>NC_141699.1:741269422-741869422 GCF_964263255.1 Lissotriton vulgaris | reverse complement strand
TTTTAATGCATTTATTAGTTAATTCTGTGATTGTCTGAAAAAGTTTTTTAGTCGAGCCTTTGGCTTCCTCCATCTTCTTTGCAAAGAATGATGCCTTGGCTTTTAAGATAAGATCTTTATATATGGCTATATATTATTTATATTTTGCCTTCTCTTCCTCTTTATAGGTCATTCTCCATCTTCTTTTTCATTTTCGACAATTTTGCTTACACTTCCTTAGTTCCACTGAGAACCAAGGGGGAGATGAGAGGGGCTTTGCCGTTTTATCTTGACCATTCTGATTGGAGCTACTTGATTTGAAGCAGTTTCCAGCCATTTATTATATTATTTGGCTGCTGTCTCAATATCATCTGTAAGAACTAATTGTGTATTCTCCATTACTTCATCGAGATGGTCTGGCTGTACATCCCTCCAAGCTCATGAGGAGAAAGTAGATGATGATCTCTTTGTATTAAAATGTGATTGTAGAAGAGACAGTTCAAAGAAGATTGCTTTATGGTCATACTATGCTACTTGAGATGTATTTACATTGATTAGGTTGGGGTTATTAGTAAAAATCCAATCCGAGGTGTGACCCGCCTGATGAGTTTCTTCTTGTACTGTGTGATCTAAGCCTAAAGCAGAGAGAGAGTTGTAGAAGTACTGCAGTATCAGGGTCTAAGTTCGCCTCAAGATAGTAATTAAAATCACCCAGAGTTGTGTAGTTTGTTTCTAGATTGACTTGCCCAAAAGGCTAGCTATTTCCTGAGGAAAGATTGTTCTGGAACTAGGGGGTCTACATGAGACCATGCTCTTGAATGATTGTTGCTTGTTGAACTCTATAACGAAGGAGATTGTTTCTCCAAAGGATGGGGGAGAGGGCTGGCAGCTGAATGCCAAGTCTTCTCTTATAATAACTGCTACCCCTCCTCCACGCCTACATTCCCTTTCACATCTATAGATATTAAAACCCTGTGCTATCTGTATATCTATATTACAGGTGGGGTCAGCCCAAGTTGCAGTGAGTAAAGCTAACACAGGTCTATGTGTTTCCATAAACACATGGAACTCACAGCAGTGTTTTATTATGGATCTGGTGTTTAGTAATGCACAAGATGGCAAATGAGGTCCTTTTTTGGCTACTTCACTAAGTCTCTTTAATATGTTATTATCCATAGTTGTGTGCTAGCTGCAAGAGATGCTATCTAGTTCAACCTTTAACAATCTTAAAGATTACAAGGGCAGAGTCCCTGCAGAGCTTATTCTATTCGTGAGGTGCACCCATCAGTGTTCACCAAGCATGTATTCATACCAGTCATACAGCGGTGAGGAATGCTTTTCAAGACCTAAAAATAAAATCTAAGTTACGGTGGCATTTGCTTATGATCACTCAGTTCATTGGAAACGTATATGTAAATTTTCAGGTTAGCAGCATAGATGCAGTAACAAAAGAATTTGAAAATAGTTGCTAGTTATTTCATGCAGATAATGAAGACAGCACGGGACAGGGATGATTTTTGTAGGTGGTAGTTATACAGTCGGTGGTCAGCAATAGGCAAAATGGCGCTCTAAGGTCTATAACAAGCACAAATCAGTTATGGCAAGTCATCTGGCACAGTGCATAAGGTAGGGAAAAACCACCAGACCCCTAAGTGGCTAGCAGATCACTTATGCTATATATACAAATCCTCTGCACACATTCAAAAGAAAATACATAAAGTTACATAAAATATCACAAGGATGCTTGTCTTTATATTTTCAGATGTCTTTAATTCAAGATCTTCAAGCCTTCTTAGCCAACACGTGTTTTGTCGCTGTTACAGGGAATTACCCCATGACTTCTTCAAGGCTAAGGGAATATATGTAAACAGGTACTTGTTCATGTATGCAATGGTAGTAAAAACACTTTACTTTTCAAATTATTGACAAGGTGACCTTGGTGACTTGTGTGAATTTAAAAAAAGTGAACAGAACTGGGAGAAAGTCATGTGAAACTTGTGTTGTACATGCTTCTCGTACAATTTCTTTGTGCATCCATATATCAATGGGGAAAGAAAGAACAAGCAAAGCCCCCAATGGTTTATGTTATTGCTATAATAAATACTGGTACAGTTGATGTTTGGACTCCCTTATAGGAGTAATCCTATGGTTGGCAAGTAGAAGGCATGCAATCAACCTGTTTAGTTTTATAGCCTATTTTGTTATATTCATTGCGAAGTAGTGCTCCCTCATGTTGTCACTAAATAGTAACTACATGCTGACTATATTGTGTAATCAAAAATGTATAAATGAACGTATTTTGTTATGATACAATGCCTAAGGTCCGTTTCTAGTAGTCTCCAAGTAACAGAAAAGGGCACATCAGCTAAAGAGTAGCAGTCGGTACATTCTAATAAGGTGTACTAGGTACCATGAAGGATCCCCTACCTTAATTCCAGTGATAATTCCAACCCGGCAGGGTTTCCTATAAGTTCTGCTCCTGTAGAGGTAGACCAATTAGTCTTGTGTCCGGAAAGCTAAATATACTCTCAAATGTAAGGAAGTTTCTTTTAGAAGAGCTGCACAATCCTAAGTTAAAATGAACATTGTATTAGCATTTTTATCTCTTACTCCTCTGTCCCATATTGAGACTCTAGTAAGTAGTTTTCTCATTTCTTACCAGCAGTATTAAGTAGAACCTTTCGGATCTCCAGGCCGTGACTTGTTCGCCATGCACAGCAGCAGTCTGCAGCCGGCCACCCTGGCGTTGTCCTGAATAAGGAAGCATGAGGGCGGACTAAGCTGGTACTGAGCTCATTTTGGGTACCATCTTGGGGTGGTGTATCGGGACCCCCGGGGCACTGGAATCCCTAAACCCATTATGGGCCCCATCTTGGAGTGGTGTATCTGAACCCCCGAGCACTGGAATCAATATTATTGTGAGCTAGCGGAATGTCGGTGGCAATGGCCTGGTGGAAAACCCATAAGATTAAACCCTATGTGTACTACCAAATAAGTGACATTTGTGGCAACATGTATGCAGTGTTTATACATAATTACATCCTTGTAGGAAATTTCTCTTGATATCCAAGGGCTTTGTCGTTCTGACCCGAACTAATCAACATGATAGTGTGTTTTTTGACATGTGACATGTGACAATATGATAGTGAATTTCGTGAAATAACTGGGTGATCCTCATATTTAACTATGCATTCTTAGACCTGTTATGGAAAGTGGCAGTCGGTCTCAATTCTCGCTAGTATCAGATCCAAGGCATTTTAGGAAGCGTAATGCAATGTGAAAGTGAATTCTGTGACATAGCTAGGTGGGGACAGTAGTCTCAGTTCCTTATTGTACATATGCTACAACACGTTAAGTCTCGAGGTCTCAATTCCTCACTGTACATAGTCTACAACATGTTAAGTATCAAGTGCGAGTAAACCCCTTCATCAATACATAAACAGCCATATATTCCATCAGTATGCAGTCTACCAAAATAAATAGGCATGATAATGGGAGTACTTTATAAACTGTGATGGTTTACATAGTCTACAACATGTTAAGTCTTGAGGTCTCAATTCCTCACAGTATATAGTCAATAGCAAGTTAAGTATGCAATGTGAGTAAATTACTTCATTAATACAGAAACAGTCATGTATTGAAAATTAGTCTACTAAGAAAAGTATGGGTCTACTCTATAAACTGTGATGATGGCATGGCATGAGTCAGCCAGTGTTCCAGTTAATGTGGACGTGGGTACTGGCTAATCCCCAAGGAAGTATTGAAGCTCATGGTCCATATTAAAGTCCTGATTGACACTTTTAAGTCTCATAATCCATAACGCCTCTTTCCTCCTGTGTGTTAATTCCCTATTACTTCCCCTCGGGTCTTTGGGTGTGACATCAAAACCATAAAAGGAGAACGTTCTATGTGTGCTCTGAGAGCTACATTCAGCTATGTGTGTGGTTATTGGATATCTGCTGTCCCCTTGCTTTACAGCCCTCAGGTGTTCCCCAATGAGCTCTTTGAGGGTCCTGATGGTACTTCCAATGTATCTTAGTTCACACTTGCACTCAATAGCATATACTACATATTTTGTGTAACAGGTGATGTTGTTGTCAATTTTGTACACCCTCTTGTTAGGTCCCCTAAATTCTTTCTTTCTGTCAGTGACCCATCTGTGCATGAACCAGTGGCCACATTTGAACAAGCCCAAAGTGTGTTGGGTGTAGTGGTCTGCTTCCTATGGTTACCCCCACTTTTTGCTATGTTTCACTGGTTTTTCGACTTTAGTCTGGCTGTGGCCCTGCTAATCAGGACCACAGCCTTACTGTTCTCTCTCTAAATTGATACCATGTACTTTAGGTACATACCAGATTTGTTTCTGGATTACCCTTGTGAGTCACTGGAGTTGGTACCCTAGGTACCCAGGGCATAGGTACCCCAGAGGCCTACCAGGGGCTGCAGCATGTATTGTGCCACCCCTGGTTAGCCTTCCAAACTGACACCACAGGTCTGCACTTGCAGCCTGGGTAACGTGGTGTAAGCACCCCTTACTTAGAAATAGTATACCTATATCTACCTTTACAGATAGACACATAGTAATCTATAAGTCACACCAATGGCAGGCCTTAACAATCCTGAAGGCAGAGTGCTTGTTTTTGTTGAGAGGGTGCCCTAGCATGAGGGGAGCCCCTGTGCAGCTTTCAGAAATCCCGCCTTATAGCTGTTCTAAATGCTCGGTGTCCCTGATGTGTGATGGTAGGTTGTGGACAAAGGTCTTTAGGAACGTATCCACATACTCAGAAATCCCTTCAGTTGGCCCCCTATACCAGATATTACTGGCCTGCCAGGGGGAAAAGGGAAGAGTATATATGCAGGGGTACCTGGAATGGTGTAGCATAAGGTAGGTGTTTTCATTTCTGTCCAGTAGGCATTGGTCATGCCATTCCTTAAGTTTGGTGTTGAAGAGTTGTACAAGGGACCAGATAGGATTACAAGGTAGAGCTTCATAGCATGTTATATCATTGAGCTGGGATAATATGTCCTGCTCATACTCTGCACTATTCATTAGGACCGCATTGCCCCCCTTATCCGTATCTTGTATCGTGATCCACCTATCTGACTGTAGTGCAAAGAGTGCCTCTATCTCTCCCTTAGTGAGATTATCCCTTCTGTTGGGATAATATGCTTGCTTCAAGGAATGTTAGTAAATTTCCAAATTGCTGCCTGCCAGTAGCTGCGGAGTCCATTTAGATTTTTCTATTAATCCACTACTTATGTTGGTGTCCATATGTTCATTCAAATCACTTAGTACCCTACTCACAGTGTAAGGGTCACCTTCTTGCTCAGATATGGATAATAACATTCTCGCATCATACACATCTTGTATAGATAAATCACTACGAATTAAGTCAGAGTAATTTGTCTCAGGTGCTTTATTCATTAAAGGATTGAGCGTGCAGAATTTTTTCATTTTCAATCTCCTCATGTATTTGAATAAGTCTACCTTGGCTTTGCAAAAGTCTCCTAATTTTTTTGGGATATAATCCCATCCCTTTCTGTAAAAGTGTGCTAATTTCTACACTGATCGGTTTCCCCTTCACGTTAATTACAGTTACATCATTTAATTCTTCTTGGTTTATATATTCCCTTAGCCCTGAAGAAGTTGCGGCGATTTGTACATAGAGATTTTTGTAGCTGATTTCTATGAAGTTGGACAACTATGAGGCAAGGTTGATTGAATGAGACTCATTTGCTAAAAGTGAACCTTAACCAATGGTTATCCAACTTCGTCAGACACAGCTTTAAAACGTCCCCGGCTGGAGGATTAGGAATTCAATAAAAAAATACTAAACTGGAAAGTAACTTTTTATAGCTATTCTACAACAGAAGTACAAGTCCCAGCAAACCTAGTCTGGAGCAGATCACACATCGACGTGGGAAACTTGACAGATATGCAGATCAACATCCCTCATCTCACAGCATCCGTCCTTTGGTGCTACGAAGGTGATACACCAGTTCCATGGATCCCAGCAGGCAACACAAATGTAAATATTTGGACTCTTAACTGGAGGCGCTCTTAGATGGTTTTGGTAACTACCCAAAAGATAATGAAATGAACACTTGCAAATGGTCTAAACCACGGGCAATTGCTCTGGGGTTATTGTAGTTCAGGATGGACTGTTCCCATCAGGTGCTGGATCGATACTGTTCTACATAAGTCTATCCTCTGTCTAGAATTGCATTGTTGGCAAAAAACAATGGTCTGGAAATCTACCCAGGGTGATTGTGAGTAGTTTAGACTGTCTGCAAGCAGTTCTCCCATTACCTTTCGTATTAGATGGTATTGTAAAACATCTTGACTGTAATTTGGAGTACCTGATGATAGAAACACTACAAAAAACCTGAACCCATCTTTGACACAAAATCACTAAGTTAAAGGAAGTGAGAAACAGCTACAATGATCAAAGAGGTAGGGTACGGAACACAGCAGCACATTATATAGCATATGCAATATTTATTAAATGTCTTAAATATTGCACCTCATAGAAATCACACACACAATTTTTACCAAGTGTGATATTTACCACATGCAGCTGTTGTCTGCATGTAATATATTACCAGTCAGTCAGTCAAAAGCTTTTATTATCGGTAAAAAAACATAAAAAGGCATATATACATAATTACAGATAAAAATACACAATCACAGTTAGAATGAAGGTATTTAAAAAATCGTACATTGCAATCCTAACACACCAAAAATTCATAAAATGGTTAAGAAGGAGTCACAAAAATTGTTTAAATCAGTTAAAGTGAAATAGCGCTCTCTGTGAACAGTCCTGAGACGTGATAGATAAAAGGAACCGTGTTCAATACAATGCTCATGTTACTGCTGGATTGGTGATTTGTGGGCATTCAATTTTTAGTTTTGCACACCTTGAGTACCACATGGACAGAAGAAATCTAGCTGTAGCAAAAACTATCAGGGGGGTGGTATCGGATTTAAGGATTCTGAATACCTTCCTGTAGTCCCTAAGTCCCCTGGTCTTACAGAGATGAATGATCCCTTTAGCTCTGGCCTTGGAGTAGAAGGGGCAGAAGAGCAGAACGTGCAGATCTGTCTCACTGCTACTACTAGAATCCATGACCTTGAAGCTTTGTATGTGAAGATACCACACAACTGGAGAAGCAAGAACTACGCCTCTGAGTTCCTTGAGGCCATCAACAGTGTGATACACTGTGAATCAATGGCAGAACTTTGCAACACTCTTTGTTACACATTGATAATTGATGAGAGCACATGTTTCTGTTACAGAAATGCCTACCACGTACTTCACGTTCTGACCTATAACATCAACAGAGCAAAAAACACTGTTTGAGGGCATAGTGAAGGTGACTAGTTGTAATGCTGAGGCAATTACAATCCATTCCCCATCTTGCTAATCAGCATTGTGTCACCCATCGAGAAGATTTGGGAGTTGATGATGCCAGGAAGAGAGTTCCAATGATTTAAGAGATGTGGCTATTATTGAGGAATGTCTACACTATGTTTTCCAGGTATCCTGCAAGGAAGTCCAAGCTGGATGAAATCACGTCAGTCGCTGTAGGAAGCTGGCTCTGTATTTACTATACCAAAGTAAGGTATAGTCTGCACAGAGTCCAGTGGAACGCCAAAGGTAGGCAGGGGTAAAAGTAGATAACACCTTATTCTCTATTTGTGGTAGTGTGGGCGAGCAGTAAGGTTTTATCAGAGGGTAGTGTTAAGAATTTATTGTACACACTCATGCAAGAAATTATGTTACACACTCAAAGACTGAACTCAGACCAATTTTGTTTGTACGAAAATATTATTTAGTTGTATTTTTATTTTCTAGAACCAAGCCAGGTATGGTACAGGTAAGAGTAATTGCACTTTGCAAGAATCATGCAGTTAAATACAGTTTGAATGCAGATGAATGCAATTGGATTGGTTACAGGTAAGTCATTTGTTTATAAAACTGTTTGAATTACTTTCCATTTACTTTTCAGATTACTGTTCAAGTTTCAGAATACTTTTTAAATTACTTTTTCTACTCAGTGTGATATGCCTAGATATCACACTGGGACATTTCCTAGAGAAAAGGTAAGTAAATCAGTTTTGGTAAATTTTTGAGTATCTTAGGGTTTTGTACAAATCAACTCCACACAGAAAAGCAGTCAATGCAGTCCTACGGGAGAAAACAGTGTTATTAGTTCAACCCCTTGGCAGCTGGGGTAATTCCCCCACGGTGCGGGGGGGAGGGGGGTTCGCTGCCCAGCTGTACGCATTACGAGCTCAGCTCGTCATGACTCACAGTGTACCTGTGCTCAGCTCATTAATTCTCCCGCACAGGGGAATTAGACGTGCGTGGGCGGGCCGCTTCCATGATGAGCTCAGCTTGTCATGAGCACAGCTCCACTGTGACTCATGACAAGCTGAGCTCATCATGAGCATGCAAGGGTTAACATAAGTACGAAGGTTAGGGAGTTGGTTTTCTGAGGTGAGAACCAGGTCTCCACCAGGGTCAAGGAGGCACTCTCAAAGCACCCTCAGCAGAACTAGGTTGGCTGGGTGCAGGGTGCTGAGTCTCAAAGTTATCCAATGGGGATAGGGGGCCTCCAGTTGGTGGCTGCTCACCAGCAGACTACAAAGTTGTGGTAGCAAAGCTCCTGGACTTAGGCTCAGGGCAAATTGGGATTCAAGTTAGCACACATGGTGCACCCAGAGCAGCACTGGGACAGCCGGGTGCAGGATGCTGTTTTAGTGTCGGGTCCACTGTTGTTTTCAATGGGAGTTGCTGGTGTTGGATTTTGGCTGCTAGCTTGGCCCAGGAAGACTTCTGGGAGGAACCAACAGCTGAGTAGGTAAGTTGCAGGGCTCTGGGACATACGTTACCTTCGGGTTCTCTTATCCAGGGTGCAGGGTGGCTAGAAGCAGGGGTGTCTTTTGAGGCCAGATTTCACCTTACCGGGCCATTCGCTGTTGGGTGGTCTCTGTGCAGAGGATGCAGGCGACATTGGGGAGTCCTGGAGGGGTCAACCCATGTTGGACTCAGGCTCTGGAGTGCTGGGGGACCTCGCTCGGACCGGTGGGCTACTCTGATTCAGTCCGTAGGCGTTGGGTGCAGTGGTGGGTCCCGGCTTTGGGTTTCTTTGTCCTCAGCAGTCTCAGAGTCTGTCTTGGGAGATTCTTTTGAACAAAGCTGCTGTTCACAGGAGATATTGTCTTTGTTAAAGACAGTCAGTCCGCCCAAGGGTTCTGGAGGTTGCTGGCTGCAGGACAAGGTGACCTTTAGGGCAGGATCTTTGGAAGCAGCAGACGGGCCGGTAGGGCTGGGGCCAAGTCAGTTCTTCTCTGCAGTATCCCCTGCTGACCGTCTTCTTTTGTCCTCCTTCTTTGTAGGCTGCGGTAGTCTGTCTTCTTGGTTCAGGGCTACCTCCTAAATACTGTATTTAGGGTCCGTTTTATGGACCTCTAGGTCAATAGCGAATAGGCTACTGACATTATGATATCTACACCCTTGGTGTGCTCACCTCAGGTGGGTGATTGGGCACAATCGCTAATCCTGATTGGAGAGTGCCTGCCATCTGCAAGATGGCGGGCACTGAAGAATAGGCTTCACCTTGCCCCCACCACCTGAGGGGTGGGGTTGGCAGAGGTGGGCACACCTTCTGGGCTGTGTTCATTTTTCCCGCTTGTCTTCCCACCAAAAATGAGGGGAGACAGGAAGGGGGCCTGCTCCTGATCGCTTCAGAGGTTGGGGGTCATGTTACAAAGGCGGCAAGGCCTTTGAAGCTCTCCTGCCACAGATGGCTCATCCTGGCCTGGCGGAGGTCTGACCACATCCACCCAGGAAAGGCTTTGTTTCTGGTTTCAGGGAGCAAAGGCATCCACCCCAGGGGTCCAGAAACATATCTTGTGGTGGCAGGCTGGTGTGTACCAGTCAGGAAACCCATCAGAGGCTGATTGTTTTTCAGGGGCATCTCTAAGATGCCCTATGAGTGCATTATATAATAAATCCCACACTGGCATCAGTGTGGGTTTATTATGCTGGGAGCTGGGAAGTTTGCAACCAAACTTCCCAGAATTCAGTAAAGCCATTTTGGTAATGCTGAGTTTGTGGTGACAAACTCCCAGAACAGATACTCTTTATGGCTTTACTGCACTTACAATTTCTAAGAATGGACTTAGACACTGTTGGGGTACAGCGCTCATGCAACTGTACCCTCACCAGTGGTATAGTGCACCCAGCTAGAGAAGTGTCTTACCTATACCATAACAATAGCCGGGCAGTTTGAGTATATGTAGTAGTACACAGCCTAGTCTAATAAATTGCTAGGTTGGACAACCATTTGTATTGAATCACTTTTTTTGTTTTATAAAATATTTTTAAGAGTTTTTTGGCATCAAAAAATACAACACAACATTTATAAAGATACACAAATACATATTCAGTGAACTGAAAAGAAGATATCAAACACAGTACTTAAACAAGGAAATTGTCAAAAATAATTAACATGGACAACTGTGGTAGGCCTCAGGTCAATCAATCATTGAGGCTCCAGTCCTGGATACAGACTGAACAAGTGGACTGACAGATTACAATAAGCCTACTTGTTATCACCTACACAAGATACACAATAGATTTAACATCAAGTGCTATGGCTAGGAATGACATGGGAACAGATCAGAAATTTGCAAGTGTATTGAGTTGATTCCTAGCGAGCCCTATTTATTTGGTATCTTGGAGGTAAGAACGTCGACGCGTTTCGAACCCAACAACATTAGACGGGTTCTCCTCAGGACATGGACTGGGGGGTCGTTGTCACTGTGAAATAATTCAAAAAACGGTGTCAGTGAAGGGGCTAACTTATATAAACTCATCGCTTGGACTCAACCACTCTGAAAATAAAAGTACCTTAAAGGTGAGAGTTTCGGATCACTCCCTGTGGATAAATAGCGTAAAAAATCTCGGTTAGAAGCGGTACTCCACTGTCTCATATCTGCTGCACTTATACATTATATAAGACCGAAACATACCTTAACAGTGTGCAGAGATTGCCGCTGAAAAGGAATGGTGCCGGCCCATGTCAGTTGTTCATTGTGCAGCTCTATATAATCTGGAGAAAGGATAGGGACCTCTTAGTGTGGCTCGTGATGCAACTGACATGCTAAGACGGTTGAGAAACTTGTAAATGTCCTACCTTCGTTACGAGGCAGATTTGTCCTAACTGCACGCGTGTGGAGGCGGCAGCCGCCGCACGGGCTTGAGAGCTGTTGGTATAAAGAGCGAGCGTTTAGGAAGACGTGATTTAAAACTTATCCGGTATAGAATATGTCCCTGCGGGGTGACTTACTTCTCTACAGAGTTTAAGAGACGCTGCGGTCCGGCACACAACGAGTTCTGGAAGACAGCTTGTTGGCCCGGGGGGCGTGTCTACCTGTATTTGAACAGACTGCGGTCCTGGTGTGTTATCGGAAACGTAGTTTTTTAACTACCACATCTTTGAAAATTAAAGTGCAGATGTGATGTGCAGCATGAGACACGTATTGGGATGTGGAGGCATCTGTAGATTTAATAGAGCAAAGGATGATGGGTACTCTTTTCGCTATGATTATCTCAAAGTTGGTACACTGGGATCACATAAGCTGCAGCAAGCAAAAGCAGACTAGCGTTGCAGACTTCTAGGTCATTATAGATTGCTGAATTCATTCAGATCATTCAATCCCGACATAGCAGTTTTTTGCATCTTTGTACAAATTGTTCCCCAAAATTTCTTTGACTACTGTTGAAGCTGTACAGTATGCAAGAGCAAAGATTGGTCAAATTAAGTAACAGTACTTAGGGGTGTTTTACATTTTGGAGCAGCACAGTAAAAGTTCTGTTGGTGTTGTACAGGGTAGGACAAGAGTTTGACAGTGGGACTATGTTGTCCTTTGTTTCCCTTCTTTGTGAGCACATGCATAGAAGGTTCAGTGAAGATGAACTGAAAGAATGGGCAAGTTTTGAATTCCAGGCAATAGAACACAGTCACATTTTGGGACTGAGAATGTACAAAGACTTAGCAAAAAGTATGACTAACTCTTGGTCCTGGGTGATTGTGAAACACCAGAAGATGTTGTTCATCAATACAGAGAATATAACTATGTGGTGGTAGGACATGTAAAGGGTGGGTTATTTACTACCTTTCAAGACATGGTGAATTTCACTAAATGCAATGCTGCTCAGTATAATAAGGTGTCTCATGCTTGTTGATGTCTGTGTGACATTTCAAGCATCTAGTTTAGATTGTGAACAAGCATGTAGCCTAATGAACACTATCTAGAGTAAATTGAGAAATAGAGTAGAGGAGAAGCATTTGGATATGCTGATGAGGAAAAAGGCCTACCTTCTGAATGGGAAAATTGGGATCACTATCTAAATATCGAGGGACCGAATATCGACTTACCAAAATATCGATGCCAAATTATCGAGGGTCAGAATATAGAATGCCTAGTATCGATTCCAAAATATAGAAAGTTAAAATATAGTTAACTAAAATATCGAATTTTTTAATGAATTAAAAATACAATAAAGTAATTAAATAATAAACACACCTAAATGAAACACAGTTAAAATAATATAAAAATGTTTAAAATGTAAAAATAATAAATGACATTTAAACATTTTTTTAAATATACTTGCTTAATAATATTATAAAATAATTATTAATCTAAATGATAAAATATTTAAAACATTATTCAAATATATTTACATATATATAAATAAGCATATTATTTAAATATAAAAATAAATAATATATAATATTTAAAATAATTAAAGTAATAATTGTTATGTTAATTAATAATGAGTGCAACAGTAGTGAAAGTTTTGGATAGCGCAGGGGTAAAAATTACTATTCCGACTCCAGTGAGTGCAACAGTAGGGAAAGTGTTGGATAGCATAGGGGAAAAAATTACTATTTATACTCCAGAGAGTGCAACAGTAGGGAAAGCGTTGGATAGCGTAGGGTTAAAAATTACTATTACCACTCCAGTGAGTGCAACAGTAGGGAAAGCATTGGATAGCAGTAGGGAAAAAATGACTATCCCTACTCCAGAGAGTGCAACAGTAGGGAAAGCGTTGGATAGCGGGAGGGTAAAAATTACTATTCCTACTCCAGAGAGTGCAACAGTAGGGAAAGCGTTGGATAGCGTAGGGGTACAAATTACTATTCCCACTCCAGAGAGTGCAACAGTAGGGAAAGCATTGGATAGTGTAGGGGTAAAAATTACTATTCCCACTCCAGAGAGTGCAACAGTAAGGAAAGCATTGGATAGCGGGAGGGAAAAAATTACTATTCCTACTCCAGAGAGTGCAACAGTAGGGAAAGTGTTGGATAGCGGGAGGGTAAAAATGAGTATTCCCACTCCAGAGAGTGCAACAGTAGGGAAAGCGTTTGATAGCGTAGGGGTAAAAATACTATTCCCACTCCATAGAGTGCAACAGTAGGGAAAGCGTTGGATAGTGGAGGGTAAAAATTACTATTCCCACTCCAGAGAGTGCAACAGTAGGGAAAGCGTTGGATAGCGTAGGGGTAAAACTTACTATTCCCACTCCACAGAGTGCAAAAATAGAGAAAGCATTGGATAGTGTAGGGGTAAACATTACTATTCCCTCTCCAGAGAGTGCAACAGTAGGGAAAGCGTTGGATAGCGTAGGGGTAAAAATTACTAATCCCGCTCTATAGAGTGCAACAGTAGGGCAAACGTTGGATAGCGGGAGGGTAAAAATCACTATTCCCACTCCAGAGAGTGCAACAGTAGGGAAAGCGTTGGATAGCTTAGGGGTAAAAATTACTATTCCCACTCCATAGAGTGCAACAGTAGGGCAAACGTTGGATAGCGGGAGGGTAAAAATTACTATTCCCACTCCAGATAGTGCAACAGTAGGGAAAGCGTTGGATAGCTGGAGGGTAGAAATGAATATTCCCACTCCAGAGAGTGCAACAGTACGGAAAGTAATGATTTAATATTTAAATAATAATACATTCATTATCAATACTAATTTAAAATTAAATAAAATGAATTACCAATGGCAAAATATGTAATAATTAATTCATTATAAATACTAATAAATGTTATTTATTAAAAATTAATCACCTATTACTAATAATTAACAACCAATTACTTTTCAATACCAAAAATGTAATAAGATGAAAAAATACCAATTAATAAAAATTAATTACCAATTAATAATTAATTATCAATACATATACATATAAATACATATTTACTTAATTACAATAAAATACTTCCCACTCTATTCCCCTATAACTCACAACCCACTCCAAATAATAAATTAAAACAATTAACATAATTACCAATTATTCAATTAATAAAACTTAATTACCAATTAATAAAAAATAATTACCAATTAATACTTAATTAACAATTAATTAATTATCTACACACATACATACAAAAATACATATTTACTTAATTACAATTAAATTACTTCCCACGCTATTACCCTATAAACCCACAACCCGCTACAGAACTAAAATGCAAAATTAAGTTAAAAATAATTATGAATTCATTAAAACTAATATTTAATTTACTATAATTAAATTACTTCCCACCCTATTCCCCTATAAACCCACAATCAACTACAGAATTAAATTAAATAACAAAACATTCATTATTTTAAAAAAAATTAAACATATATTACACATATAATATATATTTTTAACACATATACTAGCATACATAACACTAAATAAAAAAATCGATATTATGTAAAATTATATTTTAAATTCGATATTATGGGAATATATATTTCTGACCTTACTTCGATATTCTAACCAACTATATTTTGGTCATTCGATATTCGGTCCATTCTATATTTTTCATTCGATATTCGGGGCAGTCGATATTTTTGAATCGATATTTAGGGTGTTCACTGGAAAATTGACCTCAATAGAGTTTATCATTACTGTAAAAATGGCAAGGATCAACTTGAGAAGACACAATGTCACCCATCTAGTGATGGGACTTGACTTGTCTTAACGGCCCTCTCCCACAGTCCATGTTTGCCTGGACGTTACATATTTCACAAACTATCTCTCAGACTGGATATGCAGACTTTACTCCGTAGCTTGCACATACATTTGTAAATATGTTTTGTAATTGCGTAACTTATTGTGTATATCTGATTTTGCATAGGCTCCTACATATCCCCACCCTATGAACAGTGCTCCAGTCGAGAATTGTTAGAAAAGTCTTATAATGGTACCACAGTTGGAGTCCTGTACTTTTCTAAACCCAAAGTGTACTTTCCTGAGTACCCAATTTATGTCATGGCATGTGTATCTAAATTGCAAACCTGCCTTAAGAACCTTCTTGTGGCGCTGTTTGTGTGGAAATGCTCTGTATTTTCATTCTGTTAAGAGAAATGTTTCGAGTGTAGTTGTCCCTGAACCCACATGCCCGGTAGGATTCTTGGCGTACGCAGCATTGGCTACAGAGCACAGAGACCTTACACTACGGCACACAGAGGAAAAAACATTATTGGGAACATCAGTGCTAATGCTGCCATTTGTTCTAGTAATGTCCCTGTCTGCTCAAAGACAGCTAATCCCTGCTAAATAGCCAGCATTTTACAGACATTGGGACTGTTTATGCTCATAGGCAGGTCATTTTTGTCTGATCCAGGGCCCTTAAATCTCCCAGCCAAGGAAATGTCTTTCAAGTCTGGATGTGTGATGGGTGGTAGAACTGATTGTAAGCTTGTTCTGGCTTTCACAGCCTAAAGTACAGTTTATAAAGTTACTTTTCTCCCTAAATGATCAAACATCTAATTTCACCAATAAATCTAATTTTAAAATCCAAGCAGGTAATTCCCTTGAAGCATTCTTTTAAACTTTTGCTAAACAGAGTGAGGGAATTTAAATGTCGATCACATCTACTTAGGGAAAGGATTTGCAAGGCTATGTAGTGAAATATGTTGTGGCTTGTATTTCACCACGAGGGCACAATAATTTCAATATGCAGTGTACCCTGAATTTATATATTTGACTTTGCCCTGTGGGCTTACAAGACACACTTTAGAGGTGTATTATAAATATATAAAGCAGGCATTTCCTACACTACATGGCAAAGGCATTTTCCTCCCATGTGTCACTGCAGTGCAGTTACACAGCAATATAGACAAATCAAGGTGGTGCTCCTGGCATGCAAATATTTTGTCATATAAGTGGGTTGTGTAAATACACACTGCAGCTCACATATGTCATTTAACCTTCCTTGCCATAGGTTCACTTTAGGCATCCTTTACAATCATCTTATGTAAGGTTCATATCCAAATAGGGAGTTCCAATGGCAGCACATGATTTTGAGGGGAAGCAAAAACACTTAGTACTGTTTAGCAGTGGCAGCTGTATGACGCAGTGAGTCCTTAAGCTAACAAAAATAGGGTCCAGGAAAACAGGAAAGATCTGGAGCGACCAAGTCAGATTAGCTACAGAGGGCAAATATAATTTTAAGTAATACTTCTGGAATCTTCTATCATGATAATTTGTATTTCACCTTGTCATCAACGTGGAAGAAATCCACAGAGGTAACAAAGTTTAGTTTGGCAAGTATTGGCCCGCTATTTTCTGTAAGTCAACTTCCTGTAAAAACTAATTTGACATTTCCATTTCCTCTCTCACAGACACCACCTCTTTTGTTGCTCTACTGCACCATGGTCTGGACTGTTCCCATGAGACACAGGGTAGAGACTGATTTGCATATGGCCGGGTCCAAACTGGAGTGGCGTAGTGGGCAAAAGAACGATAGATTTAACCCAGGTCTTTCCAGCCCGGGCTTTTGCACCTTGAGGCCCCATCTCCATCCTGCAGCATCATCTCTTTGCTCGCTCTCCTCTGATTCCTTGGCCCACCTCACACTCTGTTGTCTCGAAATTTCTCTCCACTGCATCTGCTTGCGCTCAATCTATTTCATGCTACCTTCTGAATCTTTGCTCTTTTTGTGCTCTCTCTGAGCTCTCAATGCAGTTTTGCAATCATTTTCCACTCTCGACTGTCACATTCGACTCTGCCACTTTCAACTCTCCATTCTCATACCACCTGCCCTCTTGTGCCCATTGTGCCTTTCCTTTCCGACTTTTCTGCCACTTTCCATCCAGCTACTTTGTGCGGTTAGTTTTTGACTTCTGCTTCTTTCCATCCAGTTACTTTCCATCTCCTCTTGCCCCCTGGGCCCTTCCTTCTGGGCCCAATGCTTTTTCCCAACCCCCCTTTTTACCTGCTCTAATGCACTTCTCCCTCTTCCTGGGTCTTCTTCCTGCCCTTTCCAAGCTCCACCCACCATCCCTTGTGCTCATCATCCTCCAGGACCTACATTATGAGGACCCTTGCACAACTCCATTAAGCTGGTGCCTAGACCCTTACGGGCCTCCCTTTAACATCTCAAGGCCCCACTTTGCTCCTGCAGCATCGCCTCTCCATCTCTCTCCTCTGGGTCCACTGGCCTCCTGCTTACATTTTCTGCCTTCTTAACTTTTTTCTCACTATTTTTCTCCTCTGTGCCCACTCATGCTCTTTATTTTTCATGCTACCATCACTCTTTGTGTTCTTTTTGGGCTGTCTTGTCATTATGCTTTCATTTTCCACTCTCCACTCTCACAATTTCCATTCTCCCACTCTTGCTCACTTTTGTGCCTTTAGTTTCCACCTTTTGCCTCTTCAGCTGCTTTCCATCTCCTCTTGTCCACAGGCTCTCCCCCTCCTCTTTTTCCCTTCAGCCTCCTCCTACTCCTTACCTGCTCTACAGCACTGTTTGTCTCTTCCCGCGTCTTCTTCCCACCCTTCCCAAGCCCCACCTACTGACCCATGCACTCCTCCACCCTCCCAGGACCCCTTTATTGGCAGCAACTGAGCGACTGCAAAGCACACGCCTGCTGGTATGCCAAAGACAAGCCCATGTGTGCCCATCTGCACCTGGACTGCCCACAGCGCCACAAACCCTGGCATGATGGATCCCCACAACGATCCCCCAATGCCCTCCGCTCGCTCGATCCAGGATATCGCGCTGTGCCTCACACCACAGTAGGACCTTTCACCTGCATTCACTGCCACTTCACCAGTGACAACACACCAACAATCACCACTCCCACATAGGCCTCACCACACACCTCAACCCTACAATACACTAACTTGCATGCATGCTTCTCAGCACACACACACACTCTGCAGACAAGCAACCGAGATCTGGGAACTTATCGATGACCATGGACTGGATATCCTCTTTCTCACCGAAACCTGTGTTGGGTCTCTAGTTTCCGGAGGTATGCACCCTGTCCAAGTAGGGACCATAATCATAGTCAGGGTCAGATACGCATCCTAAGTTAACCTGTGTTCACCCTCTGGTAGCTTGGCTAGGAGTAGTAAGGCTTAACTTGTAAACTATTTGTGCAGACACTTAATACAGTAAAACAGTAAAACCCATACACAAAAAGAATCCATGCCTGGTAAGAAAAATAGAGCTGAATTTAATGAACAAAACAAGACCAAATGAAAAAAATCCAATGAGTAGAACCAAAGTTACTATGTTTTGTGCAGTGTTTCCCAAACTATTGTTTGTGACTCACTGGAGGGACTGTGAAAGTTCAAGCAATAAATAAACATGCCTTTAAATTCAATATTTATCATGTCACATTTGCTGCACTTATAAGACAGAGGCCAAATGTCAGGCTATGCAATCTGAAAAAATTGCTGCTTATTTGTTTATTATGTGTATCACTTTGCAGTCAAAGTAAGAAGAGTAACCAGTTTCCTGGGGTACAGGGTGTTAAAGCAAGCATTTATAATGCAAAGGTCTCGCCTTTGCAAAAGTTAGAGCTATTTCAATTGTAAATGACAACATTTTCATTTCATTTATGTGTTGGTTTTGAAAACAGATAAATAAATGGCATTGCCCCCCACAAACACACACAGCCCCCCCACACCCACAAAGCCACACACACAGAGCCCCACACACACACACAGAGCCCCCCCCACACACACATAGCCACACACACACACACACACACACACACACACACAGAGCTCCCCCACACACAGAGAGCCCACAACACACACCACACACACAGAGCCCACACAGGTTCGGAGCCCCGGTCGTGTCCTCTGAATCACCCCCGAGTCATGCATATGGAAGCAGTTAAAGGGATATATACTGAGGGAGTCCCCGCTTTCGGTGCATCGCTGTCAGCCCTCTGTATCGTCGGTGGTCGGGGATGCCCGCTGCTGCAGCCGGTAGGTGTGCTGCACTTCTGCAATGGATTGTTGGCTGGTTCACAGGTCGTGCCTAGGAGGAAAGGGGTTGCAGCAGGCATTTGAATGCCACTGGGTAAGTCTGACGTTGGTCTGTGTGTGGCACTCACTCCAGGCGGAGAGAGGCTGGCACTGCAGCCACTGACAGTCTGTCTTAATAACATGTATCTCCACGAGGTTCTGGGGTGAGTGCTGGTCCCCGGGTCTGTCTGCCCGCGTGAGGGTCTCTTCGCCTCCTCTAGGAAGTCTCGCGCTGTCTCTCCATGCTACAGAATGCACTTTCACAACTCCCCTCAAAACCTCTGGACTCTGAGACGAGTCGGGTTTTAGTGGTCCCGTGGAGGCATTCACACGCTGGGGTCTCCTTTCCTGGGGGTGAGGTCTATTATGGGTTGTCTGTGGGGGGGCAGAACAAGAGGGGTGCAAAGAAGAGCAATATTTCAGCGGAGGGGAAGCGAGGGTTCAATACCTTATTAAAAACAAAAAAAAATGGAGCAAGTTTAACTTGAAGGAGCGTGGGTAGGGAGGCCAGTTAAAAAGATGTATATTGGGGGTTGCACCCTTGAAGAAGCGCTCCGTTTGTGCCCCCTGGATGATACTTGTGTAAGCATTCTTCATCCGCTCAGCTGTTTCCAACCCCGTCCTCCAACTCACCCACCAACCTGAAGGTAGCTGGGTTAGCTTCCGCTCCCACCCAAGTTATACTCCATTTTTCTCCCTCAAAGTATCTCTAACCCCTCCTCTTCCTCCTCCTCTCTCTCACCAGCAGAGCCTGGTGACGTCTCGTCCCTCCTTCCACTGCCCCTCCTCCTCTCACTCTCCAACCATCCTCTCTCTGCCCGAGGGCTTTCCGAGACTGGCTGGAGGGGGAAGGATGGCTGCAAGAATTAACCTGGGATGAGAGGGACTATAAGCAGCATCCTTCTTTGGAGGAGTGAGGTTTGGGTAAGGGCGGCAGTTACTTGAGGGAGCTAAGGACCAGCAGCCCCCCCCCCCCTTGAAGGAGTACCCCGAGGAGAAAGAAGTGGCTTAAAAAGGGCACCCAGAAAGAGGGCGAACAAAGTAGAACAAGTGAGTAGGAGAGGGATGGCAAAGGGGACTCGGTCAAGTTTGTGAAAAAGGGGAAGTAACGTCAATAAAGAGGGAAGGACAACTGAGAACCGAGAGGGATCCTCACAAGAAGTGGCGGAGAGAGGTGCCACATAAAAGGGAAAGGTGACCATGGAATGAACGTGAAAGAAGTAACTTAAGAGCCAGTGAAGATCCCTTAAAGGGAAGGGGTGAGAATATCCTTCAAAATTGTGCTTGTAAAAGGGGCATAGATGTAATATTACAGGGAGGGTGAGTTAAAGGGACAGGGACTTTTAGACTGTGCAGCCTTTTGTCTGTAAGCTCCATCCTTTTCAGACTGGGATCATGTTTTTGACTGTTGTTTACATCCTTGGATGTTTTTAGGTCTTCGCGGGCTCGACTGCGCATGTGCGCAGTCTTTCCTAGGCGGAGACCTAAAAATTTCAAAGAATGTAAGAAAGAAAGTAAAAAACACGCCCCCCAATCTGAAAAGGATGGGGCTTAGATAGAAAGAAGAATGTCACTAGGACCTCATCTCCAATGGCTGGCCACTGTTTAGGAGGCCTGTCAATGTCATTAAATCTCGCCAGCGAGACTGCGCATATGTGCAGCCTATGCTAGCCGAGGCTTAAAAAGGCTGTAGGATGTCATTTGTTTTGCAATACACAGTAAAATACATGTCAGTGAACTGTACACATTGAGCAGTTAGGAAAGAAAAATAAGCATATTTGTTGAGATGGACACAAAGATTTTAATAGGATAAAAAAATAAAAACCTCTAATTTGTTATGCACAACTGATAAATATTCAATGAAACCAGATTTCCACACATTATCATTCATGTACAATATAGTTTTATCAGTAAAACTGGATGTTTCTGCAAATTTAGTGGCCATTAACATGAACAATATGCTGTCTGTAAATGACGGTGCCCTACCGCACAATTTTTTACTTACATGAAAAAATTGCCTTGCTCATGTTCATTAAAACTAGCTGCGTCGAGATTGTCATTCTAAAATTTGGGTTGTGGTTCTAAAACTTTTGAGAAGCACTGCATTAGCGTCCATCATCTCCTTGACAGTGCACTCAACAACTATAGATATTTCATTTAATGGCATTTAATCCATTGCCTGTCAAACATATTCATTGCAGATTCCTTTCCTACTTGTATCAAGCTCTATTCCCTGTACATTTGTATCATTCAATTAAACTGCTTTTGGCATTGAGGTTTTCTTTATTGGGTACTTATCCTTCATAAAACATGAAAAATATTTCTAAAACTACTTTCACAGACTCCAAATGTTTGAAACAATCGTTTCTCAATAAAGTCTGCCTGAAAGATTTTGACTTTATTCATATGCTGTAACATCAACCTCTCGCCTTCTTTAAACCCATTTACCTTGCAACTTTTACTCTTGCTCCCAAAAAAACATTTATGAGTATTTCTTTGGTTAAAATGTCAACAATTAATAGTTTGTGTGCCCTTTGGCTTAAACAAAGTATAAATAGTAATTATCTACAATTCACTTGCACTTCTTTAACTGGTTAATGCTACAGTCAGAAATTGCTTAAAGTGAAGAGAACTGACAATATTCCCCACAATTTAAAAATATATGATCAGTGAGAGTAACTATCCCTGACCCATTCAATATAAGAAGAGCAGTATGTCTCCGTTATCCATTCAACTTAGCATACCTATATCTCGATTTCTGCAAATTAAATGCTTCCCTTCTTTTACTACCCATATTTATCGATAGGCTCTGAACCCTCCATATTTTCTTGGGAAGCTCACCTTTTTGTTTAAAACGATACACTGTTAACATAAGTTTCTTTCATTAGGTATTTGAAATACTTCCAATATTACTTTGGAAGAACTCATACTGCATTGTACAGCTGTCTCGAAGGTGTATGAACTTGAATCAAGAGAATAGTATCCCTAATCATGGCCTTATACTTTCTAGAACCTGGAGATCTGGTTAGGCAACCCACCACCAATGTATTGCTCCATCGTTGTAACTCTTAATTAGCATTGCCGATGGAGGGACACCATTTGACTTATAGAATTTGCATTAACATTAAATCTTTTTTACATAGAATCTGCTATTACCTGGATTTCCTCTGTAGACTAAGGCACTCATTATCAGTATCGTGAAATTTGCTGTTGGAATACTATGGGACTAAATCTATGATTCCAGCTGGTATCCACAAACTAAATGGCAGAAACTATGAGTTTTATTTTCCCAGAATGAGAAAAAACATTTTGAACTTGGTCATACCAAGCCCTTTTCCGGGCAGTTTTCCCCAATTCCAGAGAAAAAACTACTGACATTTTACATCTACTCTGAACTGGCAGAAAGTGTTAGTATGAGGGTTAGTAAACAGTGAGGTGCCAGGCAGACTCGCTCCTGTTCTGAAGGAGCATTATCTGCTCCCTGCATAATGGAGCAAGGGTTGAGGTCGGCTTGACTGTTATGCGGCCCATAGCCCCTGCAGCAGTACAGACAGATCTGGTGTCTCTGCGCCGGGAATTATCCGGTCTGGAGTTTGCAGACTCAGGGAAACTCACCTGACGTTATTGCTCCAGCTGAAATACCTAGTAACTGTTGATATGTAACAACTTCTGGGAGAGGCCCACAGACAGGCCTACAGATACAAGAGCAGCTCTACACAAAGGAAGCACCACTCAGCCCGGCGCTGGCTTTACAATCCTTGGGCCAAACCCACAGTACCCCTATTAAGTCTCACTCAACGGCTGAATGTGCAACACCTCCCATAGACTAGGGAATCCACGAGGCAGTAAGTCCACATGACCTCTGCAGCAAAGCAGAAGGCAAGGCTACAATGTCCTATCTCAACACACAAGAATGGGAAGACATGTTAGCAACCTACACACCAGACCACAAAGATCCCCACGCCCTTAATCCATCTTTGGCAGTCAAAAATACAAACTTGCACTCCAACACCTCCAAGGAGAATGGGCGGGGGAAAGAACAAAACACCGGAACGTGGAATTCACTGCTAAATACCATCCAGCTAGCAGTAGATGCATTACAATATCAATCTGAAAAAATGGAGCTCCAACTCACTCTTCTTAATACACTGGCTGTTTTTACAGCCGGCATCGACGACAAGCTAGGAACCTTAAGCAACTTAATAGTGAGAGCACAAACAAACATCTACCCAAGTTGCAACTGCAGTCAGGCACTGGACAAAGTAGCCACACTGCTGACTATGTTAACTGACCTAATAGGAGACCTAAGGAACCTACATAGAGGAAACGCAACTGCAGAAAAGGCCCTCACTATACATGACAATGGAGCGCAAAAGAAGGAGGAGTTACCTGGAAACAAAGGAGAGCCAATTGTCGATCACATTCCCGTACACGAAGAAATAAGCCATATGGGACAGGATCTTCCAAAGAAACCCAACGCCAAGCAACGGCATCAACAAAAAAGGAAAGGGTGGAAGCAAAAAATTGACACTGAAACATCTACTTCCAAATACTTTCCAATTTTCTTTGGTTTGAAGGATAAATCTCCTCCTAACATCATTAATGCCCACTCCACAGAGGGCGAAGATCACTCATCCCCCAGTTCAATTCAGCAGCAGCACAATACAAGTCGCAACCTGCCGAATCAAGAAGAGCAAGGACTCCAAGGACTACCAGCAAATGACCAATCAGAACAAACAGTCACATACAGAGACATGGCAGTAAAGACCAAACAACTCATACAGCCAAACTGTGAGAAGAACACGACAAAGAGGGACTTCGATGGCCACTTGGGAGCTCAAACACGGCATAATATGGATCCTCCGCTTCAAAGGGAAAAGGAACCAATTGAAGCAATTACCACTCAAGATACGCCATTAACATCAGCAATTAACTGCCCACTCATGTTAAACTCTGAGGTTCGGGACAGGAATAGAGAGACCGGCCATAAGTTAAGCCAAACTCATGCAGACCACCTTAAAGACACTCTAGTTAAGACTATCTATCTGAATCCAAGCCAACTGAAACATCCACAAACAAAGCAGTCCTTTGAAACATACATATCACCAAAGCAAATGCTCCCTCTCAAAGTAACAACACACACAGCCAACCGGCATGGCGAAGACACAACCCCGGCAACTTACGAAGCTCCCTCAGCTCAAGGCTCGTCAGCTCTAGCACTTTACACAATAGATAAACATCAGGAAGAAAAAAACATCAACCAAGCAACGGAGATGCTTGTCTTCCTTCTGGAGTATACGTCGCAAGGGCAGCACGATACGCTAAATCGCGGCAACATTCTCAAATTAATGGAACACATTCCCAGTCTGGAGGGAATAAGTTTGAACAACTTAATCTCTGTGGAATTCCTGCCTGCCAAAAAGCCAAATAGTCCGGAAGCAACCAAAACCACTTGGTCCTCCAGCATCGTTGCAGACTTAATTGCAGCAGAAGGGGAGCAATTTAAGTCCTGGGGTATCAAGCTAGTTCCCGTACCCAAACCAGCTTATCCCGCACCACTACAGAGGAGGACAATACAGGCAAACACTCTTAGCGTCCTCAGAGGTGCCTTGGGTAGCTCGCCCACAAAAAGAAAGAACATATTGTGGCATTGCTCGGAAGACAGACCGAGGGCATCAGAAGCTCATCCAACAAGAGGGCGAAGGCCAATGCCGAAAGACAATCAGACACACACTCTTCCTACGATTAAACTTTTGAGAGGAAGCCAGCCAAACAACAATACATGTAGACCGTGGGAAAGGACAGAAGCTACACTGAGGGGAGCCCCTCATCAAAACGAAGCATTTACAAGAGAAATAATGTCTCGAACAATCTTCTTACGCCCTGAGGAGGCCTGATGCCACCAACAGACAACAGACGATACAAAGGGCAGTGCACCACTTATAGGCATCTGCTCGTGGAACATAAATGGCCTCTTGTCAAAAATGGATGACATGGATTTTCAAAAGTATATTTCTCAATTTGACATAGTTATGTTGCAAGAAACGTGGTTAACATCTACACAACACATCATGGGCTTCACTTGCTTTTCATCGGCAGCAACTAGAGTCAACAGATTTGGTCACCAGTCAGAAGGCTTGGCTACATACATATCTAACACAACAATCTCATTGGCAGCTCTTATGAAATCGTCTACATCGACAACTTTATCAGTAAAGATAAAATTACAGCTCGGCAACAAAGAAGAAGAGATCTGCCTGGTTAACGCATATGTTCACCCCAAACATAGAGTCTATGACTCTAACTCAATTTCAAACCAACTAGCGGAGTATGTCTCTCAAATAAAAAAAACACTCCTCCTCTTGACTGGGGATTTCAATCAAAACATGCTTAGTTCATCAACAGAAGAAGAGGCTCTGGCTTTAAACAAAATTTACACCATTCCTCCACAAAGCTCTCCGCTTCGCAGGAAAAGGCATTTAAACAACGCTCTACTCAAAGACCTAGAACATCATAATCTTCGGGCACTAAACGGAAGATTCTCCACCGACTCTCCGCCTGTAGAAACATTCTACTCACAAACAGCGAGCTCCATCCTGGATTATACATTTGCCAGTTTGGCCCTATTTCCCCACATCCTGGAATTCAAAATGGGGGACAAGGGCGAAAGTGATCACCGCCCCCAGGAATGCCATTTAACGGCAACAATGCCCACTGCATTTAAGCCAGACAAAATGATAGGGGCTATTCATTCCATCAATCAAAAAAGACTTAAATGCACGCCAACCAATCTAACATCTCTGGCAGAGACTGCCCTTATATTACACAACACGCCACAATCAAATGCGGTTGGGCATATTCAATACTGGGAGCTATACACTGAGTCTCTGCTACGAGATCTGGCAACCAAGCCCACCCAAAAAAGCAATCTTCCTAATAAGGGCACCATATCCAACTTAAAAAGAGGTCAGAGAGCACAACTAAGGTCACACAAAAAACAAATTAACTCAACTGTACGGAAGTTAAGATCATCAGCAGAGAATTCAAACCTTCGGATAGAGCTGAGGAAACAAAGAGCAAAACTCAAACGCACAAAATGGAACATAAAACAAGAGGCTGAAAACGAAACATGGGCAAAACTGCTATTTGATACCAAAAGCAGTAATAGCGCAGGCTTTTGGCAATCTGTGAATAAGATTCTGCGTCCAGAATATAAAGAACCTGGCTCGCACATCATGGAACAGACATGGATTAACCACCTTTCCAGCCATTTCAACAATCACCTGGAACAGGCAGGAGCCCAAGAATCTAACAAAAAAGAGCCCCACCGCATAAGGCCCTCGTCGGAGACTCAGATTAAGAAGGAGCAAGGCCTACCAGAAAGTATCATGGTCGCATCAGCCTCTCAGCAAATATCACTAATATCAAAACAAATTCGCAAGGGCAGGAAAGAAGGCGCTCCAGGTCCCAATGGCATACCGCCAGCTTTATTCAAGGAAAAGAGCACAAAATGGGCCACTATTATGCAACCGCTATTCTGGGAAGTTAGACTTCTAAATAAAGTCCCAGAATCCTGGAGAGGGTCGACAATCGTCCCCATATATTAAAAAGGCGATAAAACGGATCCAAACAACTACTGTCTAGTAGCCCTTCTTGACAATGAGGCAAAATACTTTGCGGGTACAATCCTGGAGGAGATTGTCTCATGGGCGGACTCTAATGAGATTATACCTCTGAACCAGACCGGCTTCCGGAAAAACACTGGAACAACTACAAATATTCTGGCCATCTCACCAATGATCGACGCAGCAAAAACACGGAAATTGCCGCTGCATATGTGCTACATTGATTTCAGTGCGGCATTCGATAACATTGAAAGAGACAGACTCTGGAGGAAACTGGCACAATGGGGAATACTGCATTCCACGTTAAGTATGCTGAAGCTTCTCCATTCTGACACCTGGGTGCAGGTGAAGCTAGGAGGCGGCACACATCTATCATCTAAAGTCCACAACACCAAAGGCCTTAAGCAAGGGTGTGTGCTCGCCCCAATATTGTTTAATTTGTATATGGCGGATCTACCAGGCATATTAAACACTTACAATTCACATTCCCCGAGGCTGGGAGGGAAACCCCTGAGCAACCTTCTGTACGCAGACAATGTCGTACTACTGAGCCATACCTACATCGGCCTCAAGCAACTATTAATTCAAATGCATAGTTATGCCATGGAAAACAAACTAAAAATTAATTTGAGCAAAACTCACACTATGTCAATAAACATACACAAAAAAACGCAGAAGATATGGACACTGGGCGGCCAAAAAATTAGCCAGCTTCGGACTATAAATACTTGGGAGTCATCTTCGACCAAGACGGTTCATTCTCACAGCAAAAGCTGGAAGCAAAAAGGAGAGCATCTTGTATTGCCGCCACATTAAAAAGCATAGCTAACCAACTAATAGGACCAATTTTGACTCCTTACCTGAAAATCATCCAGGCTAAGCAACTACCATCCATCTGCTACGGCACTGAGGCTCTACGTGGGCGAGATGCCAAGAATCTGGATTTAATCCAGATAAAAGCCTACCGAACAATGTTTTCGCTCCCGTCCTATACATCGCCCGCCTAACTCAGGCTGGAATTTGGACTACAAAAACAAGATCTTGCAAGAAAGGGAGCTCACATCATTTGCTGCCACAAACTTCGTTCTGCTACTACTAACACTTTAAATGAGCTGTTATGGCAAGACATTCAAAGCAGGGATGCATCTCAGGCAAGATCTTACCTGAAGACAGCCTTGGGGGCTACCAAACTAACTGCGATCTGGGATATGCAACTCGGCCACAAAGCATTCAAAAAACTGATTTGGAAAACTGTCAAAACTCTTTCACTACTAGAGGATAAAGAGTCATTTGCTAAAAGAAACCATGCATGGATGACCATAAACACATATAAATTCCTGACACCTCAACCATACTTCAGCCAGGGTTACCCCAAGACAATAAAACTGAAGTTTCTGAAATACAGACTAGGGGTCTTGTCTCCTAGAGAGCATTTTCCACCATGGCTCAGGAACAATGGCCAGGATGCCTGCACCTTCTGCAATACAGAGAAGGGCGACATACTTGATATGACTTGTCTCTGCCAAGAGTTCAGGCCAGCACGCCAGCTGTTCTTAAAGGACCAGCTTAAACAGATAGGAACTCGCACTAGAAGGCAAGCAGTACTGGCTTGTCTAAACCCTGCAAACACAAAACTGAACTGCAGGTATGCAAAGTTCCTTACGCTAATTGAGCAGAAACTGCCAACAAATATTACACAGTAAACATATAGACGCCAATTGAACTCAATGACACCTGCTCTTACCCAAAAGTAATGCATCTGGAACTTTGTATTGGGCTTTTACTGTTTGGTCTTTTAATGAAGTTTTAAAGATACAACTTCTTTTATGATATTTAATCTGTTTTGTAAAATGTTTGCACTGGTTTTAATTAACTATGCATAATAAAAATTACCTTACCACACACACACTCACACACAACACACACATAATGCCACTTTTGAAATAAAATTTGCCAAACTATTTCTGGTTCTTTTCTATTTAACAGAAAGTCAGTGGAATCTTCTGGAAACATACGCCTCATCGACATCAACAGTCTGATGTATGAAATCATCCAGACACTGCAAGTAATTTATTTTTGGTATTTTCTGATTCCATGTGATTGATAGCTTCCTGCAAACCAGTAGAGCCAGTGCTCCTTATTTTATCCACATTGAATTCTCAGCAATTTTTTTGTTTTTGTTGGGTTGAAGTAGTTTTTCAAAGTTCTGATACTTACAGCTCCTGATTAGTGTGATTTTATGACGCAGCCCTCCCTTAATAAGAGGTCTACCACATGTGCTATTTAATGTTTGATGTTCTGGTCTTTGACTTCTGCTATATACTTATATTTATCTGTATGTTTTTCCCGGCAATACGAAAAAAAATTTATGTTGATATAAACATGTTATCACTCTGTTAATTGGCATCCTTTCATGATAAAGCTCAGAATTTTTAAAGTTTGTTTTGAAGCACTTACATTTTATCTCGCTTCATGGGTTTATTCCCATTGTCTCACGTAATACCATTTCATTTCGTGTAATCTGGGTGACTACACTATGATGCTATTCCATAAGATCAGCTTTTAAATAACCTACTGCCAAAGTATTATGACCAAAAGATCGATTGACTATTGTAATGTGGTAAAGTTATAAAATTTAGGGGCATATTTACAAGCACTGATGCATCTGCATCAATGCGTCAGATATCTTGCCCCTACAACAAATGTCCTAACGATGCCAATGGATGCACTGTATTTACAGTACATGGCTCCATGGTGCAAGGATCCATGAATATGTCAGAAATTCTGACGCATCTGTCGGCGCTAAAGTGACGCATTACTGGAGTTTGACGTAAGACTGATACAAGTCCAGCAATAAGTCAGAACTCAGAGTTGGGTCCCATGTTAAAAGCCCAAAAGCCCTGCATCAATCCTCAGGCCGGGTTTGAGATGGTTTAGGGACTTTGATGCAGTCAAATCATAGAGTTAGCGTGTGAAATGTTGGGAATTTCACTGCCTCGGTTCTACATGGCTTTTAACAGGAGCAGTGTGGAACACTGTTTGCGCTACCACTGCATCAAACAAATTATGCTGCAGCGGTGCTAGCTCTTTGTAAATATGCCCGCAGGCATTTAGATATGTACTAAAAAACAATAAAACAATACTTACCAATATATACTTACCTTCACAATATTACAGTAGCCGATATTGTGACTAGAATAATGATATTTTTTCACTCAATATTGTGACAGAACAAACCCTATTGAAGGCTATCCTGGTAAAATTGTTGTCTCTATGTTGAGGCTCTATTGTAATAAGTTAGGTTGATAATGTGTCACGTGATATTGTGACATACAAACCCTTTTGAAGACTATCTGAATAAAAGTGTCCCCACTAAGGTCAGACACTGCTGTAAAAGGTTTAGGTTGGAGCAGTTTCCTCTTGAAGCAATGGTGGATGAATATGACTCCTTATTTTGCAAGCAATTAGTTTGCATGCCATTACTACGCGTTTTTTTCTTAGCAAAAAACGTTACTACGCATGTTTTTAGAAAAAACAGCAATGGACCGCACACCGCTAGCCCCTCCTCCGGGTCGCCCCTAAGCACTCTGGTATGTGAAGTGCCTGAAGTTCGAAGAATTACTGAAAGTTCGTAAGTGGTTCACCTATGTAGGTGCATGTAGATACTTGTTATTCCCCCGATCTCTAACATGGCCCAGGTTTCGGGATATCTTCCCTCATCAGTAGAGAAAGTCAATAGGGGGTGGAAGAGAAGGCCGCTTCGTAACCGTCACGGGCCTTGTTGCCCAGCATGCAGGTGCGTCGTCCAGAAGCTCGTCAGCTTGGGAGGCTCACGGGAGGCCTTATGTAGAAAAAACAGCAATGGACCGCACACCGCTAGCCCCTCCTCTGGGTCGCCCCTAAGCACTCTGGTATGTGAAGTGCCTGAAGTTCGAAAAATTACTGAAAGTTCGTAAGTGGTTCTCCCTTGTGGGTGCAAGTAGATACTTGTTATTCCCCCTATCTCTAGACCCGGGACATGGCCGGGTTTCGGGATATCTTCCCTCATTAGTAGAGAAAATCAATAGGGGTGGAAGAGAAGGCCGCCTCCACCTTCACTTAAACACTACCCTAAACCCTAAAACAGTACCCTACACTACACAAACACTACTACACCACCCTTAATCCTAAAACACTACCCCAGCACGGCCATGCCCATACTGCCAGTCCATCCCCTACACTGAAACACTACTCTGCATAACCCCCCACTACCCTAAACCCTAAAACACTACCCTACACTACACAAACACTACAAGACTACTTTCAACCCTAAAACACTACCCTAAGCCCAACTCTGCACCTACTCCCAGTCCTGCCCCTACACACAAACACTTCCCTACACGACCCCCTGACACCACCCTAAACCCTAAAACACTACGCTACACTGCACAAACACTACTACAGTACCCTAAACCCTAAAACAAAATCCCAAGAACGACCCTGCCCCTACCCCCAATCCTCTCCCTACACTTAAACATTACCATGCACGACCCCTCAACACTACAAACACCACAACACTACACTAATCCCTAAAACACTAACCCCTGCACGACCCTACCCCATCCCCCACTCCTGTACCTACACACAAACACTACCCTACACGACCCACAACACTACCATTAAACTAAAAACCCTACTCCTCAAACACAACCCCTACAAAATTAAACAGTTCCTCTTACCTGTATAACCTCGGTGGGTGCCCGGAGCCGTCATCGCTACCTCCTCTGAGCCGTCATCGCTGCCTCCTCGACTCCCATATTACTACGCATGCGTTGTAACAGCGCATGCAAACTAATACCATGCGTACTAAAAGCTACGCGTTATTACAGCGCATGCGTTGTAACGCATGCATAGTAATGGTATGCGGTGTAAAGACCGCGTACAAAAGGATGTTTCCCATGGTGGATTGGTGTGCTCAAAGGCATAGTCAAGGGTGCGTTTGCCACCACTGGGCCTCAGCAATAGAATCAGAAGCACACTTTTGTCCCTACTGCCCCTCATATAGTAGGTCTGAATAAATGTTGCTTACAGCCCTGAAGAGTAAGGGAGGCTAGGGTGCTGATGGCTGATAAAATCATTACATAATAGGTGCATATTAAATAATACTGAAAAATATATATGTGTGTATTTATGTAAGTGATTTTTGCTTAGCCCAAACCTAGGCAAAAGGCAGCGATGTGCTATTCAGGGTCAAAGGCAAAGATGTTGTCAATGAAGGAAGTGGCCTGATTAGGGTCACCCGGGTCACTCACGACCACCTCCCATCCTTACATACCAAATGAAGAGTCGGTCAGACAGTGAAGAATACAAACTAATAACAGTTTATTCAAAGTACACTCAGAGCGGAGGCCTATCAGCCCAGTCAGTAGGAGTGCTCCAGAGGGACTGACATCAGCAAGCATAACGATACATTATGTACACTTCGAAACCAATTAAAGCATGCCCACCATGGAATTTTCCAGGGAGATGCAGCTGGACAGTAAATTGCAAAGGAGTAAGTTTCGATTTTAAGGCCGGGAACACATTATCTACTATTCAAGACCACTCTGCCTGTACCCGCCACTAGACAAGTGGGAGGAGACCTATGTCTAACAGGAAAAGTATGCGCTAATAAGAACAGTGAATTCATTAGTGTAGCAGAACTCAGTTCTGCAGAAACATAACCTACATTTTTTGGAAACGACAAAGAAGTAGTTTCGATCGTGATACAAAATGGTGCCTATACACAAAAAGACAAAGTGAATGCTAACTTACATAAAAGAATGTTAAAGCATAATTTTCTACTCTAACAGACCCTTCTTTTAGCATGAGCTAAACATTTTGTATAATAGTGCAGTCAAAAAATCATTTAATGAACTGCTTTAAGAGCAGTCCATGCCTTCAGCATCCAGAAGGGAAACAGTAAGGAGGGAAGCAGTCCCAAAAATACTCTCATCTATTTGCAAGAGGTCTTCTACTTCCTTTTGAATCATAATAGTTGCATTTGGATCATGAATCAACATTCTCTTAGGAGTGAGAAGGGTGGCGCAATAAGAGCAACATAAGGGAAGACACTGGACCAGGTCACAGCAAGGAATCAAAATCAGAATAAAATAAATCACCCTTTGAAGGATCCTACCACATCCACCAAAAAGTGACCAACTCCAGTTCCCACTCTCCATTCCTTTAACATTTTCTAGGATGTCTAAAATGTATTGGGTAATGTTCTTTTCCATATTAGTGATCCCGATTACACACTGGTCTCCTACTATGGAGCACACACCACCACTCTTAGCTACAATAATATCAACAGCATATCTAGTCTGCTCAGAATATATTCACATACTTTCCTATTGGGTGGTAATGTCACGTAAAGCTGCTACTGTAGACTTAGATAATATCTGTAGCTTACATCCAAAATATTCTCCAGCTTTCTCACCCTGGGCCCAAGCAGTATCACGAAAAGTAATAATGAGGGAAAGAATATACCCAAAGGTGACACCATTACTATAATTATTGACTTCTAGGTCTGTTACCCCTTCGCAAAACTCCTTTGTCAGTGTCCTTCTAATCCATCTGACCTCAGGCTTGGCATGTTTACAAGGTACACCTAGAGGAAACACCCTCCCAAGGGCCGCATCATTTGTACCATTATGCATGTTAGAATATGTCCCATTAGATAGAAAGAAAAACCCTGGGTCGGCATAAATAGGTCTATCATAATCCACAGCAGCAGCCTCGAACTCCACTCAACAGTACTAGGATCCTTTAGGTCTACCCTGGAGTACATGCCCTTACGTATAATTATCCCTGAGCAGTTGGCATACAGAATGAGGTCAGTAAAATTGACAATTCAGCAACATGCAGGGTAATAACAAGCCTCTCGGGGAACTGTTAATTCTTTGTAATGCTAACCCACCAATGTTATGTTATGTCTTCCCATTTAAAAATGATCTCAATAAGTATTGTTGTTACATCCTATATAACCCATGCCTCGTGGCTTTCAGTAATATAGACATGGGCCTGGATAAACAAACCCAAATACTCCTTGTACTTCTTAAAACCCAGAGGCCGAGTATGAATGTAATTAACAATTTACATTTGATACTCAATCCATAAGCTAGTGGCAGACTCAGTGGGATAAAAGGCTGTACCTTCTCCCAAAAATCTTTCATGTTTGTCTAGGAATGCATTACTTGGGGTTATCCTTTTCGAGCAGCAACCTTGTGTTTGATACATGACGGAGAATCCTGATCACACTCCAAAACTGAGGACACCCCACCCAGAATCAATAGTAGTAGCATCACAAGAATAGCACATATCTTTTTCTTAGTGGACCACAGTATATGTGTATGAACAAGGGGAATCACTGGCTGTTCTTCATCTGCAACCTGTCTGCTGAAGGAATGCATAGCAAATGATAGGGCAAGGAGGCGAAATGCCAGCAAGAAAAATATACAAGTTCCCCTGTCCGTCAGGGCCTCACTGGTACTGGCTCCTATTGACCATCAAAACGTTGGCACTCTTGAGCACTGGCGATGGAGCTTCTTCTGTCCTAAGCTCGGATTCCTACATCAACCAGGATGATCTACCCAAAAGGGGATACTTTTGATCTATCCTGTCCAATGTTCAAGCAGTGCACAAATCTTGCATCACCCTAAACTAACTCCCTTGATACTATAGCAAAGTACACCATAACTTACACACTCCATCCCTATCTAATCAGACTTCTCCTTGTGTGCACCATTCTTCTTCTGAGGGCGCAAATTGTACCTAGTGACTCCAGGCACAGAGGGATCAGTAAAAGGGGACCCGGGATAGCTCCTATTTCTGGAGGTTCTGCTGCATTCAGGACTTCATCATTTTCCTCATGTGTTTTGTTCCAATTCAGCGTGGCATCACTGAAGGGGAAAAACTGAGGCCCGGCTCACACTTGGAGTACCCTACTCTATCCTTCACCCATTGTTCATAGGGCAGAGATAAAGGCATCCTGCAACAGTGGGTTGCGTGCATCCAATTTTTCAGCTGGTGACTTTAACAGCCGTGCACGAAGATAAGAGGACCTGCTCCAGTCCCTTCCACGGTGGCTCCAAACTCTTTTTCCGCTGAAAGTTGCATACCCGCACAAAGTCACCAGCCTGGATATCATGACTGGGCCCCTTCGGTGCAGCTGGCAGAGCTTCCCGGACCTGTTGGTGAACAGAATGTAAACTTTCAGTGAACTGGCAAAGATAGTCTGTTAACAATGGATACTTAATATCTGAAAACTGCAAAGGGCGCATGATAGAACTGGGGGTCTCTAGTTGGCTGAGGTAGACACCTTAGACCAAATAGGGACTCTTGCTTCTACATCAGAGTAAGAAAGATACATGTTTGTCGATAACCTCCACTCACTCCCCATCGGTAGCTTTCCTCGAGCACACAGACTTATCTTCAAAGTCAATCCGTGAAGTGTTTGTACTAACATTCACAGTAATATAATGATGACATCACAAATGGACTCCACACCGGTTTAGAAAAATAAAGTATCTTTACTAAACTTTAACACCAAAACGGTAAAAAGGTTTTCACATAAATAAGCTTCTTCTTCGAAAGTTCGTTACAAATCAAGATTACGTAGTAGCCACTGGTAGCTCCACTGGGACTACTCCTGCGTCAACAACACACACAAGTCCAAAGTTGCACACAGCCTGCAGGACTCGCTACGGCTGGGGCAGAGTCACACGGACCCTCTGCAACAGTACCTTTGACAAAGATGGTGATGACGATGCATGGCATCAGAGGAGAGCGATGTCGTCTCCGACCACGTCGGCAGTTAGTTTGAGAACAGAAAGCAGATTCTGCTCCTCTCATGCTTGCACAGCTACTCGATGACACGAAGGCCTTCCTCTCAGCTTCAGGCCCTCCTCCCGACGGGAACTCCCAGCAATGAAGTTCGGGGGTGCTGGCGGTGAAGTCCTTTTGTGACTGGGATTTTGTAACAGGAGACCAGATCTACTCTGGTCCTTGGAGACTCTTTTCCCTTCAGCCCGACACTGCACTTCATCAAAGTCCATCTTCAAGTAGGGTGACACAACTCAGAGCTGAGTCCCTGCGTCAGCTCCTCAATGGCAACAACAAACTGCAGGCCAATCCCAGACACATAGCAAGGACAGTCTTCTCCTGAGTCTCTTCAGCTGTTCCTCTTTAGCAGGGATTCCTCCCAATCACAAAGGCAGTAAATTCAGACTTGTCTAATTCTCTAGGGTTTCGGTTGGTGTACTTATACTCCATAAAGGCTTTGATCTCTTTGTGTGAGGGTCTAGAACCTAGTTCGAACCAGTTTGGGGTGCCCTCGGCCGGGGCCCATCATCGTCTCTTTGTGCAGGTGTGCCAGGGTCCTCAGACGCACCCCTGGAGGTAGAGCCAGCTCGAGGGGAGGCAGGCACAGCCCTATTCAGGTCCGGGTGCTACGCCTCCCACCACTCTAGATTTGGATTGGCCTATTCAGCCCTCCCAGGGGTCACTCACTTCACACCAGACCCTGTCACTCACAAACCCAGACTGTCAATACACACAACAAGCCGAGGCACATGGAACAGTTGAACACGTGAACAGCCACTTTCTAAAAGTGCTGTCCTCAAACACAGAATTAAAAAACCATCCAGCCTAAAAGATGCGTTATCGAATTCCGAATTCAGGGGTACCAGACTCTGGCTCTGTAACTTGCTCCTATGGGAAGATAGGTGCGTAACCATTATACGCAGCCTCCCCTATTCTAACCTATCGGGCAAGATAGCCCCTCCATAGTCAAAGATCATTTAGAGGTTCTTCCACTACCAGGACATGTCACCCACACTATGACATGTCCAGCCTTCCTTATGTACTGCACCCTGCGCAGGGGGGGTACCTCAGGCCTACTATAGGGGTAACCAACATGCACAAGAAGGGGAAGGTCAGTCCTTGCAGTATGGACACCGGCCAGGTCGTCTGTGCAGTCGACAGACTGTGCACGGGCATGGCGGTGGCCGGCCCGAGATATCGTTTCTGCGCTACTCATGTGGGTGGCACAACCAGTGCTGTAAAACCCACTAGTAGCATTTGAGTTACCAGCCCTGGCACAGGTAGTGCACTTTTCTAGAGACCTACGGGTAACACAAATCTGCCACTCGTGGATAGTCAATCAAATACAATTTCGCCAGGGAGCACTCACATTTTGGCACTTATCAGCAATGGCAAAGTGCCCGAAGCGTCTAAACCAGCAAAAGTGTAATCCAGCACAGTGTCAAATGACAGGATGTAGACGCAAAAAGTTAGGGGTAACCACGCCAAAAGATGTCAAGTCTAACAGCGCGGGATGCCCCAGACATTTGCCGGGTGTCCATACATGACCTCGTACGGTGACAACCCTGTCCTAGAATGTGCCATTATTCTCGTTGACAAAAGAGCTAATGGTAAAGCATCTGCCCACCGTAACACCATGGTCTCCTGAATTTTTGCCAATTTAAGTTTGAGAGTACCGTTGTACTTCTCAACTAAGCCTGCTAACTGAGGGTGAATAGCAGCATTACATTTCTCTTACTCAAACCACCCCAAATCAATTAAATCACTTTGGCATTAAAATGACTTCCGTTGTCACTCTAAATCAAACGGGGCAAGACGAAAAGAGGAAAGAACTCCTTCAGGACTACCTTTGCAGTTGTAACAGCTGTATTGTCTTTAGTGGGATTAGCCTAAACCCATTTACTGAATGCATAGGCATACTTCAAATTATTACATCTTTCTAGTTCAATAAAATCCATCTGGAGAACCTCCAAGGGAAAGGTGGGTGGTGCAAAATTACCAGACGGTGTAGGGGACCCTTTCCAGGATTGTGCATTTTGCACACCTTACAGTACTTCACTAAATGTGTAGCTGTTTTCACTGTGCCATACAGGGTCCAACAACTTGCAAATACCCTTAGCACGAATATGGGCTGGGCCATGGGCCATCATGAATACAGGAAGAACATATGCATCTGGCAACATCCATCTCTGCTTCCCTGACTTATCAATCCAACATCCTTCATCGTTCAACTGTGCTGTACTTTCTTGCCACATTGGTAATTCCTCTATTGTAGCCTCACTTTTTATCTCTTTCACATTCTCGAGTGTATCCTCAAACATGGTAACTTCAGGCCCCCACCTAGCGAGACCTACTGCGAACATTCTTTTCATTTTAGACAGGGCGGCTTCCTTAGCTGTCTGATCAGCTAAAGCATTTCCTCTACCTACATCAGCAGTGACTTTCCGGTGGGCACTACACTTCACTAAAGCCAATTTCTTAGGGAGTTTCAAAGCAGACAAAAGCCTTAATGTAAGTTGTCCATGCTGAATTTTTGTGCCATGATAGCATATATCATAACAATGGATTAAACCCAGATCTGTGACTGGGGGTGAATGTTTTGCCATTGTGCAACATTCCGTCCATCATCTTGTGTGTTTTGCTGTTCACCCTATGTGGAAAGGGTATGCCCAGACGTGGGTCCCGTGCTCACTACGCCACTGGATTCCAAGCTGTCCTGGCTGAAGACGGCTGATAGCCAGAATCCGGTCCTAGGATACTTGATTCCGGTCCAGGGAAGACATGGCTTGGCAGTTCGGGCTGGACTGGTCCCATGAGGCACAGGGCCAAGACTTATTTGCATATGGCCATGTCTGAACTGGGGTGGCTTGGTGAACAAAATAACGATGGATTAAACCCAGATCTGTGACTGGGGGTGAATGTTTTGCCATTGTGCAACATTCCCTCCGTCATCTTGTGTGTTTTGCTGTTCACCCTATGCGGGAAGGGTATGCCCAGACGTGGGTCCCGTGCTCACTACGCTACTGGAGTCAAGCTGTCCTGGCTGAAGACGGCTGATAGCCAGAATCCGGTCCTAGGATACTTGATTCCGGTCCAGGGAAGACATGGCTTTGCAGTTTGGGTTGGACTGTTCCCATGAGGCACAGGGCCAAGACTGATTTGCATATGACCATGTCTGAACTGGGGTGGCTTGGTGAGCAAAATAACAATGGATTAAACCCAGATCTGTGACTGATGGTGAATGTTTTGCCATTGTGTAGCATTCCGTCCATCATTTTGTGTGTTTTGCTGTTCACTCTATGTGGGAAGGGTATGCCCAGACGTGGGTCCCGTGCTCACTACGCCACTGGAGTCAAGTTATCCTGGCTGAAGACGGCTGATAGCCAGAAACCGATCCTAGGATGCTTGATTCCGGTCCAGGGAAGACATGGCTTGGCAGTTCTGGCTGGACTGTTCCCACGAGGCACAGGGCCAAGACTGATTTGCATATGGCCATGTCTGAACTGGGGTGGCTTGGGGAGCAAAATAACAATGGATTAAACCCAGATTGTGACTGGGGGTGAATGTTTTGCCATTGTGCAACATTCCGTCCATCATCTTGTGTGTTTTGCTGTTCACCCTATGTGGGAATGTGGGAAGGGTATGCCCAGACGTGGGTCCCGTGCTCCCTACGCCACTGGAGTCAAGCTATCCTGGCTGAAGACGGCTGATAGCCAGAAACCGGTCCTAGGATGCTTGATTCCGTTCCAGGGAATACATGGCTTGGCAGTTTGGGCTGGACTGTTCCAATGAGGCACAGGGCCAAGACTGATTTGCATATGGCCATGTCTGAACTGGGGTGGCTTGGTGAGCCACCCCAGATCTGTAACTGGGGTGAATTTTTTGTCATTGTGCAACATTCCGTCCATCATCTTGTGTGTTTTGATGATAGCATATGCAGCAAATATAGTGCCATCTGGTAATTTAAAACAAGATGCATCGACATACAGGTTCCTTTTGGGTCAGCTAAGGGAACATCAGTCAATTCTACCCGTCCTTTCATCTTTTCTTGCATCAGGGTCAAGGACAGCAGAGAAATAAGCACATCTGAAATGTTTGTGTTAAAACAGAAAGTGCGCAACCAGCCATCTCATGGATGTACAACACAAACGACTTGTTATACTCGGGGGTGCCAAGTACTGGAGCTGAACAAAGCACAGTTTTCAATTGCTAAAAAGATTGCTGACATTCAGGCATCCAAGGCAAGGGTTCATGCAAGTCTATAGTGGTAAGCAGAAGCCAAGGTATGATCAGTAAAGAGTAGTTAGGTATCCACTGCCGGCAGTAGGAAGTGATACCTATGAAAGCACGCACATCTTTCTGAGTCTGTGGGATGGGCATTTTAACAATGATACTGATGCGCTCAGGGGTCAATCTCCTACCCTCCTTTGACAGTAGGTGACCTAAATAGGTGATCTCCTGTCGACAATACTGAAATTTAGAATGGGAAATGTATTGTCTATGGTGAGCCAAATACAACAACAGCTCAACCATACTATATCTACAACCCTGCTCTGTGTCAGAAGCAATTGGGAGATTGTCAACATACTGCACCAATACATTACCTGTAGAAAGCGAAAGGGAATCCAATTGGCCCTTTAAAGCCTGATTATATATACTTGGACTCTCAGTATAGCCCTGAGGAGCTCGACAGACTCTAAAGCTTCTGCCAGTTTGTGTAAACCCAAACAAGCACCTGCAATCTGGATAAAAAGGAATACTAAAGAATGCATTATTCAAATTGATGACAGAGAAGAATTTAGCAGTAGCATGAATCATTGTCAAAAGAGTAGTAATGTCAGGTCCCACTGGAAACTAGGGAACAACTATTATATTAACTTCGCACAAATCAATCACAAAACTATAACCATCTTCATGTTCATCAAGGGAACATAAGGGTGTCCGTTTAAGAATGGGTAGAATAGGAATATTACAAATATTAGCATTTGTCTCTTCAACCACTCCCTTTTTAATCAAATCCTGAATAATTTACAATAAGTCTCGCTCTCCTGCCTGTGCTTTTTTACACTGAGGGATATGGGGCAAAATAACACCATTCTTAACTTGTATCGAGGTTGGAGGTATCTGCAGCAGCCCCACGTCTGTATAACCTGTCATCCACAGAGTAGGTGGCACATCAGCAAATTCAACAGGAAGAAGAGCATCTTTGGACAAGCACTGTTTAGCATGTGCTACATCTGGCCCCATTTCCATATAGTACAAAAGGGGGTGGTGATGGACGGAGCATCTGAACCAATCAAACACTCACACCCAGTCAACAGATCTGGGTTTAATCCATCACCGTTCTTTAGCCCACTCTGCCACCCCAGTTCAGAAATGGCCATATGCAAGTCAGTATGATCCTGTGCCTCATGGGAACAGTCCAGCCCAGACTGCCAAACCATGCCTTCCCTGGACCGGTAACAAGCTTCCTAGGACCAGAGGCCAGTTGTTTTTTCCCATTTACATATAAACACCTGCCGGGAGCAGTAAATAGTAGCATGCAATTTCTTTAACAAATCCAAACCCATCAAATTTTCACCACAGTTAGACGTCAACAAGAATGGCGAATCCACAGTCAAGGGACCAATGGTCAGTGCAAGGGGTCTTGACATGGGGCTTACAACCGGTACACCAGAAAAACCTACTGAAATTCTATTATGGCCAGACAGAGCCGCCACAGGGACCATAGTTAGAGAAACAGAACTTTTTGTAGCACCTGTGTCCACCAAAAATTCCTTAGTAGAACCTTGCAATTCCGTTCTTACATAAGGACCACATTGGTCTACAGATATCGCAACAGGTCCCTCACTCTGCCCCTGGCTGTCCTAGCTGTAGGACATTCCTGTCACTTCCTCCATATCTTCCATATCATAATCATCATGGTTGTACTGTCCATCCTGAGGGTCATCAAAATAATTATTATCAGAATGACCCTGTGAGGCTACACCATTTTGAGCCCTGTCTGCCCCACCAGCTCCATGACCCCTTCCATGAGAACCTTGTCCTCTAGGGACTACTACCTTCTGCAAAAGCACAGGACACTCGCTACACCAATGTCCCTCCATTTTACAATACGCACACTGATTCAGACCTAGAGGCGTAGAATTTGGCTGCCTACTAGTGCATGGAAGCTGCCAGGCTTGACCACCACATCCACCACATCCTCTACTGTTCCCTCTAAATGCCTGCTGACCTTCTTGTGGTAGATCTTCAGGTGGAGGGAGCCTACATGTCGTATCTAGATTCGCTGGCGGGCCGTGTGTGACTTGGGATGGCCACAAGGTTAATGGAATTGCCTGCAGTCCTCCCTTACATGTATAAGCAAGGAGGATGCCTGTGCATATAACCTCCTCGTGCTCCAAGATAGTGGATCAAGTTGGTGAAAGATAAAGCCTAGATTGCAATTACAGCCGGTGCAATTAGGGCCAAGAAACCGCTCGTGAGCGTGCGCTTTATTAAGCATTTTTAACATAACATAACATTGGTTCCAGTGACCTATTAATATGCCCAATCATACTGAAGTTTGTGGCTCAGAAACTTTTATCAGTCTCCTTACTAGATGATGAGCGTTCTCATTTGCCAAGCTATCCTGGTTCCTCTGCAAGCGACTCATAAAAGCTTAACATTGCTACCTAATGCGAGTAGCTGTTCAGCACCTTCCAGGGCTTACAAACGTTTTCCTGATGAGTTGGCTCATGTAATGTTTTTTTCTAGATTTATTTGTCCTTCTAGTGAGGTCAGCTCACACTCAAGGGAATCTGCATGTCGTTCTGGACTAATATTTAATTTCATTTCCGGGCTGTATATGGTTTTCGGATTGTTCTTAATACATAAAATGGCGGAAATATGCAGGCAGTAGTGGGTCGATGATTAAGCCTAAATTTAGAACCGGGACACCGCCTCGCTTTACAAATGAATTGTATTGTATTATTGCAAGTAGAGGTGGAAAGAGGAAGGGAAGCTGAAGGAAAAGAAATAGACGCTGGAGGTAGAGGTGACTCATGAGGGGAAGGGACTAAGAAATGTGAGATAGTGCCATAAACTCAGTACTTATGCTAGAGGCAAGAGAAAAGCATTTAAGAACCCTCAGCATAGAAATGACAGGAGAGATCAAAAGAGGAGAGGAAACAATCCATCATTTTCAGAAGATTTGCTCACAGAGAAATTCCAAGTGTGGGTAAATCAGTATACAAGTGCTGAATTGTATTTTTTTTTATTAAAAATGCGGATTTGTCCTCATATATGAAAGTATTGGAAAACTTAAGTGAGCCCACAGAGAAACATAGTTTCATTGGAGAGAGCACAATGAAAACCAGACTGAACCGGGCAGAGAGACATAGAGAACTGAAGTGGAGGTAGAAGACTGGGTAGTTAGATAGTTAGTTAAAGAGGTCAGTGAGTTAGATGCAAAGAATCAAGAGAACATTTCTCTCTTGGACAAGGGGAGAGGGAAATGTTAAAAACTACAGACAAAGCAGATGGAAGGAATTAAAAATAGTATTGCTTTGGCAGGAATCATGATTAACTTGTTGAATGAAAGCAAAGAGATCAGGAATAGAGAAGGGAGTTAAAAAGAGGATGGGGCTAATGCAGGAAGGAATAGTAATATATGTGCTGGAGAGGAATGGGAGACAGTATAAAACCGTTCGTCATTTCTGGAAGTTAAGAAGAAGAGTCTGTCAAAGCAGTCAAGGAGAAACATGAAACAGGACTCAGAAGATTGAGAGAAAGAAGCCAGTTGAAAAGGGAAGAGAGAATGTGAGTCCTGACATTGTCAGGGAGGACAAAAATGATGTATCCATGCAGCTTTATTATACCCATTCAGGAGGACACCGGGAAAAAGAGGCTACTAGGCCACAACCGTGGTGGTTGTGGTCTTTTGCCTCTGAAGTCCCGGGATATGGCTCTCCAGACTATGTCTAGTACAAGTCCATCAATACTTGACTCAAAGTGGCTGCGATGGTGAGCAGTCACTGGTTTCTCAAGGAGGCAGTGTGCTGGTGCTCAAGCTCAGCACTCAAAAAGCACACATCAGTGTATTATTTGGCATGGTTATCCGACCAGTCGCATGGCATAACTGAATGGATCTGTATGTTATTGTTTCTTGAAAGTATCCAATCTAGAGTTCCTCCTTTCGAGTTTGTTGGTTGTGTGCAGGCTTGGGTAAAGTTTAACTCAGTCAAGAAGTCTTTCAGAGTGTTGATCAGTTTGTCCTTACTGTCGTCCCAGTGTAAGTTAAAATCACCCAGGAATATGTTGTTAGAGTGAATGCTAGAGTTTTCAGTGATAATCTCCATTAACTGGTCTATAAAGGTAGCATTATTTCCTGGAGGATGATAAATGGCATGCAGGATGCAACTTTGAATGCCGGTTGATCGTACATTAAGGCCTAGGTATTCAAAGGATTCCAAAGGATCGGATAGTATTTGGTTGATTTCTATATCAGATCAGTGTATGCAGGCTATCCCCCCCCCCTATCTTTTTTGGTCTATCCAGTCTTACTATGTTATACTGAGGGGGCACTAACAGGTCCATGCATGGAGATGATGATTCCGAAAGCCATGTTTCAGTTAGGATGGCTAGATCAATTTCCTGGTTAATGATAAGAGCAGCGACGTCTGACGCATGTTTTACTGCTGACCTACAGTTGAGCGGTTTTCTTGCATTACTAGATTCCTGTTCAATCAGGTTCGTGGATATTTGGACTTGCTGCAAGTTGTTGAGGTCTGGTTTCCTTCCATTTTGTTTGGATGTTCTGTAAGCATCAATCGGAACTGTTCAAATTATCTCCCCTCTACTGTGTTCTTTGGGTTCGTAACTATTTAGTAAGGACAGGGTTTCTTCTTCTGTTAAGTACCTAAGGGTTCTCTTTGGTCGATCGTGCCTGCTCGACTTCTGCATTAATTCTTGCATGTGCTCAACTTTGGAGTGTGTATCTGCTGTGAATTCCACAAAACCCATGGTTTAATGAGTCACTGAACGAGGATAGACGGAAACTAAGAATGGCCGAAAGGTAATGGAGACAACATCCGGCAACACCAGAGCTAAAATCATTAAGAAAAATAAGAAATGACTGCAACAAAAAGATTCTAAAGTCTAAAAAGGAATATATTAGATCAGAACTGGATAACGCCAAAAACAGACCAAGGAAACTATTTGAGATACTAAAGCAACAATCCAACAAATCGGCAAAATCGGCCCAAGAAACCACTAAAACCCATCTGAGCTGTGAAGAATTCTCCAATTTTTTCACCGACAAGGCCATCACTTTGGATACAGAGCTCAAATCTGAAGCGGACAACCTGCACATCCAACCACACAGTCTGTACAATAACAATCAGACAAATGACCTTGAGGAAACTAAAAACAATGCGCATTGGGACACCTTCAAGATATATGATCAGAATACCATCACCAAAACACTAGCGGACATCAAACCAAATAACCACTACAATGATCCACTCCCCACCAAATGTTTACAAAACATCAACCACAACATCATCCCAATAGGGACAAAAATAATAAATGCCTCGCTATCGCAAGGGGTCCTTCCAGAATGCTTAAAAGCAGGCCAAGTTACACCGATCATCAAGAAACCAACCGCGGACCCAGCAGATCCTAATAACTTTCTCCCAGTTACCAATATTCCATTACTGGCCAAACTAATCGAGAAATGTGTACAAAATCAACTAAGCCAACACATCACAAACTTCAGACTATTGGACAAATGTCAATCGGGATTCAGAACAGGACACAGTATGGAAACAGCCATCCTACATATCGTTGATGACTCATTACAGGCCCTTGATCTTAATAGAACATGCCTACTAGTCCTTCTCGACCTATCATCGGCTTTCGACACGGTAAATCATGAAAAACTACTGGACAGACTACACAAGAGGATGGGAATGTCGGGACTTGTACTGAAATGGTTTGAATCCTTCCTTCAGAACAGATCGCAAAGATTCTTGGTCAACCAGTCATTATCCCTCGCTTGTCCAAACTCGATCGGGGTCCCTCAAGGATCTACATTATCTCCTTCACTCTTTAAGTTATACGTTGAACCTCTGACAGAAATCCTCCGAGACGCAAACATATCCTATCACATATACGCGGACGACACACAGATTTACATCAAAATAGCATCTCTAGAGGACATCAAGTTAATCAATGAGGCCTTAAAAAAGACAATTTATTGGCTAACCAGTAATCACCTGAAGCTGAATGCACAAAAAACTGAATTCCTATTAATTTCACTGCCAAAGAACAATACAGAGGCGATAGAATGGACCAAAATGATCACAGCACTAAACTGCACCCCTACGCTAGTGGACTCAGCCAAATCATTAGGAGTCACATTGGATAAGAATCTAGACATGAAAGCACACATCAAATTAATGGCAAAAAATGCACGCTTTCATCTGAACTACTTAAGGAAAGTGAAACCTTTCATCTCGTCGGCAGATCTCAAACTGGCAATTCAATCTTTAGTTATCTCAAGGATTGAATACGGATGTACAACCTTAGCAGGCCTACCAAAACTTTCCACGGCACCACTAAAAGCATGCCTCAATGTAGCTGCAAGGCTTATTACCGGTTCGAGGAAATTCGACCATATTTCACCACACCTAAAAGCGTTAAACTGGCTAACATATGAAGCCAGAATCCAATTTAAAATGGCATGTGTCACCCCCAAAGCACTCCATTACATAACACCGAGTTACCTGACCCAGAAGATTGAGATCTCGGGGAGTTGCAGACCTGCCAGAAGTGCCAAGGAGCTGCTGCTGAGGCCACCCATCTTCAGGAAGAAGAAAACATACGACAGAACGTTCTCTGGGGCAGCCCCCAGAGTCTGGAACCCACTCCCTCCGAATATCAGGAAAATTACTAACATATCTTCATTCAAAAAGGAAGCTAAGATCTTCCTAATGATTAAGTTCCTTACATAGTCAAGTACGGACTTCAACGCCACCGCATCTGAAAAGTGCCAAAACGGATCATCAAATGGAAACTAGAAACAATGTCCAGTAAGCGGAAACAACCTAGAGGTGCTACACTTGCTTAGAACTAGAAAAAGATTGCACAATCAAAGCCAAGTCAGAACGGTCTATACAGGAATTTAGCATTCAATATAGTAGGATATCGAATAACATTTATAACATTTATGACAACTTGGGGGATAGACGCAGGTTGATAAATATAGCATTATGTAATCCCGGTGTTAGTAATAACCTAATTTTTAAAAAAACTAGTGTACATAGTCAGAATATATCTCTTGTCAATACTAGCCTAATTGTAACAAACCAGTATACATAGTCAAAATATATCTCGTGTTTGACATATGCCGAATCTACCTCTTATCAGTGTGAGACACTTACCAATTAGAGTTATAATTTACCTACCTCAGTCCTGTATGGTAATGCTATGTGAATTGTAGCAGTATGTTACTCCTACTATATGGAACTATAACTACCTACCTCATTCCCTATACGGTAATGCTATGTGAATTGTATTTCTAATCTACCTCATGTATATGTATCTGCGAAGCGCTCTGATACCCAAGGGTCACATTCGCTCTATATAAAACTTTATAAATAAAATAAAATAAAATAAATTGCCCTACCCAGTGCTTGACTAACTAGAACTACATACAACACACAAACATTTATATGATGCAGTATAGTGTCCTGGCACTAGAGTATGCTGGCGCCTCTCTGCAGTATGTATCCGGTCCCCCTTCATGGAACTGGTGGTTTCTTCCCTTGTGTAATATGTAGTAATAGTCGGCTCAGGTGCTGATTACTCCCAATACTCTTGCAATGTGGCTCTGTGTTTGCTTTAGTCACAGTTTCCCATCCAAAAAAGTCCTTAAGTGCATGGATCAGCTCTGCTCCTCTTTGACTTAACCAAAGCTCCACATCTGAGGTCTGGTGCAAGCCAATAGTTTGCCTCGGCCTGCTCTGTGGTCATGACTGTAAGGATGAGGCTGCTCTGGGCTGTTTATGGCTGCAGTAGTTCCCTCCATTTGACTGGGAGACCACCTCAGGTCATGCCATGGTCTCAGGTTGGAACATTAAAGTAGAGTGGGGTATTGCTCAGAACCCGGGTATTGTTTAGCATATAAGAACAGTTTGTTCTGTTGGACCAAAGAGCACATTCTTGTATAAACATTCACTTTAGTTGCTGCTAAATGTAAGGTACACATCTCTTTCCAAAAGGAACTTAAAATGACACAACGCACTGTTCTTGGTATATTCAAACACTTTTTAAGGCTGTTTTTTAAAGTGAAAATGCTCATGCAGTGCATCAGGTAAAGAAATGTGATTGAATATGCACAGATAAAAACAAAACAAAAATGGCTTTACACAATAAGTACACCAAGTTAACTTGAAACCACCTGCCTGAGGTAATCTGATTTATGAGTTCCTAGTGTATATGGTAGAAGATAGGATATCCTCTGCTGTCCACCGGACTTTGGATTTAGTAAAGGCTATATATCAATCGTCCATGTTTCAACCTTGTAAAACGTGGTTACTAGAGAACATCAATATGGCCCTTCATCAGGACCAGGTGAAAAGCAGCCACTGTGATAAAAGATATAATTCAATATTAGACCTCATGTGCTTGTAAAATGAAAGATATAGTACTGTGGTAGATGGCTTTCTTTATTGTTTGGGCCCTGATTTGTGTATTCTTGTGTTTCGCAAACAAAAATTTCAATAAACAGATTTATAACAAAAAAAACTAGGACGTCATTTCCACAGACAAGTAGATTGTAACTATTATCTGCCACAGTCACTGTATTGACTAAATACAAAAGTTGTTATTTACTCTTAATCCTTTACTTTTCCCCCTCTACCATCTTGGCTCATTGGACTTGTTTTCTATGTTATTCTTATGCTCTAGTAATGCATGTCTTTTTGTAATAATGTCTTTCTCCATGCTACGCTTTTGCTCTAGAAAAGTATGTAACTATGTAACAATATTCTGTTGTAACCACTTCCTCATGTAAAACTTTCTCTGTTTTCTCCTTTTCCGTATTATCCCTATGCTCATAATACTGTGCATGTTTAAAATAACAGAGGGGAAAGAGGTGGACCAAGTACTTTCAGAGGCCTACAATCGAGTTGCAATTTCAGGAAGCAGATTTGAAACAAATCTATTAACAAATAACTAAACACCTCCCTCAATAGACAAATCCTGCCAGCTGTAATCCAAAAACGTACCTTCAACCGAGTGAATAAATCATCTTTCTTTTGCCGACAAGCCGATAATTAATCCCAATCTACTTTTCTTGGCGGAATAAGGGAACGCATATAGATAATAATATGGCCTGGAAAATCTAAAATTTCGGCCCGGGGCTTATCACCTGACTGTCGTTCCTGGTCCCATACTTTAATTTGATTCCATGTACCTCCTAATTCCACAACATGATCTTGCATGTGAACTTTCCGCCAAATATCAATTGGAACCAGTAAACCAAGAAACATTTGAATATCATCAAGAGTCTTTACAGTGACAGAGGCAGCTTCAGTCAATTCTTTATGATATGCAGTAGGATTTTTCCTAGGATCAGGCAAATGAGTCTTAAGAGACAAAACCTGACTTCTTTTCCACGGAGTATAAACCCATTGCTCCTGGAAACGGGCTGCCACCATCTCCCTAGTAATATTACCCCAGCCATCCATTAATTCCAGCAACTCTGGATGATATATAGGATGAAGCTCCTGCATCGGAAACTGGGACACCGACCTAGCACTTTTCTCATGTAGTCTTCCCCTATAGCCTATTGTTGTCATAAAAGTAGCAAAACCTTTTCTAGCCCCAATTTACTAATATACACCGATCTCTGATGTCATATGAAATTTGAGGTGCTTTTGCTTCAAAACACTATTGCCACAGACCAATTAAAGTTGCACACATGTTTAATAGCATTCTGCTGTATGAAGGGCTCAAAATCTCTCATAGTCGCCCAGATATCCTCTACACTGTGAATAAGATTACGAGCCCACTGTGCAGCCTGATTAGCTATTACTTGTTTGTCATCATCTCCCACATCAGATTGTACTAACTGTCCCATGAATTCCTTAAAATTCGTACCGGCGTCCCACTACCGTCCCTTGTATATTTGTGCCATAATGTACTGAACATAATAGGGCCAAGACCATGCTTCATATACATTCAAAATTTAGAGTACCTTCTGGAGGCACTGGCTGAGCCTCCTCCAATCAAGCATCAGAAAAACAACAACCGAGGCACAAGGAAAACAATTTACTGAGACCAGGCATTCTCAAAAGAAACCAAATTCACTATTTTATGGCTGGCAAAACATTTGCAAATGTTTTTAATCCAAACACAGCCCATAGACCCTACCAAATAAAAATCAAAATGGTACCATATCCAAAAAGAACTAAAACAAACTCACCTGATGTATACAGGTCAAACCAATGTATTCTCCACTACTGGCTCTTCAGACCAAATGGTCAAATCTAAGGGTTTCGCCATTCAGGACTCCAGTCGGCATGACCACTGGGCATGGCACCATCCGGCGGGACAAAAGGGGCAGCTGCGAGTACCAGGAACTCTTCGTGCAGGGATCCCTGATCCTTCCATCTGACCAAATGATTGCGTCGACCTCCCCCGCCATCCGCAGAAGGGGATAGGTCACTCACCCGAAGGGCGCTAACTGAAGGAAGTGGGCCAATTAAGCATAACAATACATTATGTACATTTCCAAACCAATGAAAGCAAGCCCACAATGGAATTTTCCAGGGAGATGCAGCTGGACAGTAAATTACAAAGGAGTGAGGTTCGAGTCCGAGGCCTGCCACACTTTATCTACTATTCAAGGCCACTCTGCCCATACTCACCTCTAGACAAGTGGGAGAAGGCCTATGTCTAACAGGAAAGATATGCACTAATAAGAACAGTGCATTCATTAGTGTAGCAGAACTCAGTTCTGCAGAAACATAACCTGGAGAAGGCCATTTCACAGAAATGGCAAAGAAGTAGTTTTGATCATGATTCAACTTATTGAGATGCAATTTGTAATGATTTCTCCCACTTTTTATTTCACAAAGGGGAGATGTAGCATACTGATGTTATACGCACTGGAACCCTTATGGTTCTGGGCGGACTCTGAACAGGAACTAAGTAAGATGTGGGGAGGTGTTAGAATGTGGTCTTTGGAAGCATGATGTAATGCGCAATATGTGAGTAAATGTTGAATAATAAAGTAATGCTTAATCACAGCTCCCCTGTGGCTTAATTCATGTGCATCCTCCAGGGCTGAAGAAGAACATGCTTCAGTGTCTAGGTAACTTCAGAATAAGGCAGGTGGCCTTGTTCTGGAATATTTGTATACAATGAATAGAATATTTAGGCAGGCCTAAGTAACACAAACTACCATAATCTAGCCTCAAAGTTTTCCAGCTTGAAAGAAAGTCCTGGTTCCTTCTTTGCGATTTCAGCAAAGAAAAGCAAGAAGCTGTTACATCAGATATCTGTAAATTAAAGTACAGAACATGGTAAAAATAGATTCAGAGATTTCTAGCTTTCAGAGAAAAAGCAGGGATCTGGCGCAGTTCAGCTTGCCACCAAGCAGGATACCAGGTACTATTGAAATTGCCAAGACCAACATGTTTCTTTTATACTAAGTTAAGCTGGCGACAGCTATTGTGCCGTCATTTGGTTCTTTTTTTTTTTCTCCTTTTTTAAATATATTTATTTGGTTTTATCTTAATACATAAATAAAAACACCCCCCTCCCCTTGGTCAGGCAGATATAAAATAAAATAAATTTCATACAGAATCAAATTATACAATGACCTAATTCATTCATTAAGTCAGTTTTTCAGCAGTTTCTACATTACAAACCGGTAATTGTCACTTTGAGTTAATTCTTGTATTTCATACATTGTTACTTTGGGCTTGGCACCATTCCAGAAGTGGGGCCCATATTTTCAACCCTTGTTTACGTTTTCTTCTGCCCTTCCCCTTATAAATAGCAATTTCAAGTCTATAGGTGGCCAATAACCTCGCAAGCCATTGTTTGAATGATGGCACCAGGTCATCTAGCCATGCTGATGCAATACAAATCCTTAAAACGGCCATGGTGATAAACAAAAATTCGGCTCCTATCCCACGAAGATTAGGATCAGTGGCCCCTAAAAGGATCATTTCTACTGTTAGCTTGATAGGTTTTTTCAGTACACTAGGGACAAATCTCTCAATCTCATGTTTCAAATGCATAAGACCATCACAGCTGGCAAATATATGTACACAATCTGCATTGAAGATTTGGCATCTAGGGCAGCATGTTCCTTTACCCGAAACCCACTTAGCAATTTTATCAGGAGTGTAATATAACATAAAGCATGTTTTGTAAAATTGCGCCTGCAATTTGGTAGACATAAGGCATGATTGTGACATTTCATAGATTCTAGTAAAATTCTTCAGGGTATATTCCGATTTTACCATGCCACTTTTGGGCAGTTTTTCCTAAATAATCTGGGAAAAAACGTGCTTAAAAGGGTATATATTCCGCTAACAGAGTTTATCTTCGCGGAGGACAGTTTTTCAAATAGTTCGAACTTTTTGGCAATAATCCCTCCCACCTTTCTTCTATTGATGTAGTCTCGAATTTGCAGGTATTTTAAAAAGTCCCGCCTGTCAATTAGGATTTTCCCTCTGAGTTCTTCAAATGAGAGAAGCCCCGTGGAGGATCCCAGGCTGCCAAAGTGTGTTATTCCAGCTGCTTCCCATTTCTTCATGCAAGTGTCTCGAAATATTTCCGGCAGATCAAGGTTATCTTTAAGGAGTGTTTAATAAGAAACGCGCCCAATGCCCATCATTTTCCTAATTATTTTTAGATCTTGTATTCATTTAGTAAGGTCTTAAATTTCACTCTTTTATGATAACTATCATACAGATGGCGCCAGAAATACCCTGTACATTGTTCCCCTATCATTAATTCATAAATAGATCGCTGGCCTTCCCGAGGTCTCTCCTCATCCCTATGTAATAGTTCCTGGCTATCGAGTAATACAACGGCCCAGTAATAAGCTCTCAAATTTGGAAGGGCGAGTCCACCCCATTCTTTAGGTAAAGTGAGGAGTTTATAAGCGCGTCAGGGTTGAGTATAAGCCCAAATGAATCTAGAGAAAGTACGTTCCATAGATTTTAGACAGTGATCGGGAAATTCCAAGCAAATGGCTCTGAATAAGTAGAGAAGTTTTGGGAAGAAGACCATCTTCAGGGAGTTAACTCTACCTATCAGAGATAGATGTAATTATCTAGCTTGTGGAGATCTTTTTGAATAGTCTCTAATATCGGGTTTACATTAATTTCCACCAGGTCTTCTAATTTGGAAGTGATCGAGATCCCCAGGTAGGTTGCATTGTTCACTACTCGAGGGTCTTTAAATTCTGTTCTTTCATTAGTCACAATTTGGATTTTTCCCTGGTTGAGTGCATATCCTGAGATTATACCAAATTCTATTGCCTCACTCGTAATAGCAGCCATAGTTGTTTCTGGATTGGTGGTAACAATCGCAATGTCATCTGCGTAAGCAAGTGTTTTAGTAGAAAGATCTTGTGATATAATTGGTTTTATCGCTCTGTTTTTTTCCAGCCTCTGGATAAACGGGTCAAAATAAAGAGCAAAAAGCAAAGGAGAACATGGGCAGCCCTGTCTAGTTTCCCTGGTTATACTAAATTCCTTAGTAAGGCTACCATTGACCAGTACCATAGCCGCCGGGTTAACATATAGTTGTTGAATGGCTTGGGTATAGCCCAAGGGGATACCAATCCGGGTCATAGCAGACCACAAGAACTGCCAGGAGACCCTTTCAAAGGCTTTCTCGGCATCTAGGAGTACCAAAGCCATAGGGTCTCCTGCAATCCTTGACTGATCAAATAGCGGGATCACTCTATGGACATGATTAACTGTTGATCTTCCTGGCACTAAGCCGTTTTGTTAATTAGCAATGACCTTGTGGATAACAGGGGCTATTCGATGTGCGAGTAATTTAGAGTATATTTTTGAATCTGCGTTTATAAGAGTAATGGGTCTGTAAGACCCTAATTGCTCCAGAGGTTTTTTTTGGGGGGGGAATATTATTATTTTTCCACGAGACCAAGACTTAGGTGAATATCCCCCTTTAAAGATGTATCTAAATAACTTCAATAATATATCTTTCAATTCATCTATAAAGGTTAGAAAAAATTCTGAAGGTAAGCTGTCTAACCCTGTTGCTTTACCCTTTGGTAGGTTTTTAATTATAGTTACTATCTCCTCTACTTTTGGGTTTTCTTCCAGCATTGCTTGATCCCATTCACAGAACCTTTGTGAGCTGACATTTTCTAGATACCCCTTGTTTTTTAGCATTATTTCCCCCCTCGTCACTAAAGAGAGTGCTATAAAATTGAAAAAATGCTTCCCTAATTGATTCTGGGTCAGTAACTGAGCCTTTTGCTCGGTCTATCATCTCATGTATCAAATTGACAGACACCTGTTGGCGCATGTGGACTGCTAATTGGTGGCCAACTAGTTCATTCACCTCATAGACCATCTCTTGATTTGCCATGGCTTTTTTTTACCGCCTTGGCGGTTATAATCTCCATAATAGCTGCCCTAGCAATAGCCACTTGATTCTGTTTTCTCTCGATCACTTCAGCCCCATCGTGCCCCATGGTGGCCAGTAATAATCCTTCCTCAGCCTGTCTAAGTTCTTCCTGTAGTTCCCTCATCTTTTTTTGAGCTATACTGTTTACCTTTAATGAGTATTGCAGTGTTTCCGCCCGGGATACCAGCCTTCAGTGCATCCCACACTACATTAATTGTGGCACTTCCCGAGATTGTCTTGTAAAAAATTAGGAATCCATTCCTGCATGTGTGTACAATACCTCGGGTCAAGTAATAGGGATTTTTCAAAAGTCCATGTTCTGGGAGCAGCCGGATTTTGGCCCATATCCACTGAGCATACTAAGTGGTTATGGTCCGAGAGGACTCTAGGCAGTTTGTTGATTTTGCTTTGGGATTTCAGTGAGTTGGACAGTAAAAATAAGTCAATTCTGATGTGTGTGTGATGCGGGTTAGAGAAAAAGGTATAGCCCGGATCGTTAGGATGAGAATTTTGCCATCCATCTATAAGCCCATGTATACTGCAGAGTTGTTTTATTGCCTTAAACACCTTGGGCTTACGACCATTATAGTTCCAGTCATCCTTCATTGACCAATCGCAGGGGAGATTTATGTTAAAATCTCCACAAATTACCACCGGTAGTGGCCAGTGTGCAAGGTCATTAGAAATTTAATTAAAGATGGAGGGGTCATCACTATTGCTGCCATAGATGGCACAGATCGTCATTTTCTGCCCCTGCATATCTTGCGCTCTGTAATTGCCCATCGCTCACTTTTATCTGTTTTAGTTCGAATGAATATGTGACCTGGAGCCTTGGCCAGGATAGCCACCCCCCTTAGACGAGCCCCTTGGGACGTTGCGTACACCAGCTTATACCCCAGAGATTTTAACAGATGTGTTTGTGAGGCCTTGATATGGGTTTCCTGCAAACAAACTACATTGGCCCCCATTGATTGTAAACCTATAGATACATTTTGCCGCTTTCTGATATCATTTAACCCACATATATTTACTGATATAATCTTTAATGGCGTCATACTTTTGGTTTTTGGTGGTCTATCCCATTACCCTTGAGTGCTTCTATGGCCCATTTTCTTGTCGTCTGTCTGTGACACTTCCATATGCATGGATATTCCTGCCTGAACAGATCTACCTTCATATCTGTAGTAGCATTGGGTGTTTGCCTGGCCATCCACCCTCCCCCACGCCCCCCCTTTCCCCCCATTACCCCCCACCTGCACCTTTCCTCCCCCCCTTACCACCCATTGAGGCGTCCTGGGTCCGATGAGATCTGGGTGTGGGCGCCGTATGGTCCGTGTACGCTCCCCGTCCCTGGCCCTGTGTGAATACAATAGCAGATAGGGAGTGGGTCCTCTATGTGAGCACATGTTTCTCTATAGTGACAGACATAACCATATATTACATCATATTTGATTAGTATTCTTTAACATTCCCGCCCCCTTTTTCTTCAGCCTTAAGCCCCATACTGTTCGTGTATGATGCTTATGATCAGGTCCCCATCGTAGTGATGACTTTTACTGATCTTACTGTTTATCAGTTTTTTCGTTTTCCTGTCTCCGTGATTTCTTTCAAATAAGCCTCAGCCTGAATTCACTTGTAAAGCTGTGAGTTGTTCCCTTAAAGACTATTTTCAGTCGAGCTGGGGTTTGTAAAAAAACTGTTGCCCCAATTTGCTCGAAAGGGAGTAAATAGCTGTCTCATTCTCCACCTTCGTTCTACAGTAGAATGGGCAAAGTCTTGTCTAGCAAAGAATATGAAGCCATTGTGTTCCCTCTTGCTTGTAGGCCTGGCAAGGTCATAGCTGGGTTCGCGTAGGAGAAAGTTCCCGAGGTGCACCTGCATTGCCCTTGGATATTTAGGTGGATTTTGCGATCGCTTAGGTAGGGTTAGGGGGAAGCGGTGGGCGTGCTGTATTTCTCTATTTATTTCCCAAGATTGTAGTTCAGGGAGGGCTGATTTAAGGAGGTTGATCATAAAGCCCCTCCGGTCGTTTCCCTCTGCGCCTTCGAGGATTCCCAGAAAGCGCAAGTTGTTTCTTCTAGCTCTGTTTTCTTGGTCCTCGACCTTTAGCATTAAGTCCTTTATAATTCCTTCTTGCTCTTTTTCCTGACTTTGAAGATTGGTGACGTCCTTCTCTTGATTTTCAATACGTGATTCTACTGAAACCATTCTTTCTGATATCTCTAAGCAGGTGTTGCCCACTTTTTTTTATAGCTCCTTGTAATTTTTGGATGGCTGCATGGTTCCTTTGGCTGTCCATTTTGACATCCTTTTGGTAGTTCTTAATGGAGCTTAGTACTTCTTTCAAAGACGGCTCTACCACCTTTCCTGTGCTGCTTGTAATTCCATGTTGCTGAGAGCCACCCCCATTAGATTCCTTCACGGTGTACTGGTTGAGATCTGTTTCTTTTGCTGTTTTTGAAGTTGAGCTTTTTCGTGTGTTTCTGATTTGCTCTTAGATGCTTCCTTGATCTGTGGTTTCTTCATATGTTGATTTGTTTTGTCTTTTATGCCTTATCCTCCTTTTCTCCAGCTTTTTCCTCGGGGTGGTGCCTTGCCCAGATTCACTCATTTTCCTTAAATCTGTAGAGTCTGATACCTCCGGGGTTGATGCAGCTGGGTCTTGGCAGCCGCTTACGTCGCTTGCCCCGCTGGAGGTAGAGATGCCAGTTTCATATATATCTGCATCTGATTCCTCCGTGTGTACTCCAGTTTCAGATTGTAGCATTTTTCCAATGGAGGAGGTTTGTGTTGTAGGAGAGTACTGGTCGGGTCCATGTTTTTCAGTTGAAGCATTTGAATAGTTCGACCTAAGCTCGTTATTTGCTGTTGTGATTGTTGCTGCGCTGGCCCTTATTTTTCTCGGATTGAGGTCTGCAGTCTGATTTCCAAGATCAGGGGTCCGAGCTATCCTTTCCCCCATATCCAGCTCCGCCTCTGGTTCAGCATCTGGTTCAGCATGTCTGGTTCCACTGTCTTCCCCACCCTGGGCCTTTTGGTCAGGCACAATATCCTGTCGGATTTCAGCTTTGTTCACCCCTTCCTTGGGTAATGGGCTAAATAGATTAGAAATCCTGGGCTGGGATTCTGCTATCTGACCAGTGGTTTTGGCATTCGCCTTCAGATTTTTGATTGTTTGTAATCTCTTTGCCTTTTTAGCCATTAATTCCACATCATCGTTGTCTTCAATATCCTTCTCCTTGCCCTTCCCTTTCACTTTCTCCTTTTCCATGTGCTTTTCCGCACCTTTATCTTTATTCTTATACTTTTTGATTTTCTCGTTATCTTCACATTTCTCATTGCCTCTCATGCTTTTGTCTTTGTCTACACCTTTTTTATCCTTCTCCCTTTCTTTTTCTTTTTCTTGATCTTTATTTTCTTTAGCTTTATCGCCCCTGGTCTCAGGTGGTCTGTGTGTGTCCTGTACTCTCTGTGTGCCATGTATACCTTGTGGGCCATCTTTTAGTTCTAACTGACAGATATTCTTTAAAAAAAATTGGGCTATAAGAAATCTGCTCACAAATTGACACAATTAACTGTATGCCATCAGCATACAATAATAGAAAAAGCGGAAATACTGTACTATTTGTGCCAGAGAAGTTAGAAATGAGTTGTAAATTATGGGAGTAGAAGATTATCCCTGTGGCACATTGTTTAATTGCTGGCCCACTGAGTTTTTATGCATGCTAATGGCTCACAGTGAGTGGCAATGGTTGATGGTAAACCTCACTAATAGGCTCATCCTTTTTAGGTTTAAATCAGAAAGATAAACAACACAATAAAGTCACCCCATCTATATCCATATGCCAGGCTCACCCTATTTAATGTCAGTTCATATCAGTTTCTTTTGATCGTACCTTAGCAATTGCTCTGCTCAGAATTCATATAAAGTACTTTATGATGCTCTTTATAGTAGGCCTCCTCAAACTTAAACCTTTATGTAAGTGGTAGCACTTACCTTTGTTTTGGCTCACAGCGAAGAAAAAGTGCATTGATTTTGACCTATAAAAGTAAGCATCTTGCTTGCTAAAGTGACTATTGACAAACTCTGCCAAGATTACTCATCAGCAGATTTAAGTTTTAGGAATTTGATTTGAGGCTCTTAGGTCACTAACACTGCTTCATTTATGACTCTAGCTTGAAGATTCCCTGTTGCTATACTTGTTTAATGCTTATGTATACATATAGGGCCCAATCATGAGTTGGGCAGATTAGTACCCCTTTTAGGAGATAGCACTCCTTGTAATTCTGACTCCCGAGGCCACTAGCCAGAAGTATATCCCAAATACTGGTTTTACTACTAAATTACAACCCCCAGAATATTGTGGCACAAGAACATTGAGTACAAAATATGGAAAGACAAGTGCATATAGGGAAGTATTTAGTTACTATTTCTGATTCCACCTTATCTACATACCTTGAAAAAAACAAATATATATATATATATATACCCGACTTCATAGAAAATCCACAGCTGGCAATGCGACATTGCACGCGAGTAGCTCGCATCCTAATCATCTTATCAGGAGCATCCCTTATGGGGATCTGTAGCTCGGAGGCTGATTTGGAGAAATGTAAAAATGAGGCCTTTCTAAGATTCTGTGCCCGGGGTTATGATATCTCCCTGTTACAAGAAGCAAAAAACTGGGCCAATCAGTTAAACAGAGAGGAATATCTCACCTCAGTGAATGTTAATTCTACCCAAATGCCATTGAATATTGAGGAAGAGGAATTCAGTAATAATATCAGCCTGATAACGACTTTCAATGGTGATGAGAGGAAGGTGAGAGGATACTAAAAAAATATTGTCCGCTACTTAAAACGACATTAGTTTAGCTCCCCTGATACCAGATGAGCCCTCTATTGTTTTTAAAAGAGCACCTTCAATGAGGGATGCTCTGGTTAGATCTAGCCCTGTGGTAGCAACAAAATCTAACTGGTTATCAGATAAATGTGGTTTCTTTAAATGCATCTCTTGCAGAGCATGCAAGTTTGGTATTAATACCAGTGAATACCACTCTGCATTTGACCCAAACCCTATTAAGATTAGGATCCATTTCACCTGTCGTACGGATTTTGCGGTTTATGTGCTCCAGTGTACTTGTGGACTCAAGTACATTGGAAGCACTAAATTGCAGGCTTTTAACCGTATCCTTCAACACCTCAGAGCCATTGTCAACTCGGATGCAAATTACCCGGTAGCACGGCAATTTGAATTGGTCCACAAGAAGAACTTACATGACTTCATGTATTTTATCATTGATGCAGTACCCAAGAACATCAGGGAAGGCAATAGGGAGAAAATCCTGAAAAAATTGGAAAGTAAATATATTTTACTTTTAGACACCAGGATTCCGAATGGAATGAACACAGGGGAAGATTTGCACTGTTTTTTATAATTCAGTGTAACATCAGTAATAAGAAGGCTCCCCTATTTTTATGAACCATGAGTTATTTTTCTACTGTTTTTAGCGAGTTCCCTATAGGTTTCCTGTTGTTCACAAATTACCCCAATGAGTTCTTTGATGGTAACTAACTGTCAATTTGGTGGGGTTCCTTAGGCCCCCTGCATCTTGATTACTCACCAATCAGAGATTATGTCATCTGTCTCACCCTTTTTTTGTGCAGCTAGTTTTCATTATAGATTTGTTGTTCAATGGTTGATTATTGGTCTCTGCAATCATCCTTCTCCAATATGATCAGGGCACTGTGCCATAATGTCTTAATTTAGGCAGTCAAATTTTGTCTATGCCTGGTGACAGTATTTGTATGTTATTCACATAGCGATTTGTTATTAGCGTCATGCAACCCTCCCTAATAGGGGCTCTAACGTGCCGTTTGAAAAGCGTTCCCATCTTTTATGAATTCAAATCCCCTTTGGGGTTGATTATATTTTGCACATTGCACGGTTTTGCACTATATGATTGTACTGCACTTGCACTTTCTTATTCAAATTGATGTATTAACTTATTTGTGGGTCAGCAATATGCATATAGACTGTGTATTGCAAGCTTACATTAGTTGTAATATTTTTTCTTCCGATGGATCAGCCATGGTGGGACTTTTATATTGAATTTAGATTGATGGTCCATGAATTTTAATATTATGAAATTATATTATGTAATACACCTGGTTTATGTGAATAACTGTATCCTCGGATGGTGATCTTAAGTATGCTGTTTATGTCTATTTATTGTTGACGCTCTTTTCAATCTGATAATGTACAGTATTTAAAGCACAGTTATTGGTTCTTACGGTCATGTGATCAAGGCTACCGTGACGTAGCCGAAATGCGTCATGCTGGCGACAAGGGAGCAATAAACCACCATTGAAAGCATCTTCAGCGCTGTAGTGTGGTCTGTACCTGCGTTTGTGGAGTCGGTATCTAGAGCCGATTAGTAGGAGTTTGGAAGGGAGATATATACATATATATTTTTTTTTTTTTTGGGGGGGGGGTTTGTACACCGTGACCAGGGACTTGTAGAGTCCGAAACGCGTAGGTGGGAGAGAGCCTACAGGAAAATAAATTGAACTTACCGACATTGAGGTGGTGTGCAGCGTTTTCCTTGTTGGTGATAACTTGGAAATAACTTGTTGTGACATATATATATATATATGTATATGTATATATATATATGTATATATATATATTCAATGAAAAAACCATAGGTTATAGTCCATATATAGTTAGGAATTTGCATTTACAAAACCTTATTTTACTCGCATAAAACCATTGAAATTCCATATATAGTTAGATGCGCTAACTATATATCGCGCACCCGCAATCCACTGCTGATGATGTCACATATTACATCATTCATGACATGGTCAGTGACATCACTGATGACATCACTGATGACAACATCCAGTTACTGTATGTTTCTGTAAAGTTTAAATATGTTTTACATATTGAAGAATGAGTGGATGTATAAGTGTCTGGATAAAGAATTTAGTAGGTGCATTGCTGACTGTATGAGTGAGTGATTAAATGTGTCTCACTGAGTGCATGGGTTAGTGACTAAACTGTCTTAATTTGTGCATCAGTATGTCTGTTGTTGTGTAAGCTACTGCATGTGTTGATCAGTAGCTATATGAATAAATATATGGGTTATTGATTGGTTGCTCAAGTATTTGTATGGGAGACTGAGTATGTGTGTGGGTGGCTGGGAGGTGTGTCAGTCTGTGCATAGATGTGTAAGCAGTTGATTCACTAGGTGTATGAGTTCAAGAGTGCATGTGGAAACAGCTATATGGGCGGTTGACTGTGCATGGGTGTCTTGGTGAGTGAATGGATATCTCAGTGCTACATGTGCAAGTAAATACGTATGTAAAACACAATACATCTGAGAGTTGACATATATAAATAACTGTGGATAAGAGCCAGTGAATGTGTGAGGGGCTGTATGGATCACTGTGAGCTTGTATCAGGGATTGTATAAGAGAGTAAATATGTGTTAGAATATGTTTGAATAAGTAAAGTATCTATAACTGTATAGTTGAGGAAATGGAGGTGTGATTCATTCTTTCCATGACTGACTAGGTGTGTGAGTAACTCCATGGATGAGTGACAGTCTGTGAGTGTCTGTTTATACTGAGTGTATGTAAGATTATATTAGAGTCTAAAGAGGTTCATTGTATTATCACATGACTGATGTCATCAGTGATATCATCAGTGATGTCATTTGAGATGTCATCAGTAATGTCATTTGAGTTGTCATCAGTGATGTCATCAGTGATGTCACTGACCATGTCATGAATGATGTAATATGTGACATCATCAGCAGTAGATTGCGGGTGCGCGATATATAGTTAGCGCATCGAACTATATATGGAATTTCAATGGTTTTATGCGAGTAAAATAAGGTTTTGTAAATGCAAATTCCTAACTATATATGGACTATAACCTATGGTTTTTTCATTGAATTTCAATGGTTTTTTGAAAGCTAATATTTCTATCTATAAAATGTATTCTTCTTTAAATCATAAACTATATTGTACATGTTTTCTTATACATTTTTTTTAAAAAAAAATTTGTTCCGCTCCTAGTCCGCGAACTGGTCAGCTTCCCGTTTGCGGAATTCAAAGCCGCGACTTGGTACGCGAGCCGGTAATCGTTGCTTAAGCGTAACTGTTACGTTATCATGACGTTTTGCGTTGTCGCGTAATACGTTTTCCGACGCGCCAAGTTAGCGGACCCGGAAGCGGATTGGATAGCGGCGCAAAGCGCTAAACGTAAAGACAGCAGGTCATGTGACTCGATAATAACACTTTTCATTAGTTCATTTCACTTTTAGTTTCCTAATGATGTAATACTAGGTCATGTGATCTAAAATTAACACTTTTCATTGGTTTAGAACTTTGGCTTTTCCCAAATGATGAAAACACCTCCTTCTTTCCTCACTCTGACTTTCATCTTGGTGAGAGAAAGACCTTTGTACAATCCAGAGAAATGGCTTCTGTTGTTGCTTCTGGTAGTGTTCCTCCACCACCACCTCCACCTCCTCATGGAAAAAAAGGACCACCTACTCAACCAATCTTTCCACAAGAGGAAGATCAGGAAGAGGAGGAAGAACCTGAATATTTGCCAGAGGAGCCCAGGAGGTACAACCGGAAGGAAAATTTCATATGGCAATTTTTTAAAATTCCACCAGGACAAAAGAAAGTGAACGCCAGATATGTTTTCTGCCGTATCTGTGATGATCGTCTTTCGAGAGGGACGGACAAAAAATATAGTTTTGGGAATTTCACTATGCACAGGCACATGAGCAGGTGGCACCCAAATAACTATAGTGCTGCTCAGCTTCGGGACGAACAACAAAATTCCCCAGCAATAGCCAGAAGATCGGTCGTGCCAGAAGTTTCGGGACCAGAAGCAAGGGAGTTGATCCCGAATATTCAAGTGGACATGGGGGAAGTGAAACAAATGTGCGTGTGGTGCAATCAAACATTATGCTTCCGCGAAAGTAGCATAACTCTCATAATGAGAGCAATCAGAAATCATGCATGTCCAAAACGCCCCAAAAAATAAATTCATCTTTGTTTTTGTTGCTCCTGTTGAGCCCTCTTCGATTAATCATTTTTGTTTCCCCCCTCCCCCCCAAAAAGTAAAAAAAATACAAAATGTTCAGAAAAAAACAAAAAAATTTAAAAAATGTTCAGAAAAGTAATAAAAAAAATTTAAAACAACAAAAAGTTAAAAAAAGTTCTTTTCAGAACTACCTCCCCATTATTTAAAAAAATTGGTAGAATTCTTTGAACTCTGCCAAGCTCTATTTCTATTAGTTCGCTCCCAGTTCGCACTCCGGTACGCGAACTTTGAGCGCACCAAAAAAATTTTTTTTAAAAAAGGAACAGTAAGTATAAGGAAAGAAAACAGACAGCTATGTTACAAAAAAGACAGCTATAGGACGTAAACAAAAAAAACTGTTACTCGCAATCCACTTGTGATCATGTCATATATTACATTATTTTTGACATGGTCAGTGACATCATCAGCAGTGGATTGCGAGTAACAGTTTTTTTTGTTTACGTCCTATAGCTGTCTTTTTTGTAACATAACTGTCTGTTTTCTATCCTTAAACTTACTGTTCCTTTTTTTAACGAGATAACAGATATGCCCACTTATTACATCATTCATAACATAGTCAGTGACATCATCAGCAGTGGAATGCAGGTTAAAAAAGTAGAAAACATTTACCTTATAATTCTTGTTAATTTTTAAAGAAAATTTTTCATACATTCAATCTGTAAAAGAGAGAACAAACATTTCCAAAAATATTAAAACATATATTTAAAAATTAGAAAAAAGAAGGGAAAACATTCAAGAAGAAACACTTTTTAAACAACTTTGATACTTATAGAAACCTCTACTTCTCTACGATCCCTACACAATCCTAAATATATTTATTTTCAACAAACAGTATCTTCATGCTGATGAAATGAGGCCTATTTTGAAATATGATGCTTCTTTTGCATTCCTTATGTCTCACAATAGTGATGCCATAACAGCGCAAAAAGAGATGTAAAACCATCATAAAATTGTGTCTAACATTTAAAATGATTGTTTTAGAATGCAAATAAGATGTGTGCTTTCAAGAGCTTTCTTTGAGGTGAGGCCTCTTTTTTTTTTTTTTAAAAAAAACAGTACCCAGAAGTACAGCACTTTAAGCATTAAAATTGACAGTTACAGAAGACTCAGCTTACCCATATGTACCTCACATTTCTAAATGTATATCATAAGTACAAAAAGCATAACATTAAATATACATGTTAAACGGTTTATTTTTGCTGTTCTCAGAATGTATCAAATTTCACTTAAATCAGTGACTTGAAGGTATTCATCATGTAACAGCGGGGAAAAAAAAAACACAATCAAAATGACTGTGTTTAAAAAACCCATACAACCTAAGAAATCTGATTTCAAAACTCCTTAAAATTAACTTACTTTCAATGACGTCGAAGGATCTCCTATAAACAGCATCCACTCTGTTGTGCTATAAATATTTCCAGCCCGCCACTTTCTGAAAGAAAACCTCCATCGATGCGTAAAATATGTTACATAGAAAAAAAAACTTCTCTCGTTCTATCACATGTTTCCACTAGGCCAAATCATGTTGCCGCGATTCGCAAGTCTTGTAATTCTTCCAATCAAATCCCGACATTTTCTATTTTCGCAACTTTCAAAAATAAAATATTTTAGATTATTTTCACAATCCTGGACTACTAATATCTTACTCTTCTTTGTCACTCATGTTCTCCTTTTCCTATGACACTGATACTGCTTACTATGAAGCAGACTTACTTGCATCAGGTTTATATAGTTGGATTTTTAATCTAGACAGCATTGCAGACTTACATTTCCTCTACTTAAAATTTTGGTTTTAAAAACACCAAGTAAGAATTTTTAAGATCAAACGGCAATTTTTTTTTGAAAGTTACAACGGAATCATTACAGAATGACCAGCCGTTTCCAGACTTTAAGTAAGCTGTATAATGTCCTGATGTTGTTGATGGACCATCGTGATAGATAATTGCTACAGTTACAAAAGTCCTCCCTGATATTGACAGCTGAGAAGCCACAAATTTTTTTATTAAAGTTGACAATTTTGATCCATCAGGCCTACATCGTTGGATCATTAAAATGACATACTGGCCATATCTACGTATAAATAATGTTGACATCATTTCAGATTTACATTGGCTACACTCCATGTTGTGATCCGCTGCATTTACTAGCTTATTAAAGGACACTGATTTACTGTCTGGCAAAGTTAAATATATAAATCTTTCTGAGTCTACACTAGTAGTACTTGATACCATACAGTTCTCGCAGTCATGCTGCCATTGATAAGAAAGCCCAAACAGGTGATCTACATCTACACCCTCATCTTGCAATACATCAAGCATATACATTAAAAACTCCTGACAATCTTGCTGATTATTTTCAGAGAAGTCTGTTTGACCTGAACATTCATCTAACAGATAACGAACATCAGACACACTTTCTACTTTTGTTCGATCAGTGCTACATTTCTCTAACACAGAATTCAACAAGCAGCATAAACTTTGTTCCGAATTGAACACAATCTGTTCTTTTAAACTCTCTAGTGAAAAGAGAACATTAACCACTACATTTGCATAGCAGTTGACACCAGAACTGTTTTCAAATTGAAAACCGACAACATCTTCAACAGAATCCACTTTCTTTCTGCTAACAACTTTCGGTTCATTGAGTTTTGGTCTTTTTGGAACAACCTCCCTACTATTACTGATATTTCTACGTTTCTGGCCTACCACACGTTTCTCAAACAAAGGATATTGAGGCAAATGTGGCGCATACTCTCTTCTTAACCTATTGTATTCCTTAACACAATCTAGATCCGCACAAATGTTTGTGACATCACAGTCAATCAAGTACAATCCCGATAAAGTTCTAACTCATGACAATGCCACATATGCCATACCCTCCTTGAACACAGAACTGCCAATATTGACCAATGCACAGTCTACACTTAAACCTTGCGATTTATGGATTGTCACCGCATATGCCAAGCAAACAGGAAACTGTTTCCGGCGAACATATAAGTCTTTAACAAGCAAAAACCTAGCAGAACAACGACCAATTTGCTGTACTTCCTCAATGCCATCAAATTTAATTCTTAAAAATTCTATTCCATCTCTATTTCTGTATTTCTCAAAATCAACAACATTACCCATTGATCCATTTACCAGACCTCTTTCTACATGTAAATTCCTTCTCAAAATGATTCGGCAATTTAAACACACATTCAAAGTCTTTTCAAAACCCGCTGTTTTAGATATAGTCTTCTCTAATGAATCCAATTTTGATTTCAAATTGTCTGACAAAATAATTGTTGATCCCATATGCTCTAATTTGTCGATAGCTTCAAGTTTCACAATCTCTTGCTTTTCTAAATTCAACATTTTGTTGTTGAAGATGGCACATTCTGCAAGAGTTGGCATGAGACATATCCCGGATTTCTTCTCAGTAATTTTCTGAAAAATATTCTCAGGCACAATCTCTTGTTTGGGATATAAATTTGATAGTAATCGTGCATTTAAAGCTTCTTTCCCATGCTCGGTCACTTTTCCAATTCTAATATCTTGTAGAATATTCTTGTAATCTTCATCCTTTGCCTGACGCATATTTTGATGCAGTTCAGCATAATTGAAGTTTAACCATATATTGACGTTGCCAATGCTCCCTAGGCACTTCCTGGTATCTTCATACGTGAGTATTTTGAACACAGGTTGACCTTTTACTGGTGTCAGCTGCAGAAGATCTCCGAAAACAATGATGTGTTTGCCACCAAATAACACATCATATTCAGTTTTAAGTACTTCTTGCATTCTCAAATGCACAAAGGCAAGCATGACATTGGAAACCATGCTTACTTCGTCAATGATAAGTAGTTTCATTTTCCTCAAGACTCTTGAAACTTCACAGCAAGCATCTCCAGATAACTTGTTGTATTGTAATTTGTTGTCATGCTCCACCGGCAGCATCAGTAGACGATGCAAAGTAATACCTTTAATGTTATGTGCTGCCAGTCCAGTAGGAGCGGTGACAACACAAGACAGCGATGACTCAGTCCTTTCCTGCAAATAACAAGAAATTGCTTTAATGAGGAAACTCTTTCCAGTTCCCGCTTCTCCACTCACGTACAGTCGGACAGGCTTCAACGACGTACATGAGCACTCTTTCTTCTCATGACTTAATCTGTGCTCAATTTCCTTGGTAACTTCATCATATATTTTCCTCTGCTCAACGTTGAGTTGTTTTTCCAAGTCTTCTAAGTTAACTGAATCCTCCTGAGCATGTGCCATGGCTCTTTCCACTTCATTCATAGCAGTGGCAGCTTCATTTTCGATAATAGGTCCTCCAAGTGGATCTTGACTCAATGAAACAGAACTCTGACTGTCCTGAGAACTGTCTCTGGCAATCTCGGCTGCAATCGTTGCTTCCTGCTCAATTTCCAAAGTTAGCATTTCTTGATATTTAGGAAAAGCAGGACATGCTATGGACTCCTTGGCAGCAATTGCAAAAACAACAAGTGATGGACTGAATGTGGATCAATGTCACACACTCCCCCAGTCAAAAGATCTGGGCCCAAATCCATCGTTTTTTTGCACTCCACACCACCCTGGGTTAGACAATGGCGATATGCAAATCAGCTCTGACCCTGTTGCCCCATGGGAACAGTCCAGTCCGAACTACAAAAGCCATGTCCTTCCCAGAACGGAATCAAGCATCCGAGGACCGGACCGGTTTCGAGGTAACACCTCTCATCAGCCCGGCTAGCTTGACTCCAGTGGTGTGGAGTGCCTGGGACCCACGTCTGGGCATCCCCAGCGCACCTAGGGCAGCAATTGCAAAAACAACAAGTGATGGACTGAATGTGGATCAATGTCACACACTCCCCCAGTCAAAAGATCTGGGCCCAAATCCATCGTTTTTTTGCACTCCACACCACCCTGGGTTAGACAATGGCGATATGCAAATCAGCTCTGACCCTGTTGCCCCATGGGAACAGTCCAGTCCGAACTACAAAAGCCATGTCCTTCCCAGAATGGAATCAAGCATCCGAGGACCGGACCGGTTTCGAGGTAACACCTCTCATCAGCCCGGCTAGCTTGACTCCAGTGGTGTGGAGTGCCTGGGACCCACGTCTGGGCATCCCCAGCGCACCTAGGGCAGCAATTGCAAAAACAACAAGTGATGGACTGAATGTGGATCAATGTCACACACTCCCCCAGTCAAAAGATCTGGGCCCAAATCCATCGTTTTTTTGCACTCCACACCACCCTGGGTTAGACAATGGCGATATGCAAATCAGCTCTGACCCTGTTGCCCCATGGGAACAGTCCAGTCCGAACTACAAAAGCCATGTCCTTCCCAGAACGGAATCAAGCATCCGAGGACCGGACCGGTTTCGAGGTAACACCTCTCATCAGCCCGGCTAGCTTGACTCCAGTGGTGTGGAGTGCCTGGGACCCACGTCTGGGCATCCCCAGCGCACCTAGGGCAGCAATTGCAAAAACAACAAGTGATGGACTGAATGTGGATCAATGTCACACACTCCCCCAGTCAAAAGATCTGGGCCCAAATCCATCGTTTTTTTGGACTCCTTGGCTGCATTAAAAGAGTCTTCATAACAGAGGAAATCTCCAAGCAGTTCCTCTTCTGCACGCCAAGGCTTGAAAGGTTGCAAAAGTGCGAAATAGAAAAACTCCTTTTTTGCAGGAGATTCACCACTCAATTTTCGATGGTTTACTAATTGGCATTTTCTTTGCTTGACCAGGCATCCCTCACTTCCAATTACAGCATACACTCCTTTCTCAATATCTTCTTTGATGTTCCTCTTGAATATATAATGTTGGAGAACCTCATATAGACAAACATTCTCAAGGTGACTGCTTCGATTTGGATAATATGTATCCAACATGTTGGTCTTCAAAATGTCGGTACTGTTTGGCTCCTTTTCCGCCAAATACTCAATTTCCCGGACAGGTTTAAGAACTCGATTTCGCGTTGCAGCAAGACCAAGACTCGCCCAAACGATACTCCTAGATTTGGCATAGAGACTTGCTGAAGACAATCGATCTGAACATTCGTAAGCTCCGATTTCTCGATGCGACAACATCTTCAGACTAAAACTGTACAACTTCTTGCTGAGGCTCTTTTCATGGGAAATGTCCTCCCACATATCCTTCAGTTCTGTCTTTTCTTTTTTGGTGATGTAAGATGTCACATACCGAGCCACAGCCATGCAGTTGTCACCCACAAACTGTATATCCATGTTAGCATTCCACATGGACAAAATCACTGGGTTGTAGTCGTTGATGTACTTGGACTCTTCGTTCCTTTTCAAATTGTATGTATTTTTGGGTGATTTCCTCGTCACATTATGTCGTAGTGAAGACATCAAACTGTTCACTTTTCCTTTAGAAATCACCGGCCGTGGAAAGTTGAAACAACATTTGGTGTAGAACTTGTCCTTGTTTCTGAATTTACGACGACAGTACTTTCCACAACGATGGCTTTGGAAACGTAGAATTTGTTCTCTTAGGCTTTTCTTCTCCGTTGCATTTGGAACAGCACACGTAGAATACTGTTCTATGAAATTCATCACTAAGTGATCGGGATCTGTTCCAAATTTAGGTGCATCCTTGATCCACAACAACATATGTATATGAGGAGCACCTCTTGCTTGGTACTCCTTTCTCCAGAAGAAATCCAACACCTCTCCAAGAGGTGGATTCTTCTTATTTGTGATGAAAGACATCATAGCTTCAAATTTATGATTGAAGTACCTGCATACATTCACAGGATCCAAAGAACACAGTTCTCCAGGTGTCTTGAATTCAATGTTTTCAATATTTCCATTTGCTTCTCGTAGAAATTCAAGTAAGTCTTCCCAGCCATACTCGGCACAGCTCAGAGTGAGGAACCATGTCGGAGTTCCTAAGTTCCTCAGCATACATTTTAAATCACCATGACGACGATACCAGTACTCATTAGTACCACGCTGACACGCCATGAGATTAATTAAGTGAGAATCCAAAATACTATCTTGGACATTGACTTTATGCATAAAGTCTCTTGCCGAGATATTTCGCATCTGTATACCGCTTTTTAAGATGTGGTTCACTGCATATGACAGTCCAGACAGATCGCTTTCAAACAGGAGATGAAACAAATAGGGAATGCATTGACGAAACCTAGGATCTTCTCCATACAATCGTAAAGTCCGGTATTCAGACGCAGGAATTTGATGAGATCGCTCATCATATCTTCCTCCTCGACCTGTGGGAAATAGCTGTGGGAAACACCGAGCTTCCAAACTTTCCTCCCAAACACTAATGGGACTCCCTTTGGCTTGTTTCATTTGAAACAACTCAATAGCATTCCCCATGACTTCCTTGGAATGCAAAGGATGAACACTATAATGTTCATATATTTCTTCACTTTTAGAGGCCTCTACTTTCTCAATTTGGCCAGCACACAAATCGCTATCCTCTTCATCACTTACTTCCTCTTCTGCAACATACACATTCTTATAATACTTATTATTTTTCTTCAAATACACTGTTGCCTTTTTGACTTTCCTAACATCCACTAAATCTTGCCATATTTTCTTATTCTTTGTCGGAACCCCATTAACCAAGATAACCAGAGGTTCCTCTTCCACTTCCTCTACTCCAATTGTGTTAATGTTTTTATTCAAATCTAAAGGCAAATAAACAACTCTTCCCTTTAATCCTCTCTGTAAATCTGCTGGAGGCAACTTCCCTGTCTTTGGCTCCATTCTTACAATAGCCTGAAAGGGATGGATACTTTGAATCAAAATAGATTCATAAGTATTTAAATCCTTCAATTCAGAAGGAATCTCAACCAATTCAAGATTATTATGAACTGCCCTAGCAGGCATCTGGTTTTGGTTTAATTTATTACAACAATAAGTACACACACGTTGATCCGATCCCAAATCAAAATAATTTTCTACCATCAAGTATGTGGCCAAATCCTTCCATTCACTATTATTTTCCCTTTCAGTTTTTGCATATAAATCCACTACCTTAGTCTGATTCTTATAATAAGTGCGTCGACAACAAACACAAGTGAAATTAGGCCTCTCACTTGATTTCATCTGAAACGTGGCAATTTCCTTCTGAAAATTATCTGTACTGTAAACCTGTACATTATCTTCCACATTACTCTCTACTTCAGGGTCAATTTGAACATTCTCATCTTTACTACTAAAGTAACAAAACTCAATTTCTTCACAAATATTCTTCACATCTATTTCAGAACCATGCAAAAGAGCAGCACATAATTGTTTAAGCATAATTGCTGGACTCTTTGCATAATACAACATTCTCACTAATTTTCTCACTTTATTATGATGCACTGCTAGCATCCTGAAGTGATGAAAAACACTCTGGCATACTCTCCTGGAAAGACAAGCCAGTGAATGACCACGCAAACCTTTTATTTGTCTCACTCTGCAAGGATCTAAATCTTGCAACAACTTCATTTTCTGCTTCAAACTTTTCTTATTAAATGTCCGTATAAAATCACAAAGCAAATTGATGGAAACCTGTCGCACACTGCAAATAGAACTACACTTCCAAATGTACACAGGAACCTTAGGACGTGTTCCTAAAACCTCATCACTTAGCGCCTCTTCTGTCTCTGTTGTCACAAGTTTTTCTTTTTCAACTGGACAACCATCCTTCACTTCATAAGCTCGACCACTGATGTCAACTGCATGCACCAAATCATTATCCTGAAAATAAGTCTCCTCATTAAAAAATGCCTCAGAACTTGAACTATGCATCCATTCTCCGGAAAAAACTTCACAAAAGTTAGTACGATTTACTACTCTCTTCCATCTACTGTTTGTTTGGAAATCAGAAATTACCTTGCTTAGTTTCCTAATTCTATTAATTACCAAAATAAACAACTTTCGCTTAATTTCAAAAGCATGATCAATAATTTTCTCGACATTTTTCTTCTTCTTATAAAATGCCGCTTTCTGTTTGCATTTCTTAATATTTTTCATTAAATTAACTATTATCCTATTACGGAACATTCGTTGTCGAATGTCCCTAAACTGTTCTTTCCTTCTACTATCATGCACAGAGTTATCTCTTCCTCTACCAGTAACATTTTTCATGGGTCTTTGCTTTCCATTTAAATTACTCTTTTTTTTCTGAACTGAAACATTTCGTCGAGAAATACTTTTTGTACTACAAATATTTTTTAAGAAAGATTTTGTGCTCTTACCCGGAGCTTTCTTGGTGTTTTGATAAGTATTTAGGGAAGAGGACTGCTGCAATAAAACATCACCGTGCTGTCTTTGACATTTTCGAGCCTTTCTAATTCTATTTCTGGTAGGCATTTTCCAAACTATGAAAGAATCTGCAGTTGAATCTGTTGAAAAATTTAATAAAAAATGTTAATAACCACTATTACCAAACAGTAAATGAATAACAGTCATCAAAAACTTAATGCCCTACTTATTATTTAACATAGCAAATCAAGGCATATGACTGTGTATGATGTTATTTTTCTTTTTTAAATGGAAAGCGTTCTTCATGGTGCAAGTTTCTTGTAAATTCGCTCCCACCTGCGAAACGGAACTTTGTAATGCAAAGCTGCTTGGGCCCCCAGTGTCTATCAACATTCTAAACAGTCCGAAGCGGCCGCCATCTTATCTCTCGGTAGGATCGAGAGAGAAGAAGAGGTGAAAAACGAAGGGGAAATTTAATGAAAGGGGGCAAGGTATACCCCAGTTGACCCCCTAGGAATGTTGTTGGGATTTTTAAAGGGTCCCCTGGGGAAAATAAAAAAATATATATTTTTCACGATAGAACCGCTTCCCAAACACCGAACTAGGCCGCAAACTGCACGAGAATACGCCATTTTGTGCTTCGTTTTAATTAAATTACTAGGAATAAGAAGGTGCGGGAGACGTATCCTAATCCCTTATATTTTCTGAGGGTGGCTGAGGAGTCTCATATATGTTGATACATGTGTTCCAGCGGCTGTGCGTGAGCTTCTTTTTATTTTTGCTGCGCGACGTCTGTTAACATTCGATTCGAAGGAAATCAGGAAGTGTTGACCACCAATTTCTCAGTGCGATAAAATATTTTGGGGCATATTATCAAGCCTACGCGCTAAAATTATCGCCGATAAAGCGGCGACAATGGGCTTGATAATATGCTCTGTGGAATTCCAATCGAAGCCCATTTTAGATGTCTTCACATCTAGCATGTGCTTCGATTTGAAATACATAAAGCCTATTATCAAGCCCATTATCGCCGCTTTATCGGTCGTTTTCGGCCGATAAAGCGGCGATAATTGAAGCGCACATTGTTATAAATGAATCCTTATTGAGAAACAATGTCTGCGCCAACTTGCCTTTTTTACAATGCCACAATTTTGTCGTGCACGGCAGCCATTTTACATGCCAGGCTGGTCTCAGCCTATCACCTAGCCCTGCGAATATAGGGAAATATTATCAAACCTGTACACTAAAATTATCGTCGCATTATCGGCCTAAAACGGCTGATAAAGCGGCGATAATGGGCTTCATAATATGCTCCGTGGAAATCCAATCGAAGCCCATGTTGGATAACATGGCTAAAAACTACTCAGCACCATTGTTTGGACATTATTAACATGGCTATGTAACTCCCATAATCAAAATTTAAATTTGCCAAGAACACTTGTGTTATTGCATGCCAGAATGCTACACCGCATATGCAATTACAATTTCGCAAAGTAACAAAATCTATTTCTATATCACTACAGACAAAGCCACAATTTAAAAACACGGCTTTCTTCATCATTTTCTCCTTAGCGATAAAAAGCGGTAGCAATGCATGAATATCACGCTGAAAAGTCAGCGATATTCATGCATTATCCTGCAAATGCTCTTAGCCATGTTATCCACCTCCCATTGGATAACATGGCTAAGAACTGCTCGCAAATGCGATAAAAAGCGGTAGCAATGCATGAATATCACGCTGAAAAATCAGCGATATTCATGCATTATCCTGCAAATGCTCTTAGCCATGTTATCCACCTCCCATTGGATAACATGGCTAAGAACTGCTCGCAAATGCGATAAAAAGCGGTAGCAATGCATGAATATCACGCTGAAAAATCAGCGATATTCATGCATTATCCTGCAAATGCTCTTAGCCATGTTATCCACCTCCCATTGGATAACATGGCTAAGAACTGCTCGCAAATGCGAAAAAAAACGGCCGCAATGCATGAATAACGGTGAAAAGTCAACGATATTCATGCATTATTCAGCAAATGCTCTTAGCCATGTTATCCACCTCCCATTGGATAACATGACTAAGAACTGCTCAGAGCCGCATGAGGAACGCTTTCCATTTAAAAGAGAAAAAATAACATCATAGAAAAGAATCGTTTTTAAACACAGCATATAAATCAATTGTATACCTGCATTGTATACCACATTTTAAAAACACAGCTTTCTTCATCATTTTCTCCTTAAATCATACTATTCTCTTTCTAAATTAAATAAATCTTTTCTCACCTTAGCAAATACTTTTTGAGTTTCAAAACAGTCTCAGAAATACACCAAATTGTCTTGAGCAGATCAAACAGGATGCACTCCAGAGGCTGCAGCTATTGAAAGCACAGAAATACAGATATTCTTTTCACATATCTCTCATATTAGCCAATCATAACTCTTCCCTCACTTTTTTCAAATCAAAACCCTTCCCCCCTCTGCCCTCTCTGCCTTTTTTCCATAGCAACCACCTCCTGGAAGACCTCTCATGTTTGCAAATTCACACAACAATGTTTCAATTGAACTCTGAACTCTCAGTGCACCTGCGTATCCAGTGCAATCTTTCATTAAAAGTTTCTTCCTTGACCATTGAAATTACATCTTTCAAAGAACACATCCATGCACCCTAACTTTCTGTTTTCAGAAATGGAAATGCACCAATCACTGCTAATGAATCATTAGCATTGAAAATCCACAGTTTTTTTTCTTTACAAACTCCTACTGTTTCAACTGCCCTTTCATTACCACACTTCATCTGACTGCAGCACAACCTTCTCCCACCATGTTTAACGTCTGGATTGTTGGACATAGTTACATCCACTGGGCTCAAAGGTATGCTAACAACAGAAATTTACACAACCTCAATTTACAAGATGTGGAAATTAAATGGTTGGGCCAAAGAGGATTAAAATGTCACCAATTGATACCATTGGTGAAAACATTTATGCATTTGCCAAAACCTGACCTGTTAATAGTGCATTGTGGAGGTAATGATTTGGGCACTTTAACAGGAGTAGGTCTGGAAATGCTTTTAAAGGACACCTTTGAGCAATTAATGGCACTTTTTCCTCAAACTGCCTTGGTATATTCCAATATATGCCAAAGACAGAAATGGAGGTGGTCCAACCAATTTGGTCCACAAATTGAGAAAGCGAGGAAGCATGTAAACAAATCTGTTTCAGCTTTCATGAGAGACCATGGAATGGGCTCCCTGTACAATAATAACTTGCGTTACTACATGCAAGATATCTACAGAGGAGATGGAGTTCACTTCTCAGATGAGGGCAACAGAATTTTCATTCTGAATTTAAGACTGTGCATTGGTACCTACTTATAAGTACCTAAATGGAACCTAAACCCAAAAGCTCTTCTCAGAGCTACCCTTCATCTGATCACTCACAATTAATACTTTTCTCTAACTTATTTCTGTAATTTTCAACAAACTACGCTCAAAGAGCGCTACCCGGTACGCGAACTGGAAGCTAACCGCCGAAAATTATTTTAAAAATGTTTTTTCTCCGCACATATGGTCCTCCTCAGCCACCCTCAGAAAACCTGGGGGGTCAAAATACTTGTACCGTGTCCCCTTCTACCCTTTCTGAACATTATTTAACCTCCATTTTATATGTTAATTCGACCGAAACACAAAATGGTGGACTCTCGTTACGCTTCTAGTTCGCGGACTAAACTGCTTCCCGGGAAGCGGCCCAAAAAAAAGGTGGGAAAGTAATTCACAAAAAAAAAGAACTGGAGACACTCTCACCAAATATAGATTAGCTCATACTACATAACAATCCCTTTCATTTTCACAAATTTGATTGAATTTCCATTTAGCCATTAAGCCTGTAGAACTCTCTAAATACCTTGAGGTAAATTACTTCACAAAACACATCTGAAGTGTTGGAATTGACAACCAATAAAAATCTTACTTTCATTTTCTACTTTTATTACCTGATATTTGATTGGTTTTATACCTGTATATATATAAAGGAACAGAAGAAAACACAGCCATTTTGACTGCTACTTCTTGTTGTACATCACATTACAAAACTTACCTAAGACTTCAACTTGTTTCTGAAGGTAAGTTGTTATTTTTAAAAATGAAGTATATTGTGCACTATAACTTCATATGGTACACTTTTTCTTAAACATATACACTATCCCTCTGTAGTAGTTATGGATTTAGATAGACTTCTCTGTTATAGTTAGAAATGGAGTTAGGCTTCTCTTCGTTAAATCACATACACTTTTTTATAGTCATATTTCCACTCTGATACTATACACTGCCAAAAGACAAATTCACTGATAAAAACTACCTATCTAAAATTAATCCCAACAGTGCCCAATCTCTACTAATATATATTTTTTTATTCAAAATTTCAGGCAAAATGGAAGGCGAACAACAAGTTACATTTTCAATTGAACTGAAGGAGAGCAGCCAAGACAAAATTGATGACTTTATGGATGACAGTAGAGACCACGAACTTCTACAATGTGTTGAAGCAGTGGACAACCTGCTTCAAAATGAAAAAAAATTACACCCTATAATAAATTATGACATTTCTGACAATGAAATGTTAGAAAATTTAATAAAGCATGAAACACAATCATAATAAAAAAAAATAAATAAAGAAAACAAAAAAAAACCCAACAAAAACAACAAATAATTAACATACAGTATTAGAAAAGTCTATCATTCTTTTATCCTTATAGTACGCTGCCCAGAGCGCTTCCCGGTTCGCGTACTAGGAGCTCACCACGCATAAATAATATATATATATTTTTTTTTGGCCCTGCAGAAACCTTTTACAACCTCCACATAAAACCTAGGGGGTCAGGGAAGATCTACTATGCCCCCTTATCGAAATTTCCCCCTTTGTTTTGGCCTCCTCTTATCTCTCGATCCTACCGAGAGACAAGATGGCGGCCGCACCGGACTGTTTAGAATGTTGACAGACACCAGAGAGCCAATCAGCTTCGCTTCGCATAGTTCCGATAAGCGAAAAGTACGCGAACCGGATCGCTGCCCGGAGCGCTGTTACAGATATATATCTTGATTTAAACGTTAATTTCTCAAAATCCACTGAAGCACATATATTGAGACCTAGCAAAGGCACATCGGGCTAACAGTCCCTACAATTTTGCCAAGTTTCGTGCAAATCCATTCAGCCGTTCGAGCTAAAAGTGAGTCCAACCGCCCTATGGAAAACTCAATGCAAAAAACGCGTTTTGGGACCCCCCTTTTTTCTCGGCCCCCCCTTGACGAAAACCCCCCAAATTGTCAGGAGCTGCTCAGAAACAAAATGTGCCATTTTCCTGAAAATTTCAGCCGATTCCGTCCACAAACACCAAAGTTATTAGACATAGAATTTTCAGAAATCCCATAGGGAAAAAATCCTAACTATATATACCTACTGGCGACCGCCAGTAGGTAATATATATATATATATATATATATATATATATATATATATATATATATATATATATATATATATATATATATATATCATTCGGTTTTTCCACAAAGGAAGGTTTTTTCCTCATGCACTCCCGTGTGTTAGAAATCAGGAAACCACACCGGGTTTAAGGTGAATTCGCAATTTTCTTTCTTTTATTTATACAGCATCCAGCAAAACCTAACGCGTTTCGGTCTCTACGGAGACCTTGCTCACAGGTTAGTATCTTGTGGTAATAGTTTGTGTTAAATAAACAAAAGTGAAAAGGGGTAAACACTATGGCATTACATCACTTCCTGTTTGCAATATAGTGTTTCTGGGACATGTAGTTTGTTATAAATTAACCAAAAATTTAACATTTTCTATAGAATTACTTTGAACATCAATTAGCACTGACATTTGACAACCTTGTCAATATTACTCACGAGACCATTTAGGTCAAATAATAACATACCGCTACCATATTGAGACCCTCTAGTGGGTTACCTTCAATTCAATGTTACAATACGTACCGCCTAAAGACGATTTTTTACTTGAAACGATAATTTTTGGGGATCAATGAGGAATTGATTATGCATGTTCATGCACAATTGAGCCCTCCAGTGGGCAAACAAGCTATTGTGTGTATTACTGCATACATTCATGCTTGATACGTATTGTAACATTGAATTGAAGGTAACCCACTAGAGGGTCTCAATATGGTAGCGGTATGTTATTATTTGACCTAAATGGTCTCGTGAGTAATATTGACAAGGTTGTCAAATGTCAGTGCTAATTGATGTTCAAAGTAATTCTATAGAAAATGTTAAATTTTTGGTTAATTTATAACAAACTACATGTCCCAGAAACACTATATTGCAAACAGGAAGTGATGTAATGCCATAGTGTTTACCCCTTTTCACTTTTGTTTATTTAACACAAACTATTACCACAAGATACTAACCTGTGAGCAAGGTCTCCGTAGAGACCGAAACGCGTTAGGTTTTGCTGGATGCTGTATAAATAAAAGAAAGAAAATTGCGAATTCACCTTAAACCCGGTGTGGTTTCCTGATTTCTAACACACGGGAGTGCATGAGGAAAAAACCTTCCTTTGTGGAAAAACCGAATGATTTGATCGCAGCGGGTCCTGCTGCGCCTCGCGTGCACCACCGCAGAGCGCCTGAGAGCCTCCGCATCTGGGCCAGACGGAATCGATATATATATATATATATATATATACCAAAACAGCTCCGATGCAACCTCCGATCTTGTAGAACGGCGAAGCAAGAAGACGGACCGCAGGATCAAGTGAGTGAAGATTATTTATTTTTTATGTACAGCAAGACACGTTTCGGGTTTGAAAGCCCTTGTTCACCAGCGAAGAGCAAATGACCACACGCTATGTTCCAATATTTAAAGAGGTACCCACCCTTACAAACCTTTCAGTGCCAATCACATGATCAATGAGCACAGAAGAAATACTAGTTTCCAAACAAATGCAAAGGACGTAATGTTGCACACTGAAATGCATACATTTTTGCAGTATTGATAAAGTTTTAAAAGCATCAACGCAAATTGAAAAACTCAAATAACTGTATACGTACAATAAATAGTTCCAATAGTTTCAAAAGCATAACTTCTAAAATCTCAATATATAAAACACATATATCAAAATATATATATATATTATTATATCAGAGACGATCAAATTGATATTATTTCTCATCATGGAATAATAAAACTTCATTAAAAAAACGAACTGTTTGTGGGCACAAGGTACAAATTCTCTTAATGCAACTAGCAGCAAAAAATGGTCAAAGTGCAAACTGTGCAAGAAAGTGCAAATTGAGAAAATTGTGCAAAAAGTGCTATAACGAGCTGGCTGTGTGGTAACTATTGAGTATATTAGTATATAACATTATTATCAGATTAAAAACCCAACCTCATGTTAAAAATCATTTAAATAACATCATATCCTCAACAAGGTCCACAAAAATGTGCAAAAAACATTAATATATACATGAGCTAGAGAGGCGAATAAATAATAGTGGAAGCGACATAGGCAGTATTAGTTCCCAATGTTTCTTAAACATTGAATTTATGTTTCACTCTTTTGCAACAACAAAAGCAAGATCAAATAGATCTTCTAATAAAGAAACCCAAAACAAAAACAAAAACAGAAGCAACTCCTCTACGCATAACGTTATTTTCATATTCAAAAACATGTGCAAGAAAGTGCTATGTGCAAACTTGCTATTGAGTTGAAAAATGCAGCTTTAAACAAGTACAATAAATATAAATATATAAATATATAATATATTTAAATACAAAAATACAAAAATACATAAATACAGATGTACCAAAGTAAAAAAGTACAAAAGTACAAAAAAGCCAAAATGTATGTATATACACACATACCTATACTGGAATATTCACAGAGAGATATGCAATCACGATAATGTTCTTTGATACAGATTAGGCATCATAGTCTTGGAATACTGAGGAAATCAAAAACGGGGAATTTCTATTCATAGAAAAGTATACATATCTTCTGTGTTATTCAACCCGTTGGGCCATTTACTATCAAACTCCAAAATCATGGGGGTTTCAAGTCCCCTGAGACTCTGTTCTCTATTGCCACCTCTGCTTGCTAATCTTGGAATGGCCCCTACCACATAGTACTTCAAACATGCCAGGTTGTTGTTATGAAATTTCTTAAAATGGCGTGCTACCGGATATGCCTGATCGCTGTGCAGGATTGCCCTAAGATGTTGCAAAATCCTGACATGCACCTGTAGCTTCGTACTTCCAATGTAATTCAAGCCACAGGTGCATGTCAGGACATATACCGCATTGCAATTTCCTGAGAGCTGAATGGAGTTGAATAGTGTGTTTTATTTACTCCAAATTTACAAGCCCTGCACGTGGAGCATTTGTAAAAACCACGTGCAGGTTGTAACCACATAGCTTTTGTATTCACTTCGGGACTGGTTTTGTCCAAGAGCGATCCCATGCTTCTTGCCCTTCTGAAAGTGATAGGAGGTGAACTAGGTAGTTTAGGCCTAATCGCCATGTCTGTTAAGACTATGGGCCAATTTTTCTTGATAATCTTTCTAATTTTGTTCTCCTCATTACTGTATGTGGTGACTAGTCTGGGACATTGAAAGTTATCAGAGGGATTATCACTATCCCTAGTGTTGTCAGAAACCTCAACATCAACACCGATTGGAAGTAACAGACACTCCCTAGTTTGCAAATTGGCTTTTGCTATAGTTTGATTTAAAATGCTATCCGAATAGCCTCTCTCTCTCGATTCCTCATGTCTTGGACACACATATCATAATCATTAGTGGTGCTGCATATTCTTTTTAATCTCAACGCTTCCCCATAAGGGATACTCCTAATGGTATGCTTGGGGTGTAAACTGGTGGCATGCAAAGTCGTGTTTCCCGCCGTAGGCTTTCTAAACAAAGTAGTTTCAATTCGGGCATTTCTAATGTACACCTTGACGTCAAGGAATTCTATTTCTTTATTGTTTATGTGAGACGTAAATTTCAAGTTGAGGTTATTGTTATTAATTTCTTCTACAAATATGGAAGCCTCAACCTCATCGCCCTGCCACAAAATAAAGACATCATCAATGTAGCGAAGATAGCTTACTATCTTCTTATTTACCCATACTTTTTGTTGTTTATTTAGGACCTGTTCCTAAATAAACACGCATAGCTGGGGGAGAAACAGGATCCCATCGCCATTCTCTGAGTTGTTTGAAGAGATCGTTTCCGAAAAGGAAATAATCATTATGCAAACACCACTCAATTAGACTCAGTAGGACCATGTTGTGTTGGTAGAACTCTAACAGTCGTTGGTCAAGAAAATGTTTAATGGATGCAATACCCTGATTGTGATCAATACTGGTATATAAAGACTCTACGTCTAAAGTAATCAGAAGCATGTCTTCGTTCCATTCCAGATCTTTTATTTTATGTAAAAAATCGCTGGTATCTTTATCATAACTTGGCAAATTTTTGACTAGATCTTGTAAAAAGAAGTCAATATATTGGCTGACATGCTCCCCTGCACTGTTCAAAGCAGAAATAATCAGTCTTCCTGGAGTAGGGATGGTGCATTTGTGCACCTTTGGAATCAAATAAAGCACAGGAAGAATGGGAGATTCATTGTGCATAAATTTATGTTCTTCAAATGAAATTTAGCCTTCCCTACGCCATTGAGATAATAATTTCAATAAAGTATCTTTAGCTTTAACATAGTTTTTCTGACAGGTTTTTTCAAAGCAGTTTGTGTCAGTCAGTTGTCTTTGTGCTTCCAAAGTGTAGTCTTTCTTGGGCCAAATCACTAAATCACCGCCCTTATCGGGGTTCTTTATCACAATATTAGTATTTTCATTCAGTTTCTTCATGAGTCTGTTGTACTCTATTTCTTTATGGCTATTTTTCTTTTTCATTTTGCTGATTTTTTTGTATAATCCCTTGATATCATTAGTGAAATAGTCGTGACAAGTATTCACAGCGTCTTTTGCCATTAATGGAATAAAAGTAGACTTTGCTTTAAATGGTGTAATACCTGCTCCTTTTTGTGCACACTTGATCTTAATAATCTCGATTATGTGTTCATATCTGCATCAAGCAGCATAGGTTGAGAATCTGTGGCCACTACAAGATCATGCAACAATAAAAAGGTGGAAACATCAGAGGCAACAAGACTAGGCTCTACTGTATCAAGATCCAAAGGCCGAGAATCACCCTCTGTGTTTTTTTTAATGTTTTGAATAGTAAAGAATATTTTCAGTTTTAACTTGCGAATGAAACAAAATACGTCAATACGCGTGGAAGCATATTTGAACGGCTGCTTCGGACAATAATTTAATCAGAGGGATAGAAGTTGTTCCTCAGCTGTAGTTAATGCTACATCAGACAAATTGATGATAGAATTATTGTCTTTTATTGTTTCCTGTGCCATTGTTTCTTCGTCTTTTTTTGTTGTTGTTTTTTCTTTTTTATGTTTTCTTCTTCTTTCTCTTCTTCTCCTATTCCTACGTTGTTTGTTGTATTTCTTTGTCTTGGTCTCAGTGTTTGCAGTCTTTCTGCTACTAAAAAATCCAATTCCTCTTCCAAATTAAAGATTGGCGCTGAATGTGGATTGCTATCAAGACTGGAGTTGCTGGTGAGTGACTCTGTATCCGTTCTGGTAGCGTCATCGTCGGGGATATTGACCCTGCTGACTGAAGCAGAAGCTGAAGCTGAAACTGTTGCAGTATTAGGAACACTGCTTGCATTGCCTTTATTAATGACCTTATCACTATGTTGTTGTCGTTTCACCGCGTTGTACTTGCGCGAGAATGTGAACATTTGGCTGTTGTTATAGTCCGCTTGATCTCTAGCAAACTTCGGTACTTTTCTAATTTGGATTTTATCTTCGTGTTTCTTGAGCCGTTCAGTAATGCTTTCTTTTAGCTTTTTGGTCAACTCCGTTTCCTCAAGTTTGTCGATTTCAATATTGATTGTGTCGATTTTCTTGAGTATCTCCATGGGGTCAATTTCAGTGTATTTTATCAAAATAAGCACTAAGTTCATAGACGCGGCAAGGTTACTTTAGCCCCACTCTTTCAACATCAGAGGGTTTGGTTTGTCAAAACTAGGTGCCAATAAAATCCGCAGACCGCGAGGGACACGACCTGCTTCCACGTATTTAGACAGAGAATAATACTCCCACCACTTGGTGATTTCAGTCTTTCTGCATTTCTCTAGCTCTTCAAATTGCAATTTTACATCAGTTGCTTTATTATCAACTTGATTGTTCATGTTTTTATCTCTTTTAGTTGTAGCTGCTGTTATGTTGCTAAACAACTCATCCGCCTCCATTTCTCTGGTGCGCACAGCTTCCGCTGACATGCTGATTGTACCGCAAATTCTTCACTCAAAACCCAGTTGCTGGAAATTATGGCAACCCCGTTTTTGTATTATATATATATATATATATATATATATATATATATATATATATATATATATATATATGTATATATATATATATTTATATATATATATATTTTTCCCCCCCCAAAACATCGGTAGCCCAATAAGCCACACTCGAGACCAACAAACAGGTTACCAGCCTTTATTCGAGGGATGGCATTTCACCCAGAGCCTGCGAAATCAGCCGTTTTCCCCTCGCCTGATGCGTTTCGAGTGATTCTCCTCATCAGAGGCAGAGGCTTGGAAAGTTTGTGCTTAGGCGGGCAAACACTCCCTCAATAAAACAATGTCATGCCCCTTATTCATGTATGCATGCCTCATGGGAGATGTAGTGCCCAATTATTGCCTCCTTTGTGTGGCGCACTACTGACTGCAACAAATAAGGCCCGAACAATGAGCCTCAGCTCAGGTGTAATGCCTCAATCCTCCATCGTTTCTCCACATTTAAGAATGGTGCATCTATTCTCGTGGCCCCCTTGGAATCCTAGGGTGGTGCGAGCTTGGCAAAAGGGCATCGGCCTTGCAGATTCCAAAACATCAGCAGCCCAAATCTACACTCGAGACCAACAAACAGGTTACCAGCCTTTATTAGAGGTATGGCATCTCACCCAAAGCCAGCAAAATCAGTTTTCACAGTAGATACGCAGGCTATATTTAGACCCAGTAGCAAGGGCATGCACCAATGGCAACACATCAAAGCTTAATAAAGATATGTAGGGGAATGCAACAAGGATACCCATTGTCGCCGATACTATTTGCCACTGCACTAGAACATCTGGTGTGTTGGATATGGCAGAGACATGCAGAAGAGGCTTCGCCAATGTTCCCTCGCCATCTCACTTTCCATTGACGACATGGTGCTGTACATCCATAACCCAGATATTCAACTAGCACTTCTCACAGGCGAATATATTTGGTACAGGAGTTACTCGAGCCTGAGTATAAATTGGGACAAACTGACCATATTCTCTCTGACACAATGCACCAAACCTCACACACCTAGCTTCCCTCCTTGAGTGGTGTACGGAACCGGTCAATTGTGGATACATAGGGATCCTGAAATTGTTATCAGACTGAACTATGGACAAGCGGTCTCCAAACTAGAGGATCAGGTGACCCGAAAGATAAGACTGCTTCTGTCATTGGCTGACAGAGTAGCGGTCACTCAAATGGTCATCCTGCAACAGTTCCTATCTCTGTTCATTAACATCCCTGCCATTATAATGAAAGCATTTTTCAGCACTCTTAGATCCTGTCTGAAAGCGCTGGCTGGAAAGGGAAGCAACCCAGATGAAGCTGGGAATCAATTACTAGATCTTATGGGCAGGGAGGATTTGGCATCCCAGATATGTACCTATACTACCTAGGCACAATTTGCTCATTATTGGTACTTCCTCATTACATATGTGCCACACCTAGCAATAGAAAGCGGCAATGTACACCCTTTCCCTCTTAAGGCATCTTACCACATGTATGGGCGAATGTCCCTAGACTGGAAATAAAGACAATACATAGTACCACAAGGCTCTGGTGGGAGTTGAGCGCAAGGGTGGAAAAATAACAGCTGTATGTACCAGTACTGCCATTATTACACCACCTGCCCATATCGGTTTCCCAGGAACTTAGAGAGCTTTCCATGTTGTCGGAGGTGGGGCTGGTGATGCTGGAGGATGTCTTCCTAGAGGGAAGGTTCATATCACTGGATGCTCTCTCACTAATATAGCTTTGAAAGCACTGAGGGCCAGATGTATCAAGCATTTTTCCCGTTCTCAAATGGGCCAATTCGCTGAATCGTCCCATTTGCGAACGGGAAAAAGCCTTTTGGGATGTATCATCCCAAAAGGCATTCGCAAAATAGGGAATCGCAAAAATTTTGATTCCCTAATTTGCGGATGCATTGAAGGAATCTCCATTTACGATTCCTTAAATGAAATGCAGGAAGCCAAAAGAATTTGCGACCTGCCTTTAAGGAATCGCAAATTTCCACCAACTTCGAGCTGGTGGTAATATGCAAAATCCATGGAAAATTCACTTTTTTGCATTTTTCAAGGTGCCATGTGGTGTACATATGTGTGCCACATGTGCACACATGCACATTATAGGGTGTCCATTTGGCACCCGTACACCCTTGAAATTGCATGCATAATTTGCGAGTACCTATTGGATACTCGAAAATTGCGCATGCAATTCCCATTCATTCCTACAAGGGCGTTCAACTAAAGTAAATTGAATTATTTGCCTTTCAGATGTAACAGTGAGGTGGATGTTGATACCACCTTTAATATAAGCTCCTCATACACAACACAGTGGTGTCCCACAGAGGTCTATCATATCTGCTCCTCTAATCAACATCTACCTAACCTCCTTACGAAACCTGATTAAATCATTCAACTTCAGCTGTTACAACATTACAGATGACACCAACATTATTTCTGAAAAACAATGGTCTGAAAGACCTCTACAATTTAAAACTTGATGACTGCCTTCGGGCCATAAACACATGGATGATGAATAAACATCCCATGCAAATACCACAAACACAGGGCTGATGACCTGCAGACTTTGACAATAATGCCAGCCTACCACTATATGAGCTGAGGAACATGCCCCCCAACAATATCAAGAGAAGCCAGAAACCTAGTGGTAACCATGGATTTAAACACATATTTGATACCACATGTTAAGAACGTAAAACAGAGTGCCTTCTACACAATGAAAACACTATGTTTCATCCTACCATACCTTGGATACCTACAGAAACTGCAAGCCATCCTAACACCCATAATCTCCAAGCTTCCAAAATTCTGCTGTAATATTTCTTTAGTGCCTTCACCCAGATAACAAATGATTCCAGACTTGCAATTGCTCCACTGGCTACCTACAGCAAGCAGGGCAATGTTCAAGGTACTTTGCATTATTCAAAGAGCCTCTAAAGAAAAGGAAGGCTATGCTGACACGCTAAATTCAAGCAATACAAACAAATCAGGACACTATGCTTCAGGCTTGTACCACTTATCATACCACTTTACCATAAGAAATCCATAGGTGCACTGTTTTCTCAGTATAAGTGGCCAAGCTTTGACACACACTGCCAGCCAGCATTTGAAGCATCCAGAAGCCTATACACTTCAAAATACAGTTGAAAACATGGCTATTTCCAAGACAGCTATACCACCACATATCCAGGCAAAATAACCTGTATAGACAGTTGCACCCTCAACATCAATCTTTAGCTTACGATCCACAGATTTGAAACAATTCAACCAGCAAATTACTTTAAAAAAGCAGGTAAGTTAAGGAGAGCTGACCTATGCTTCGCCAGGGTATTATATAGTTGTTTATTTTTATACGTACCATTTCTGGCCCACACTAATACTAATACCTTAACACTCAGTAGTAGCAGCCAAATGTAACTAACGCCTCTTACATTCATTTAATGTATATATGCTACAAGGGTTGTCCATCACCAGTACTTTACTGCCAATAAACTAGCCATTGCTAAATGAACATTAATTGAATACCTGAAGAGATCTGTCACACTGTGGGTCAATCGGTGGACTTTAATCTAGTCCATGACTGCAGGGTCCCAAATATCTATACACTAAGGCAGCTTCTTTACATATCACTATAGCTTTCAGATATGAGATGATAGTAACAACACACATCCCTGCAGATCTCCCCACTTCTGTCTCCCACCAACAAGGTTACCTCTGGCCTACAATAAACACTAAGGGCCTCATTTATGAGAAATGACGCACCGCTACGTGAAAGCAGCGATGCATCACTTCTCAGTGCACACTCCTTGTGACATTCCTGATGCCTCATATTTAATGTATGGCGCATCATGTCGCAAGGAGTTACAGATACGTCAGTATTTCTGACGTATCTATAAGCGCAAAAGTGACGCATTGCTGGAGTGTGTCACAAAAGTGACGCAACTCCAGCAATGCGTCCTTTCACATGGGGCAAGCCCCATGTGAAAGAAAGGGACTGCGTCAGTCTTACGCCTGCTGTGAGGCAGGCGCAAGATTTTGATGCAACTGCGTCCTAAAAGTGACGTAGTGAAATCTCATAGATTTCACTGCATCACTTCTACGACCCTTCCATGCGTCAATACGCCCCCTTGCATACATTAAACCTGGCGCAGGTATAATGTGGCGCAGGGGTTTACAAAGTGATGCATCTACCTAGATGCGTCACTTTGTAAATATGACGCAACAAGGTGCATTGTTTACGCCACTGGTGCGTCACAAAAAGTGACGGCGGCGTAAAAGTGACGCACAGCCTCATAAATGAAGCCATAAGACTCTGCATCTGGGTTGCGTAACTTTTGTGGCAAAGCCCTGGCGCAGAATCATTTTTGGTATTTAGCTGCATTGACCTAAATAAAATTTCCCATACAGAGGCTAAACCCACCAATAATGACTTATATATATTTGTATTTTAGTAAATACAAAGTAAAGCAAGGCAGCGTATATCGCTGCCCTGAGTTACCTTGCGTTGGGTAGGTTTTCCATGGGTGGAACATGGGGGTTCTCATACATCCACCTATAGATTTAGCTGCATCCCCAGATTTACTAAAGCTAATAAACCTGGGAATGTGTCAAAATGGTATGCTTTCCTTAGTGAGGCATAACAAGGAGAAATATCTTTATTGCAACTTGTTACTTCCCCCTTCTAAGTGTGATGCATTGTGCACACACGTAGAAAAAAGAATATGCTTCTAAGGATGTTTTTGTGCAGGAAGCTGCCCCTCTCACACAAAAGCCTTCCTGTCTGTAATGTAGTTACCCTTGCACCACGGGGCAATGTTGCCTGAATTGGCGCGAGGCCACACAGTGCGCCAACGCTAGGAGACAGCCGAAATGCTCCATATCTTTGTAAAAACTGTGCATTTCTGCTATTCGCCTTTCACGCAACGCAGTGCAGCAAGTTGTTTTTCTGTGTTGCATTGGGTGAAATAAAAGTAATTATGTCCCGAAATTTCTGAATAGATAACCCAGTGATGTAACCAGCTAAGCAGCCTATCATCATAAGAAATACCATAATATGACCCACAGAGCTGTTTAAAGCTGCCAGCATACGAAAAATCATAAACATCTTGTCTATCTCTCTCACACCTCATTATCCATCACACTGCTATGCTCTGCATCTCATAATATGACAACCACACCTCAGTGGTCATCACGCACGACTTGGAAACACTTACCACATTGGATCGCAAAACAAAGAAAACACTCTTCTGAACACATAAAACCCTATCTGGCTTAGCTAGTTGCCCATGCACGTAAGCCCTACAGTGCCAAACACAGGGGTAGTAAGCGCTATCCAAATGCGCAATACAGTACAATATGTGTCACATGTGCATCACCAAGATGTGTTTTGATCCTATTAAAATCTTTGTTTCTATTGCACTTCAGAATTATAAAACAAAATGTCCTTCATTTGTGCGTTCTCACCTGATGGAATATGGTAAAATATTGGTTCAGTTCATTTACAGGTATTACATTTTTATGTGAATTTGAAACCAATTGACATCTTACAGTATTTCTTTTTGCACACCCTGTGTGCAAGGGCACTAGAATTATGCGATACCATGGCCCGGCATTATGCGATTCTGGGGGTGTGATGTTTACTGCATAAGTATGAATTTAAATTTGCCACATGATCCATCATCTGCTGCATAAGCTGCATATTTTAACAAAAAATCAAAAGTTGTTTCTAGCTCAAACAGATCAAAAGTTACTTAAAAATGCTGCAATGCATGCTGCCTTGCAATGGTTGGTTCTCTGCAAAGGTTGAATGGTCACTGTTGGAAGTGGGGGTCCTTATCCCTCACTGCCGCCACCAAATCCTAGAGGCGGGAGTTCCTGATCCCTCGTTTCAACGTTAGGCTAAGTAAGGACACCGTCTGAGATAGCCCTGCTCACCCCCTTAGTAGCTTGGCACAAGCAGCCAGGCTTATCTCCAAGGCACAAGTGTACAATATGTGCAACCACACTCAGAGCAACCCAATGATGTCACCACAAATAGACTCCACACAAGTTTTTATAAAATGAGTATAATCTTTATATAAGAAGTTATAGGATATGACCACACAATACAAAATCAACATATAAGAATGGGTAGTATTCTCTCCGGTGGGTTGGAAGGTTCTAATCCCAACCACCGCTTCTAACCAACAGTTAGGCTCACTTCTAACCGTTTCCAAAAGGTTAGGCAAGTCGCTTTGCTTGAACCACACATGTTGCAAAAGAAAAGAAATACTGCAATGCGTAATGATATTCTCTTGTAGTGTGCAACAGAGAAACAATGCCATACTTAGCACCACAGTCATGTACTTTGCAATATAAGGAATAATGCAATGTGTATCACTACCAGCATGCTCTGTACCAGGAAGAAACAAAGAAATGCATCACGCTACAATCATGTACTGTGCAATGAAGAAATAATGCACTGCACCACGTTATAATCAGGTACTGAGCAATGAAGAAATAATGCAATGCGCCACGTTACAATCATGTACTCTGCAAGGGAAAAATAACGCAGTGCGTAGCGCACCAAGCATGTAGTTCGTCAGGCACAAATGAGGTCAGGCATCATACGACCGTTCGATAGTTCGTTAGCAGCAATAATGCAAAGTGTAATATGACAGTTTAGGTGATTTGTTAACAGTGCCTCCAATATGGATCACTGATGACACAAAAGTACCGCTTCTCACTCCGGCCCCAGTACTGCCCCTCTTTGGGCCAGCACAGGCCTAGATCCGAGCTGAAGCAACAGGCTCACACAGCTGACTGAAGCGAGAGGCCGAGAGAGTGTCCCTCCGGGCCCACACCCCACCCCAGGTGGTGATCCATTTACCTGAGGGGGCGCAACCCCACTCTCCTCTTCTCCTTCAGCGACTTGGGCCTTTATACAGAACTCCATCAATGGGTACGGCGAGCTTGGGCCAGCAGCTCAGCTCCACCGGTGCTGCCGGTCCAGGCCGCTGCTGTTTCACTCCCAGGGCCCAATGACATGGCCCTCCTTCCGGCAGTCTCAGTGAACACCAACACCAAAACCCACCCTCAGCACTGTGAAGACTTACTTTGAATTGGGTGCACACACTACCCAGACACGATGACCAGGCGCTCTGCACAAATGCCCTGGCTGTACCACGACACGCACCTTGCGCGTCCGAGACTCACTTCTTCGTTCAGTGCACACCACGACCAGGCGCTCCTCACCCATGCCTTGGCCTGCACCACGACACGCACCCTGCTCGTCCGAGACTCAGCTTACTCGTGCATGCCCACGATCACAAGGCACAACTTCTGAGTGTCTCAAGCTGCAAAAGTACTCGCGCACCGCGCTGCTTGGGACTTCTCTGGAAACTTTTATGTTCCTGTGTTTTCAAACAGGGAGCCAGCTCACCTCGGGCCAATGGGGTAACAAGGCACAGCACAAAGCACAGTCTTCTTCAAACAGAGGGACTCAGCGCCTCCAAGCACAGTCCCAACAGCCTCTCGCTTGGTTAGAACAGCAAACTGCAGACCAGCCCCAGATCACGAAGCAAGGATTGGTCTTTCCACAGCAGTCTCTTCAGTTGCTCCATCTTTAGCAGAGGTTCCTCTTGACCACAGAATGGGTCCAAGCCTTTTCAGTCTCAATCCATTTTTGTTTCATTCCAACTTTCAGGGGTTTCAGCTCTCATAGTTATACCCCTTAATGTCTTTGAAGTACGTTTGTGCTCAGGGGCCCTGACCCCTCCCTAAATCAATCCTCTTTCTCTCTTTGATACTGGGGGTCTGGATCCTTAATCACTCAACAGGAGATGGGTCAATTGGTTTATAGCACCAGATCAGGCCTTTTCACCTCCCGGGCTTCTCCTCTCCCTTCTCTCCAGATGCAGGGCAGCCTGGTGCCATCTCAACCCCTCCTTGGGTCAAGACCTCTCCCAGCTCCTCCCATCTCTCAGATCCAGACAGTCAATCCACATTTCAGCAGAGACTCACAAAAATGCCTAATGCACAAAACTCAGTCACTTTATAAAAGAGTGGTTTCTGAACACACAATCACAAAACCACCTTCACAGAAAGAGGTTATGACACTGTGAATTCATGCATACTAAACTTTACCTCACCATTATAAACTTACAGGAAACTAGGCTAACAAACACCACACCCAGCCTCCCTATTCTGTCCTATGGGCTGGATGGTCTTTCAGCAGTGAAAAACGTAATGGAGTGTTTTTCACTGTCAGGACATAACACACATCTTTAGTATATGTCCTGTCTTTTACCTACACTACACCCCGCCCAGGGATTAACCAGGACCTACCACAGGGGTGCCCATTGTGTATGCAAAAGAGAAAGTAAAGCCGGACAAGTGGTTGCACTTGTCAGGACAACATGCTAACTTAGCAAACTGCACGCAGGCCCTAAGCTGCAGGCCTGAGTTCCCTTCTCCGCGCGCCTTTGCATTACTAGCCCTGGCACACACAGTCCACATCACTAAGGACTTTACTAGTAAGGCAAATATACCAATCATGGCCAACCAATTATCATTACACTTTACATAGGGAACACGTGTACTTTGCCACAGATCAGCAGTGGCAAAAAGCATCTAAATTGGCAACTCTATGTCAGGAAAATGGTCTAGGGGAAAGCAAAAAGTTTAGGGAACTTTAGCCAAAAAGGCCAAGTCCTACTGTCACCTTTCAGTTACTTACAGTGAGCGGTATTGGAATGTGAAACTGGTACTAATGAAGTGAAACCTTTGTGCAACAGTGCTAACATAAAAAAATGACAAAACAATGAGGTGATATTACAAATTGTGCTGCATTATGCTGCATAAGTTATGCTTTTTTGCCACATAATTTATTCAAAATTGCTGCATAATTTAGGCCTCCACTACTTCCTAATTGCAGTGGCCATGTCTGTGCCACAGAGAGATTGTCACATAGTTTACTTTACAAAATCCAGTTAAAGGAGGAAAAGTGAACATCTTCACAATAAGCAGCATAGCCTGACATTTAACCTGTCTGGGAACAAGCAGCAAATGTAAAAAGATAATAATAAAATGTAAAGCCATTTTTAATGCACATTTACCTTTTATACTGTGCCCCAGACATTTGGAAAGGGGGGGGCAAAGATTCTAATCAGCTTGACCAGCCCTAAAATGCCCCCTTTCCCCATGGATATCTATGGTCCTGTTACTCCAGTAGTTTCACTGCACCCAGAAGAACCAAGTGTCATGAAATTGGAGCCGATTTACACCTTTCAAAAGCCGGTGGAACTCAATCCTGAAAAAATAGCCTGGTAATGGAGAAAATATATGTGATACCTGATTTTACCAGTAACTCCAGTTATGGAGTTATCTTCTTGCAATTACCATTCTGCTTGTGACTGGTCCCATATAGTTTTCAGCAGCAGATATTTTTTAATGTGTCTGATAATTTTATCCATGAATGGTATGTAAGAAATTGGGTTGTTGGTTGACTAGTGTGTGGGCCCTGGTCAGGCAGCAACCACAATCCCTGTCAGGGTGAGGCGCAAGCCAAGCTTACATTAACCTGTGCTGAAATCTCTGGTAACTTGGCACAGAGCAGTCACATTTAACTTAGAGGCAATGTGTAATGTATTTGTGCAATACTTCAAACAGTAATAAAGTGAGAACACCACAGAAAAAGGACCCCACACCAGATTAAAAAATAGAGTAATGTTGAATAAATAAAATAAGATCAAAACAACAAAAATCTAATAGTAGAGCCGGAGATATGCAATTTTAATGGTTTTCAACTAAAATAGCACCAAAAGCACAAAGCACCAACTGCAGATATCTGGTCCTGCTGGACCAGGAGAAAGCCACAAGTTCAGCCCGACCAAGATGGAGTGCAGGCCAGCTACATGGACCCAGTTAGGCCTGCTGAACGAAGTACCTTGAATCCGGATTTGTGGATCATTGCAAGAATCTGCTTTGAAAATGCACCACGCAGACAAAGTGATGCATGAGTTGCAGTGAGTCTGTGGTACGAGGCCCTGCATCATCATCGAGGATCCCATTGGTGAGGGTTTGTGATACAAAGTCAGGCATCAAGAATGCGTTGCACAGTCCAGACAATGAATCAGATCTGAGGAAGGCATTGCTGGCTTCAGAGGTGATGTGGGTCTTTGCAATGGGTTCAATCTGCTCAGCAGAAGAGATGCGTTGGTTCTGCTCAGTGTTGCGCTACTCAGCTGAGGAGATGTTTTGGTTCTGCTGGATTCACACAGGATGGTAAAGTATCAAATGCCCACTTCCAACGGTCTAAGACTGGGATGGCACTACTTGGCAGCGTAGACTCACAGATGGCAAAGTCCATGTGCAGGTGAAAGGTTTTGGGAATCCTGTTATGTCCCTGAGGCTTCAGATCAGGAGGCCACCCAGCTACTCCTGGATTCACGCTGGGGTTCTGAGTTCAAGAGATGCAGGTCCAGTACTTCTCACCCAGGCATTGCTGGCTGCGGAGGTTATGTGGGTCTTTGAGATGGGTTCAATCTGCTCAGCAGAAAAGATGCGTTGGTTCTGCTCGGTGTTGCGCTACTCAGCTGTGGAGATGTGTTGGTTCTGCTGGAGTCACAGAGGATGGTAAAGCACCTAATGCCCACTTCCAAGGGTCCAAGACTGGGATGGCACCACTTGACAGGGTAAACTCAGAGATGGCAAGGTCGTGCAGGTGTAAGGTTGTGGGAAGCCTGTTATGTCCCTGAGGCTTCAGATCAGGAGGCCACCCAGCTGTTCCTGGATTCACTCTGAGGTTCTGAGTTCAAGAGATGCAGGTCCAGTACTTCTCACCCAGGTAAGCTGCATCAGGTTATCACAACTTGGCAGCAGTCCTTTCGAGCAGCAGTCCAGCAGAATGTTAGTCCTTTCAGCATCACAGCAGTCCTTCTGCCTGGCTAAATTTTCACAAGTCCCGAAGTGTACTTAAGAGTTGTTGTCTGAGGTCCAGTATTTATACACAGTTGTTCCTTTGAAGTGGGGAGAAGCTTCTAGAGGCAGAACTTTGAAGTACACAGTTGCCCTACCTTCCTTGCCTTGGCTCCAGACCAACTACAGTGGTTATGTAGCCCTTTGTGTAGAGGCAGGACACAGCCTATTCAAGTGTAACTGGGCTGTGGCCAGCTCCTTTCTCCCATCCGACCAGTGATGGCCCATTCAGCCACACTTAAGCTCTCTATTGTGTGTGGCTGTCTAGGAGAAATGCATAATGCTCAACTGGCAACTACACCAAGTTATGTGATCCAGAAACAGTCTGCAGGCACCAAATGGGTAAGGCAGTAGAAGGCCACATTATAAAAGAGGTATATTTTAAATTGCAATTTAAAATCCGACTTCACCATAAGTTAGTATTTTTCATTATAATTCCAAAGACACCAATCATGAACTGGGTACCTACTCCCATTTGTAAACTACAGCTTATTTTGTGTAATAAGATAACCCCAATGTTATCCTGTGGGGTAGGTAGGCCATGCAATATTAAAAAATGAAATTTCGCTACCAGGACACGTAAAATTTAAAAGTACATGCCCTACTTTTTAAATACATTGCACCTTGCCCTCTTGGCTGTCCGGCGCATAGCCTGGGGGTGACTTATCTGTATTAAAATGAAAGGATTGGGCCTGGGAAAAAGGTTTATTTTGCAAGTTTGAAATGTCAGTTTACAACTGCACACACATGCTGAAATGGCAGGCCTGAGTCATGTTTAAAGTATTAAGGGTGTGGCACATTTAGTGCTACAGGGCCACTAGTGGCATTCAATTTACAGGTCCTGGGCAAAGCCGGCACCTGCTTACTAGGGACTTACACGTAAATTAAATATGCCAAATGGGTATAAACTAATCTTAGAAAGTTTTAGGGGGAACGCACCAGCACATTAGCACTGGTTAGCAGTAGTAAAGTGAGCAGAGTCCTAAAGCCACCAAAACAGTATGTCTGAAGGCAAACTTTTAGGGGGTAAACCATGCCAAGGATGCCATGTCTAACATGGCCATTATATGGTATGATTTCTTCTATCCCTATTAACATTTTCTAACTCACCTATATAATATCATTGACTATCACTCTATTGCCATTGCAGGAAGGGTCACTTAGTGTACTCGGCTATTTCTTTCATGATATATTTTCTTCTTGTTTGATTGTTGTATCATAAGTTGAGTTGCCTTTACTGCAATTACTTCTATTAGAAATATAGCCAAACATGAGCAAGAAATGATAATGCAATAGTTAACTATAAATGGTGATGGCTAGAAAAAAAGTCCATAATCAAGATATAGCAGTATGACTTTACTTATGGAGCTTTATATTTGCACAGTGCACTAAATGATGTTTCATAATGATTCGGACATTAATGCAAATGAAAATGTGGATTTTGTTGCTTTATCAATAACATTTTCTACTGTGGCTCAAATGGCTGGTGATAAAGCTAGTCGATAGCTCTTTACCGCCAACCTGTAAGAATTAGTCATGCATCTCTTAGCAGAAGACCAAAGGATGAAAATGATTGATCTAGCTATTTCATTTACATCTTAAAATTTTCAGCAAAGGCTTGAAAAAATATTTGAGTCATTTAATATTTTCTCTTCATTGCTTCCATGAGGAAGTGTCAGTCTTTCAAAATAAAATGATTCACATGTTTTGTTGGTACTGATCATGTGAAGGAAGGAAAGAAACCTCTGATTATTTCCTTCAGTTTTGAGTTGCTTTTATATGGAGGACCAGTTTTAACATACTGTTAGTAGTCAATTCAATTCAATTCAAGCTTTATTTTGGGCAAACAGCCGTAATAGCACGAGAGAAAAACAATATATAAAACTTTAAGATTATGAAACAGAATCTCCTGATAATACTGTCTAGGGAATAAAAGCTGCATATTTACAAGTACATAAAAAATGACAATAGGTGATGTGCAAATACATGGATAAAAACAGGACTACGTGTTACTCTAAAGTGCTTAGTTGCAGGCAATAAAAATGCAACAAGGTATGCATTTACCAGGGGTAAGGACAGATAACATCATAGAGAATCTTGAGAAATGCAAATTCATTTAAACTAGTGATGAAGCTGGGTTCCATGTTCTAGACCTGCTCTGAAACCTCTGGTCGATGGTTCTTTTTATCAGCATGAAAGCCTGGGGGATGAGAATTCGTTAGCAGATCAATCCTTTCAATTCTAATATATTATGACTCTTAAGAATCACAAATTCCCAATTAATTGGTTTATTACAAAGGCAAGAATAGCTGGACGTACATGCACTTCAAGGTGAGGGTGTAGAAATACATTCGGAGTAATACAAAGACAAACCTATGGATGAAGTTAAGGTGGTGCAGCATGCACAAAATGATTGGTTTGAGAGTCAGGATCCAAAAGATTATCAAGTAGACATCTCGATCCCACTCCTTGGAAGTTTGTGGGTCTAAATCATTAATCTGTCCCAACTCTAGCACTAATGTGACATCGCTACATAGCATTTCCCAAGGCAAGATTAGTTAAGGTCTCAGCGTGCAAAATCTTCCTAAGAAGTCTATTCACATCAGTTGGGTCAAGTAGCATAAAGCTACAGAGCTCATTTTAAGATGCTCTCTCGCTCAAGGCAAGACAGAAACCCTTGAGCACTTTCCCTAGTTATGATACATCAATACCATAAGTAGTATCTCAGGGTGCCTTGCGAATCATGCCATTCAGTCAGGCACCTCCTCATAGGTAACTTTCATTAGGCAGAGATGCTCCCAAGCTTTGATGAGATGACCTTGATTCCCAGGCTTGCTCTGATGAGAAAGTACAACAGTTCTCCACTATCTGTATCAACGCTCAGTGTATCCTTTTCTCCCTAGGCCTAACTCCTAAAACATACACATTATTCTAACTGACAAGGAACAACAGAAAAGTGAGAGAGAACAAATCCAACATGCACATGAAATCCAACTATCAAATCTAATGGAAGAGCTTCCAGGGAAAATGCATTTCAGGTCTACAGAAATTGGCTAAAATAAGAAAAAGACAGGCATACATTACGAAATTACATATAAAATGAACACTCTTCACTGAGCACTTCTATACTAACATGTTACATAAGCACATCAAATACATGAGTAATTGTCAGCAGCATGTAGGGATTCTACTCCTCAGTTTTTGCCGGTAATCATATCTAGTTTCATTGTTTATCTCTTCCCGTTCACAATGAAATGTCCCTAGTGTCCCACAATTCATGTTATTACAGTTCCCGTTCTATTACCATGTTAATACGAAAAAGGAATATATGCGGGTGTGAACTACTCGTGATTATGATGTACCCCTAAAAAGGAAAAAACGAGTTGTACGCTACCTCACTAGTGAAGGTGACAGTGCTATGTAATAAACCTATAATCAAAGCATCAAATGTAGGCAACATCCAATTTGTCTGAAATTCACAGGTGAATGGAAAGGAGAATAAAAACCAAAATACAGGGTGGGGTACTCGTATTCAATACTTTCTCTCTCTTTGATAACTTTTTTTCAGCAGCAAGCTTAAGAGTTGCAATATAGATTTACATGAACAATTTAATTTAATTTTTGTTATACAATCTTTTTAAAACTGATAATAATACCAAAGATGAGAGAAAAACAGTATCACCATTAAAAGTCTTCCCTCAATTTCATCGCTTCCGTTTCTGGCGATATAAAAATTTAAACTTACATGTCTGAGAATCCCATTCCTTCCTTAGTAGTTGATGTAGAGTACATTCTAAAATAATAAATATTTGGCATTGCATATCCTTGAGGTTTAGAAAATTTGGTTGGCAATCTCTTTGAAATACTTAAAAAATGCAATCACTAAAAAATGAAGACAATCCTATCTTCTTACGTTTAAGTCCAACTATAGTACATACTGAGGACAGAAACTATACATAATCATTTTAGCAATTTTCAACTGTTTCGAATTTTTGGTCCCATCTTCTTATGTACAAATCCAACTGCAAGTAAATAACTGCCGAGAGCAAAAAAACTATACAGGGTGAAGTATCCGTTTTTAACACCCTTAGGGCTTCATCATATCTTCTCAAACCCAGGTTCTTATAAAGTGGGCATATCAATTTTTTCCTATTCTTTTTGTAAGCAGTGCAAAAGAACAAGATGCGTGCAACATTTTCTACCTGACTTAAAGAAAGTTTTTGGTCTCTGTGCACACTTGCGAAAGATTTTTCTTAAATTGTTTGTAATTCTTTGTTTAGCGCTACACGTTGTTACACGATGCCTATTCGTGTCTTTTATGGAGACGGATTATGTGGAGGTTGACCAACTTCCACTAACTGTGCGCTGAAGTTTGACTTGAAACTTTAAATGTTTCTTCTCCTGTTTTGACAATTTATTGACAAAGGTTCATGACTCCATTTTTTTCTCAATTTTGGTTTTTATTGATTAAGTAGTTTTCTTAATTCATTGTAGAACATTTATCATTCAATATCTTTGAGTAATCAATATGTGTCCATTATAACTCTGCCCAATGCATTTCGGGTCAGTTCATGTGACCCTTCGTCAGGGGCCTGTGGAAAGACGAATACAGGACCTTAACCTTCATCGTAATTTGAAAATAAAAGGTTCATGCATATACACACAATTAAGTAAGTATTCTTGTAACATTCCTAATATTGTGCTGGTTAAGCAGTGAGTGCAATGATATAACGGAACATAGCAGAAGTGGGGGAAAGGGTGAATAAAGTGCAGGGCGAGAATTACGGAAAAGGTTCACGGGATGCCGAAATTGCGCACATGGGGTTAAGGAGCACTTACGCGAGTCAGGAAAATCACGGTGATCACGCTTGTAACAGGCGGGTAACCAGGATCGGTCTCGTGGATACCGGACGGGTAGAGGAGAGTTACTCGCGGTCATGTTTTAAAGAGCAGGCAAAGTTCCGATCACATGGTCAAGTTAACAATGGAAGTCGAAAAAAGACTTCTCGGTGGTATTACGTGCTGGGGATCAAAAACATGGAAATAGTTCCAAATATATATCTAAAAGGTAGCGGTACAAAAGTGAAATAAAGTAAATTAGTTACGTGATGTGAAATAAATAATGTGAAATCAGCCCGGTGTGGAGTTACTGGTTGAAGCAATAGGAATGGACAAAGGACTCAGTTTGGGATAGGGGATGGAGGTGAAAAGAGGACAGATTAACAACTGTGAAAAAATGTACACAAGATGTAGCCGAATATGATTGTGTGAATACAAATACTATTGATAATCAAAACATAATGACTATAGACTCCATTGGGATCATGGAGATGTTAGTATAAATAATAATAAAGATCAACAGTAATACAAGTTTAGTCACAATTATAGATGCCAGAGAGGCATCTGCCACATAGGTCATTAGGTGTCAAGAGTTCCAGGAAGGGGGTTGGAATGGTCCTTAATGATGCCATTTATAGGAAACATGAATATTCTATCCGGTCATTCATTCCGGATGGCTGAAGACTGTTCAATTTCTTGATCCAAAAGAATTCGGCTCTTAGTCTTTGTTTTGTGGGGTCCATATCGCTGCGTTGTGGTATGGTCTCCAATACCGTAAATCTCAGTTGGGAGATTTGGTGATTTGCTTCAGACCAGTGATTGGCTTCAGTTGATTTCTGGTTATGTAGTCGGATATTTGATTTATGTTCTGTTATCCGTACTTTAATTTTTCTTTCCGTTTGACCTACATAGATCTTGCCACATGGGCATTTGATGGCATAGATGGTATTTGTTGTGTCGCAACAAACACCATCAACAGTACCTGCGACACAACAAATACCATCTATGCCATCAAATGCCCATGTGGCAAGATCTATGTAGGCCAAACGGAAAGAAAAATTAAAGTACGGATAACAGAACATAAATCAAATATCCGACTACATAACCAGAAATCAACTGTAGCCAATCACTGGTCTGAAGCAAATCACCAAATCTCCCAACTGAGATTTACGGTATTGGAGACCATACCACAACGCAGCGATATGGACCCCACAAAACAAAGACTAAGAGCCGAATTCTTTTGGATCAAGAAATTGAACAGTCTTCAGCCATCCGGAATGAATGACCGGATAGAATATTCATGTTTCCTATAAATGGCATCATTAAGGACCATTCCAACCCCCTTCCTGGAACTCTTGACACCTAATGACCTATGTGGCAGATGCCTCTCTGGCATCTATAATTGTGACTAAACTTGTATTACTGTTGATCTTTATTATTATTTATACTAACATCTCCATGATCCCAATGGAGTCTATAGTCATTATGTTTTGATTATCAATAGTATTTGTATTCACACAATCATATTCGGCTACATCTTGTGTACATTTTTTCACAGTTGTTAATCTGTCCTCTTTTCACCTCCATCCCCTATCCCAAACTGAGTCCTTTGTCCATTCCTATTGCTTCAACCAGTAACTCCACACCGGGCTGATTTCACATTATTTATTTCACATCACGTAACTAATTTACTTTATTTCACTTTTGTACCGCTACCTTTTAGATATATATTTGGAACTATTTCCATGTTTTTGATCCCCAGCACGTAATACCACCGAGAAGTCTTTTTTCGACTTCCATTGTTAACTTGACCATGTGATCGGAACTTTGCCTGCTCTTTAAAACATGACCGCGAGTAACTCTCCTCTACCCGTCCGGTATCCACGAGACCGATCCTGGTTACCCGCCTGTTACAAGCGTGATCACCGTGATTTTCCTGACTCGCGTAAGTGCTCCTTAACCCCATGTGCGCAATTTCGGCATCCCGTGAACCTTTTCCGTAATTCTCGCCCTGCACTTTATTCACCCTTTCCCCCACTTCTGCTATGTTCCGTTATATCATTGCACTCACTGCTTAACCAGCACAATATTAGGAATGTTACAAGAATACTTACTTAATTGTGTGTATATGCATGAACCTTTTATTTTCAAATTACGATGAAGGTTAAGGTCCTGTATTCGCCTTTCCACAGGCCCCTGACGAAGGGTCACATGAACTGACCCGAAATGCATTGGGCAGAGTTATAATGGACACATATTGATTACTCAAAGATATTGAATGATAAATGTTCTACAATGAATTAAGAAAACTACTTAATCAATAAAAACCAAAATTGAGAAAAAAATGGAGTCATGAACCTTTGTCAATAAATTGTCAAAACAGGAGAAGAAACATTTAAAGTTTCAAGTCAAACTTCCGCGCACAGTTAGTGGAAGTTGGTCAACCTCCACATAATCCGTCTACCTGACTTAAAGCCCATAAAGTCTAAATCTCATCCCCGACCACAGTGTTTATTCTCCACTTAGACGTATATTTTTCAATTTGCAGAATTCCATAGCGAAATTTGATATACAGTTCGCCGCCAAATTTGGCTGAACTAGGTCTAGAAAACCTTCAACAGTGGGGACAGGCTTGATGGTAAGAAAATTGGATGTAAGATGGCCTTAGTTTGGGTTATAGTGATGATTGTTTGTAACATACTCCCAATATATTAATTTAAACTGGTTTTTCAAACTGGTTGTAAGGTTTGCGGTTCACTATAGTATGCTAGTAAGCCAAGTTTATCAAGCCACATTTTTACCTATAATAGTCAAGGGAAGGTATGATTTTTATCTAACACCAAGATTTCCTTAAGGCCTTCTCTACAGTGAGACAGTTCCCCCGTTGTCCATACTGTGATCCAATGAAGAATGGGCCTTAATATTGCAATATGTTCTATTTGTTTAATGTTTAGATCAAAGTACATTGGTATTATCAGTGACCCACTGGGAGGCCTAGGAGCCCTTTCACAAACTTGTTTTACTTTTTCTATGCCCCATAATTTGGCTCAATACAATGCTGCTGCCTGGGCATTGCACCTATAGTGTTGCTGATACCACTAACCTGTTGTTAGACTCAAGGCTCAATCCACGGGAGTGAAGAAAATTCACCCACACTCCTGTGAACAGTCCAAGGATGAGAAGTACTATTAATCTCACACCCTTACACTGCTCCGGGGAGATGTGGGGATTAGAAGTCAAAATGGAGAGTCTTCTTATCCCCCAGCCCGCTTCCCTCAAAGTGGACCAGAACTCAGGAGGGTCTAACCTATAGGGAGACACAAGATAAACAAAAGATAAGAATCCTTCTCTCTCCTACCCCAGTAACATAGATGACCTAAAGATAGTCAGTGCAGGCTCTGTAGAAACACACGTCTCTCTTACCAGCTGGACATCTCGTGATGTCTTATAAGAAGTCTCAGCAGAGGCTAAGTTGTAGGCAAATACGTCTTTTCCTAGTAGGAGGCTTACAACCTATATATGTAGGGTGTCAAACTAATTCTTAAAGAAGGGAAAACAGATAATTGGCCTTCAATCCTTGCAGAATATATGCAGGACTAGGGATGGATTTCACGAAAATAAAGGGTTAATAAATATACACAGCGTATATACCGCAGGTTGTGTCCTTTCGATTCGGAGTAAAAGTAAATGTTTCTCTCGGCACTTAGTAGAGAATATCAGGATGTACAGCCGGGACGCTAGTGACGCTGTATGGTAGGAATCAGGAAAGCAGGTTCACGACACAAGAAGAGGTGCTTGTGCTAAAGAAGAGAATACGTGTAAGTTGAGGAAATTCTTCACCTTCGACGGTGGAAAAATTCTCCGTGAAACAGATGACAGCTTCCACGGCCGCCACCGTGGGAGAATTGCGGGTTGCCGAAACAAACGAGGGAAATGCAGAGGTAGTTCCAGCCGTAAAAACAGATTCTTCCTCGTGGCAACCGCGGCAGGATAATGAAGCAGCCGGTCGCGTCTCACAGCGTGGTAAATCAAAACGCTGCCGGCTACGTGGGAAGAGGGAAAGCAATCGGAGGTGGGACTGGAGGGACGGACACGGTAGAAGGGGAGAAGGAAGGGAAAGGATAATGAGACCAAGAGCAGGGCAAACGGAGAGAATGGGAACAGATATTCTGAAGATGTAAGCTAGGTGATTAGCAGGACGCTAACTACATGGAAGGGGCGTGGTGCAGGACAGGATCCGAAGCCAAGCAACAATGTCTCTGTTGCTTGCACTTTTAAAGTAAGGGAGTGTTAAAAAACTCTGCCTCGGTTAACACGGTAAGGGATCATCGATAAAGTAAAGAATACTACACTGACACACCTCCAGTATTAAGAGAGGTTGTGCAGGAAGCTTGGGGTCTAACATATAGACATCCAGGGCAGTGGTCTTGTTGTGTTTACACATTATTGTTCTCGAGCTTTACATTTTATTTATTTATTTATTTATGCAGTTTTATATAGCGCGGACTTTACCCGAAGGCGTCAGAGCACTTTATAAGTACCATCTTCCTTGTGCCTTATCTGGGGTTCCCATGATAGTCTGGAGTCTAATGGTATACCTAAATACTTGAAGTTGGTTACGTGTTCCAATTTCCGTTTCTCCACTATATGTTTTTCTGAAGGACCTGTGTGGTTTTATTGTCCTATATTTTGTTTGCTTTATATTTATTTCTAGTCCATTTTTTGTGCAATAGGTGAAAAAACTATTGAGTAGATTTTGAAATCCCCTTGGTGTTTGAGGAATCAGGATGGTATCATCAGCAAAAAGCAATGCGGGGATCGAATTTCCACAGAGCTTGGAGGAATCATGGCTGCATTGTTGTAGATGGTCAATAACATCATTAATGTATAGGGAGAACAGAGCTGGTGCCATCATGCAGCCCTGTCTCACCCCTCTTCCTATTGGTATCTGCTCTGTCAGATTACCTTGTTCGCCCCAACGCATTCTGGCAAAGTTATTTTGGTGTAGCCGTATTATCTGGGGCAGAATTTCTTCTGGGGCACCATGGGTCTTTAGTGTTGTCCATAGAAGACCCCATGGGGGTAATCAAATGCTGCCTTTAGATCAATAAATTATATGTAAGTGTGTCCTTCTTTGATTTTTATGTACTTCCATAATATGCACATGAGCCCGAACTCTTGGTCGATGGAGCTAGTGCAAGGTCTAAATCCTGCTTGGCAAGTTGTGAATACATTATTGTTGGTTGTCAAAAACGTGTAGACTTTGGGGGTTTTAGACCTGTGTTCTACATTTAGTGGAATAATGGTTAGCAATTAGTGGAAAGAACGTTGGATGAAATTATTCAGTCATTTGTAAACTGTGCCTCTGAATCATATAATTCAGTCTGAATCATATAATTCGGGTAGAATAAAATAGTAAATGTCAAGATCAGGATGTGTGTAAAATGAGATGGCATACATAGGACATACACATGGTAGACAAAGACTAATCAGAAATACACCCACACACATATATACATATATATGTATGTATGTATGTATGTATATCAGGTCGGGTGCCTGAAAGTTGGAGGGGTGCCATCATCAACCCCATCTATAAAGGCGGAGATCGGAAAAACCCATCAAATTACCGCTTAATTGCCCTGATTGATGCAGAGGCAAAATACTATGCATCCCTGGTGCTAGCCGATCTGGTACAGTGGTCTGATATGAATAGCAAGGTTCCGTTAAATCAGACCGGGTTCCGTCGCGGAACTGGTACAATGGCTAATGCAATGGCGCTGTGCATGATTGGCAAAAGCAGTCTACTTAACCATCGGGAACTATATACCTGTTTTGTCGACTTTAAAGCGGCATTCGACCGTGTCAATAGGAATTTGCTCTGGGCCAAACTGAAAAAGCAGGGCCTGCCGGAGTCAATCCTAATGCCGATCATCGACCTGTATAGCAACACCTGGATGCAGGTAAAAATCAACAATGGGCAAAGGCTAACCAGGAAGATACCCACCTTTGATGGGTTGAAGCAAGGTTGTGTGCTGGCTCACCACCTCTTCAATTTATTCATGGCCGATTTAACATCAAGGCTTGATTTGGTCAATGCCCATCCGCCTCGGCTGGGCACGCTTCGTGTAACCCACCTATCTTACGCCGATGATGTGGTCCTATTTAGCCAGACACGAATAGGCCTGCATTGGCTACTACAGGAGCTGACCCGCTACACAAAACAGAATATGATAGACATAAATTGCGCGAAAACAAAAACCATGGTCATAACCCGACGCCATAAACCGCCACAAACATTTACCATAGACAATGTCAAACTTGAAGCGGTGGGTAGTTACAAGTATCTCGGAATACTGCTGGATAAGCGTCTTAACTTCCAGGCACAGTTCACCAGCATGGAAAAGAAGGGCATGGCCCTAATGCACGCCTTCACGAGCTTAGCTACTGAACTCAAGGGTCCTTTGGTCTCGCCACTGCTAACAATAATGAAAGCCAAACTTATTCCCACGATAGCTTACGGGAGCATACTGCACCACGGCAAGAGTGCACAACTTTTGGATAAGGTGAAAATGAGAATTTACAAGCGCATCTTTGCGCTACCAAGTGAAGCATCCCCAGCCCAGGTAAGACTGGAACTGGGCCTGAAATCTCAAGTGCTACTGAGGAAGTATGAGACCATAAAATTCTGGTATAATGTCTGGATGCACCAAGAGATCATGATCTATCGTGCTATGTGGGAAACCATCATCAAATGTCCAAACTCAAATTATGCCAAGTACCTCAAAATTTCATTGGAAACAACAAACCTGATTGAACTCTGGGAAACCAAGCTCCAAGTACCTTTATTCAAACAGGTGGTCAGGAAGGCAGCCATCAAACACTCATTGTTGGATGATAAAATAGCTTTCAGTCTCAGGTCACATGCCTGGATGACTATCCAATCATACAAAAAACTAGTGCCGGCACACTACCTGGATCTGACCTTCTCGCCTTATATCAAACATAAATATCTTAATATAAGGCTGGGTAGTTTGCCAACCAACGCCAAGCGTCCTAAGTGGAAGCCCCAAGAAAGTGAAGGTGCGGGCTATGCGGTGCAGCAAGGCAAGACTTTATCCACCTAATTTGCATCTGCCCGGCTCTCATAGAGGAACGTCGGAATTGGTTGAAAGCCAAGTTCAAGCAGTTTGGAACACGTACCTGTAGATCTGCGATTATAAAAACATTATGCACCATGTGAGAAGTTGGCCCGATATGCAACGTTCGCTATTCTAGCGACCGCTATGTATCGTTCCAACGACCCTTATGGTGTTTGGTTGTAAGTCAACCTATAGACCAGCTATCCTAGTAGCATGGATACGAGCAGTCTAAGGCTAAAGACTCGAGAGGGCGCGTTAAGCCAGCTGTTTACCACACATGTACCCCTTGAACACCCAGTGAAAGGACACCACACAAGTGTTATGAAAATAAACAGTATATTTATTAAGAATCACAACAGCCCTGTACTCTTTATGAGGACAGGGTACTAAGCACAAACCAAATCTCTTTAGCAAATACTTCAAGTGCACAGTTTAAAGACAAGTGTCCTAGGACACGGAAAGGTTAAGGCAAGTCGGAAGCGAGGGACTCGGGACCCTAGAGTAAGGAGGCTATGCAGGCACCGAAATGCCGAGTTACCTAGCCACGAGGGCTGCGGCTGCACAAGTCTTACAGGCGTCGGGGTCTTCGCTGACGAGCCAGGAGCCGGAAGAAAAGGAGTTGCTGGCCGGCGACCAGTGTTGAATAGTTCGTAGAGATTGATGAAACCTGAAAGCAGAGGGGACCAAGTTCGTACTACTAGCCAGTAGTCAGAGGGTACCAGGAAGGCACCGGTTGGCCGTCACCTCGACCAGGTGAGTGGGCGACGCTAGGCTCTGCAGTCTCTTGGACCAGGAGGCGTTGTCGGCGACCACGGTGGAGGTGCGAGCTGTCCCACGACAGATGTCGCTGTCGGCGTCTTGGTTGGACCAGGAGGGTCCGGGGTGCCTCTCAAAAGATGGAAGCAGGGGCCAGTCTGGAGCAACCAGACCGGCAGTGTTGATTCTTGGTCGTCGTCACAGAAGGGCACGAGCCAGCGGCAAGTGACCAGACAACGTGCTGAGCAGCGAGCAGAAGGGCCCCACGCAGATCGTGGAGATGCTGGGAGACTGCACTTCGGTGCTGGAGCGGCTCAGGGTCGGGGCTTCTCGGACCCCAGAGCACTCACCAGAGAGTTACCTCGATGGTCGTGCTGGTTTTTAAGAGCGTGCAGGTTCTGATGATGGCCGGTCCCTCGAGGTCTCGTCGCACCCACAGATCACAGCTGAGCTGATGACGTGGGTAGAGGTCAGAGGTGCCAGGGAAGCCGGTTCTCGTCGAGCTGGGCCGTCGGATTCCTTGAGGAAGGACTTACAGCAAACCGCAGAGTTCTTAGATGGTGCCCGCTGATGCAGGGTGACTACTCCTTAGCCACAAGGGAGAAATCTTGAGAAGAGTCTTGAAGTCCTTTCGTAGAAAGTATTCTTGATTCAAAGATGATCTAATTTGGAAGGGTCCCCGCTCCGGCCTTTATCCTAAAGAAAGGGGTGGGTACATGACTAGGTCCTGCCCTAAGGGTGGGACCAGAAAGGGGGGTAGTTACACCCCTCTCCCCTGCCGGACTTTCCCCAGGCCAGGGCTGTCGCCCCTGGAACTGGTTCTAACCGGCAGATGCGTAGTGAGCACCGGGGTGCCACTCCGCAGTCACCTTCTCGCAAAAGCCCTACCTACCCAGAATACACAAACCCTGTCTGGGACGGTGCGAACACTGCCCTCGACAGGAAACCCTTTGTCCAAGTGCTCCTCGCTGGAAGGACTCCCAGCAGCAGGAGGTCAGACTTGTGTCTGTGGTGGCAGCATCCATTTTGTGGAGCTGAGGCTTTCGTTAACTTTAACCGGGGTTCACAGTCACGTACATGTCGTGTCCCTCTAGAAGGGCGGAATGCTAACCTCGTCGCCAGAGTTGATGAGAGGGCAGCATCCCGATTTGTATGACACCTTACTCGACATGTCTTGATAACGCGACACCGAAGTTACCGATATGGTACGCGTTATCATGGAACAGCCATTGGGTTTTGATTCCGCAAGCTGCAACCGGGCTCGGCTCGGGCCAGAGCTTAGTTCACACGAGCCCATGCACTCTGCCTTCAGGATTGTCAAGGCCTGCCATAGGAGTGACTGATAGGGACTCGGGTGTCCATTGTATGGTTAGATATAGAGCTACTATATCTAAAGCAAAGGGTGATTACACGACTTTGCCCCCGCTGTCATGCAGCCAGTTGTGTCAAATTTAGGAGGCCAGCCAGGGGTGGCATAATACATGCTGCAGCCCCTGGCGGCCCTGGGTACACCTACGCCCTGAGTTACAGGGTCTGATAAGGTGGCCCAGTACCAATTGGTATATGCACCTAGGGTACATCTCGTAATTTAGAAAGAGAACAGCCAGGCTGTGGGTCTGATTGGCAGGCCCACAGCCAGAGAAAGTCGTAAACCAGTGAAACAAAAGCAAAAAATCTGGGTGATCCTAGGATTGCAGACCCTACTCTCCTACATGACCCCCCCCCAAACGTCGGAACAACTAACTAACCTTGACCAGGTAAGTCTTCTTGTTCTAAGTGGAAATATCTGGAGAGCCCATCGGCATTGCCATGATCAGTACCAGGTCTATGTTCCACTGTGAAGTCCATCCCCTGTAGGGAAATGGACCACCTAAGCAGTTTGGGGTTTTCACCCTTCATCTGATTTAGCCACAAGAGGGGCTTATGGTCGGTCTGAATCTTGAAGTGAGTGCCAAACAAGTATGGCCTCAGCTTCTTCAGGGCCCAAACCACAGCAAAGGCCTCCCTCTCAATAGCTGACCAATTCTTCTCTCTAGGGGTCAGCCGTCTACTTATAAAAGCAATGGGCTGGTCTTGACCATCAAAATTCAGTTGAGAAAGAACAGCTCCCACACCCAACTCAGAAGCATCTGTTTGGACAATGAATGGTTTGGAGTAGTCCGGACTCTTGAGGATAGGCGCCGTGCACATGGCCTGCTTTAGGTCATCGAATGCTTTTTGACAGCTCGCTGTCCACTGAACCTTTTTTGGCATTTTCTTACTTGTCAGTTCATTTAACGGTGTCACGATGGACCCATAGTTCCTGACAAACTTCCTGTAGTATCCAGTCAGGCCCAAGAAAGCTCGAACCTGAGTCTGGGTGGTTGGAGGAGCCCAGTCCCTGATTGACTGTATCTTGCTCTCCAGTGGCTGAACCTGACCTCCACCGACAAGGTGGCCCAGGTATACAACCTGTGTCTGCCCTATCTGGCACTTGGTGGCCTTGATAGTGAGACCTGCTGCTTGCAGTGCCTCTAACGTCTTCCGCAGGTGGACCAGGTGATCCTCCCAGGTGGAGCTAAAGACAGCAATATCGTCAAGATATGCCGCACAGAAGTCATCCAGCCCAGTAAGGACATGATTCACCAACCGTTGGAAGGTGGCAGGTGCATTTTTCAGACCAAAGGGCATCACCACGAACTGATAATGCCCACCAGGGGTTGAAAATGCTGTCTTAGGCTTGGCGTCCTCAGCTAACCTGATTTGCCAATACCCAGCTGTCAGGTCAAACGTACTTAAGTAGTTGGCCGAAGCCAGCCTATCAATAAGCTCGTCTGCCCTTGGTATTGGGTGGGCGTCAGTCTTAGTGACTGCATTGAGACCCCTGTAGTCTACGCAGAACCTCATCTCTCTCTTACCACCCTGGGTGTGAGGTTTCGGCACTAGAACTACGGGACTAGCCCAAGGGCTATCCGAGGGTTCAATGACTCCCAGCTCCAACATTTTCTGCACTTCACTTTTGATGCAGTCTCTGACGTGATCAGGCTGCCTGTAGATTTTACTCTTTACGGGCAGGCTGTCACCAGTGTCGACCTCATGGGTGCACCAATCGGTCTGACTGGGTGTCAGAGAAAACAGATGTCGGACGGCTGAAGAACCTGTTTACAGTCGCTCTGTTGATGGTCGGAGAGGCTGCCGCAAAAGACAACACCATCTACCGAGCCATCGTCAGGATTCTGAGAGAGCAGGTCGGGGAGAGGATCACTCTCCTCCTCCTGTCCCTCATCTATGGCCATGAGCAAACTCATGTCCTTCCTGTCGACATATGCTTTTAGCCTGTTGACATGAAGCACCCTGTGGGGGCTCCGGGGAGTTCCCAGGTCGACCAGGTAAGTGACCTCTCCCTTTTTCTCCAGGATGGTGTGGGGCCCGGACCATTTGTCCTTGAGTGCTGCTGGGGCCACTGGCTCCAACACCCACACCTTCTGTCCGGGCTGGTAAACAGTCAAGACAGCCTTTTGGTCATGCCAAGCTTTTTGGAGTTCTTGGCTGGCCTTAAGGTTTTCGGATGCCTTTTCCATGTATTCAGCCATCCGCGAGCGGAGGCCGAGCACATAGTCCACTATGTTGGCTGCAGGCTTTTTGAGAGGTCTCTCCCATCCTTTCTTCACCAAACACAGGGGTCCTCTTACAGGATGCCCGTACAAAAGTTCAAAAGGGCTGTAGCCAACCCCCTTCTGTGGGACTTCTCTGTAGGCGAACAAGAGGCAGGGGATCAGGACGTCCCATCTACGCCGAAGCTTTTCCGGTAGTCCATGAATCATCCCTTTTAGGGTCCTGTTGAATCTCTCAACAAGCCCATTGCATTGTGGATGATAGGGGGTAGTGAACTTGTAGTTAACACCACATTCCTTCCACATAGCAGTTAAGTAGCTCGACATAAAGTTTGCACCTCTGTCGGAGACGACCTCCTTAGGGAAGCCCACTCTGGAGAATACTCCAACTAGGGCTCTTGCCACAACAGGTGCTGTAGTGGTCCTAAGGGGAATAGCTTCAGGATACCTGGTGGCATGATCCACTACCACCAGTATAAACTTGTGCCCTGATGCTGTCGGTGGTTCCATGGGACCGACGATGTCGATCCCCACCCGTTCAAAGGGCACCCCCACCACAGGCATTGGTATAAGGGGGGCCTTTGTCGTGCCACCTGACTTACCACTGGCTTGGCAAGTGACACAGGAGCGGCAAAACTCCTTGGTATCCTTGTTCATGTGAGGCCAGTGAAAGTGCGAGACAAGCCTGTCCCACGTTTTCGTCTGGCCTAAGTGACCTGCTAAGGAAATCTCATGGGCCAAGGTAAGTAGGAAACCACGCTGAGACAAGGGGACGACCAGCCTCCTGGTCATGCCAGGCTTGGGGTCTCTTGCCTCAGTGTACAGGAGTCCATCTTCCCAGTATACCTTGTGGGTACCTGTGGCGTTCCCAGCAGCCTCAGCAGCAGCCTGCTGTCTGAGGGGTTCAAGAGAAGGGCAGTCTAATTGGTCCTTCCCCAGATCTTCCCTTGAGGGTCCCCCTGAGCCCAAGAATTCAACTTGGTCAAGTTCGAACTCTCTCGGCTCAGTTTCCCTCAATTCCTGTAGGTCAGCCTCCTCTGAGACTTGATCCTCGACCTGGGGCAAGGGGGAAGGCGCAGCCTTAACCCTACTGCTCTTTTTCTTGGGAGGTGTCTGGTCCGTTGTTCCAGGATCCAGCACCTGTTCAGTGGGGCATTTCCTGACCTGCGACCTAGTCACAGCGAACACATGTGCTGGCAAACCTAACATTTCCATGTGAGTCCGGTGCTCCACTTCTGACCATTGTGACGACTCCAAATCATTGCCCAACAAACAATCCACTGGGAGGTCTGGACTAACTACAACCTTCTTTTGGCCAGTTACCCCTCCCCAGGAGAAAGCTACAATTGCCATACTGTGATTGGTAGTGACATTGCTTGCATTGGTCACCAGGAATTCTGTACCTGGCATGATCTGTCCAGGGTCCACGAAGTTAGGCGTCACCATGGTGACGCTGGCACAAGTGTCCCTATAGGCCTGAGCCATCTTTCCATTTATGAAAGGCGTCTGTCGGTATTTGCCCAGCGTATTGGGGCTTACGTCAGGGGACACGTCCACGTCCCCTGTACTGACAAGGACAGCCTGAGTGAGTGTGCCAACTAAGTTGTCACGCCCCTCAGAACCCAGGGTTAACCCTACCAAACCCTTGGGAGGCGCACTACCACTGCTGACTGTACTAGGGGGCACAGGTGCCTTAGGGGCTGCAGTGGCAGGAGTCTGCCCTCCTCCTTTCTTGGTGCACTCACTAAACCAGTGAGACTTACTTTTACAGTACTGGCACCAACGTTTGGATTGGCCTTCTTTCTTCTTTTGGGGAGCCTGACCCCCACCCTCTTTGGGTTGTTGGGGACCTGTCGAAGACTTCTGGTCATTTTGTTCCCCCTTAGAATCTTTACCCTTCTGGTCTGCTTTCTTCTGACCACCTTGATTCTGGCCCTGGTTCTGTTTAACTCTCGTACGAACCCATTTGTCCGCCTTCTGCCCCAATTCTTGAGGAGAGGTCAGATCCGAGTCGACAAGATGCTGATGCAACAACTGGTTCTGACAATTGTTTAAAATTTGTTCTCTCATCATCAAATTATACAATCCTTTGTAATCAGTAACCTTACTGCCCAGCAACCAGCCCTCAAAAGCCTTAGTGGCACAATCGACAAAATCAGACCAGTCTTGAGACTGCGTTTTCTGGGTATCCCTGAACAGCACCCTGTACTGCTCAGTGGTTAGGCCGAACCCTTCAACGAGTGTATTCTTCAAGACTTGGTAATTGTTAGCGTCCTCTACCCTTGTGGTGAGGAGCTTGTCTCTTCCTTTACCTTCAAAGGAGAGCCACAAGATAGCTGCCCACTGACTCTGGGGAACGCCTTGCACAGTGCAGGCCCTCTCCAAAGCAGTAATCCATTTGTGGATGTCGTCCCCTTGCTTAAAGGGGGGCACTATCTTCCCAAGGTGTTTCGTATCGAAACTCTTTTCCCTATTACTAGGTACATTGCTGCCACCAGTGGGGACTGCCCCACTTAACTGTTGCTCTCTAGCGAAAGCAAGCTTTTCTTTGGCCAGGGCAAGTTCTTCCCTTTCGATCCGCAGATTAGCTGCCCTTTCCTTCGCTTCGTACACTCTCCTCTGAGGGGACGTCATCCCTCTTTGAGAAGAGTTGTGAGAGCCGTTGGTATGAAGGGATCTGCCAGAGCCTCTTGATAGAGATCTGGCTCGTCCATTCCCCATGTTAAGCTGACCTGATAGTGGCCCCAGGGGTCCCCCAGTACCGCTATCATGTTTGCTTAAGTTGGACCTGCTTAGTCTGACGACTTCTACCTGTCCCTTATCTGCCTCGTCCCCAGAGAGATCCTCATCCTCATCCTCCTCCACATCCTCGTTCTCGGTTGCGAGATGAATGAGGTCAGGATCGTCTCGGGTTCCCTCGAGGGGAGGCATGTCTCCTTCTGGATTAGAAGAGCTACGAAGTTTCTCAGCTCTCCTGGCATCATAAGTCTCCAAGAGACCAATCAGAAAGGACGTTGTGGGGTTAGACCCCTGCTGAATCTTCCGGGAGTGACACAATCGTCTTAACTCCTTGAAGCTCAGCACAGTATATCCTGAAGGGATGACCTGTGGAGGGTCAACTGACACAAGGGGAGACTCAGAGTTTCCTCCTTGGCCCGACATACTGTTTCTAGTGTGGTGTAAGTGATGCACCTACCTACACTATGTGTTTTCCTACTTTTCCCTTGCTAAGAGCTGTAGCCAAGGTGTGCTAAGCCTTGAGGAGCTACAACAGCTGGTTCAGTAGAACTCAGAGTATTCTAAGCTTTAGTTATATGTACTAACAGTACTTGTGCGATCTTTCAACAAGATATTCTTAGGATACGTGTGGTAAAACAACAGCAAGCTCAAATCCCAACCGCTGCTCACCAATGTGAGAAGTTGGCCCGATATGCAACGTTCGCTATTCTAGCGACCGCTATGTATCGTTCCAACGACCCTTATGGTGTTTGGTTGTAAGTCAACCTATAGACCAGCTATCCTAGTAGCATGGATACGAGCAGTCTAAGGCTAAAGACTCGAGAGGGCGCGTTAAGCCAGCTGTTTACCACACATGTACCCCTTGAACACCCAGTGAAAGGACACCACACAAGTGTTATGAAAATAAACAGTATATTTATTAAGAATCACAACAGCCCTGTACTCTTTATGAGGACAGGGTACTAAGCACAAACCAAATCTCTTTAGCAAATACTTCAAGTGCACAGTTTAAAGACAAGTGTCCTAGGACACGGAAAGGTTAAGGCAAGTCGGAAGCGAGGGACTCGGGACCCTAGAGTAAGGAGGCTATGCAGGCACCGAAATGCCGAGTTACCTAGCCACGAGGGCTGCGGCTGCACAAGTCTTACAGGCGTCGGGGTCTTCGCTGACGAGCCAGGAGCCGGAAGAAAAGGAGTTGCTGGCCGGCGACCAGTGTTGAATAGTTCGTAGAGATTGATGAAACCTGAAAGCAGAGGGGACCAAGTTCGTACTACTAGCCAGTAGTCAGAGGGTACCAGGAAGGCACCGGTTGGCCGTCACCTCGACCAGGTGAGTGGGCGACGCTAGGCTCTGCAGTCTCTCGGACCAGGAGGCGTTGTCGGCGACCACGGTGGAGGTGCGAGCTGTCCCACGACGGATGTCGCTGTCGGCGTCTTGGGTGGACCAGGAGGGTCCGGGGTGCCTCTCAAAAGATGGAAGCAGGGGCCAGTCTGGAGCAACCAGACCGGCAGTGTTGATTCTTGGTCGTCGTCACAGAAGGGCACGAGCCAGCGGCAAGTGACCAGACAACGTGCTGAGCAGCGAGCAGAAGGGCCCCACGCAGATCGTGGAGATGCTGGGAGACTGCACTTCGGTGCTGGAGCGGCTCAGGGTCGGGGCTTCTCGGACCCCAGAGCACTCACCAGAGAGTTACCTCGATGGTCGTGCTGGTTTTTAAGAGCGTGCAGGTTCTGATGATGGCCGGTCCCTCGAGGTCTCGTCGCACCCACAGATCACAGCTGAGCTGATGACGTGGGTAGAGGTCAGAGGTGCCAGGGAAGCCGGTTCTCGTCGAGCTGGGCCGTCGGATTCCTTGAGGAAGGACTTACAGCAAACCGCAGAGTTCTTAGATGGTGCCCGCTGATGCAGGGTGACTACTCCTTAGCCACAAGGGAGAAATCTTGAGAAGAGTCTTGAAGTCCTTTCGTAGAAAGTATTCTTGATTCAAAGATGATCTAATTTGGAAGGGTCCCCGCTCCGGCCTTTATCCTAAAGAAAGGGGTGGGTACATGACTAGGTCCTGCCCTAAGGGTGGGACCAGAAAGGGGGGTAGTTACACCCCTCTCCCCTGCCGGACTTTCCCCAGGCCAGGGCTGTCGCCCCTGGAACTGGTTCTAACCGGCAGATGCGTAGTGAGCACCGGGGTGCCACTCCGCAGTCACCTTCTCGCAAAAGCCCTACCTACCCAGAATACACAAACCCTGTCTGGGACGGTGCGAACACTGCCCTCGACAGGAAACCCTTTGTCCAAGTGCTCCTCGCTGGAAGGACTCCCAGCAGCAGGAGGTCAGACTTGTGTCTGTGGTGGCAGCATCCATTTTGTGGAGCTGAGGCTTTCGTTAACTTTAACCGGGGTTCACAGTCACGTACATGTCGTGTCCCTCTAGAAGGGCGGAATGCTAACCTCGTCGCCAGAGTTGATGAGAGGGCAGCATCCCGATTTGTATGACACCTTACTCGACATGTCTTGATAACGCGACACCGAAGTTACCGATATGGTACGCGTTATCATGGAACAGCCATTGGGTTTTGATTCCGCAAGCTGCAACCGGGCTCGGCTCGGGCCAGAGCTTAGTTCACACGAGCCCATGCACTCTGCCTTCAGGATTGTCAAGGCCTGCCATAGGAGTGACTGATAGGGACTCGGGTGTCCATTGTATGGTTAGATATAGAGCTACTATATCTAAAGCAAAGGGTGATTACACGACTTTGCCCCCGCTGTCATGCAGCCAGTTGTGTCAAATTTAGGAGGCCAGCCAGGGGTGGCATAATACATGCTGCAGCCCCTGGCGGCCCTTGTCACACCTACGCCCTGAGTTACAGGGTCTGATAAGGTGGCCCAGTACCAATTGGTATATGCACCTAGGGTACATCTCGTAATTTAGAAAGAGAACAGCCAGGCTGTGGGTCTGATTGGCAGGCCCACAGCCAGAGAAAGTCGTAAACCAGTGAAACAAAAGCAAAAAATCTGGGTGATCATAGGATTGCAGACCCTACTCTCCTACACACCACAGACCCCCAATTTATTTGTAGATCAATCAAATTTATCGAACATTTTGAGAAAAAACAAAGATCATAGGCAAAGTCTTGAACATGGAAATTGTTATTCTTTACCCCAGAAAGACACTTGCTTTTATTACCAATTCTAAATTTTATTATTCTCACATCAGTGTGTTTTTAGTATATTATCCTATCTGTATTTTTGTAATGGTTTTAATGAACTATACAATAAAGTATGTATATATATATATATATATATATATATGCTCTCTTAAGTCAAAGTCTCTCAAACACGCTCTCAGGACAAAAACGAGGTAGTCACCAAATCCAAAACAGTGCTGTTTATTCCACAACGCGTTTAGCCGAAAAACGTCTTGATCACGTGGAAGAACGCTTGAAAAACATTGGTTTAAATCTTCGTGAGGACATGGACATAAACAGAGGACTCACACAATGCTGTAAGTTGTATGCACACGATTGCAATGTATATATACATCAAACTGTAAATGCGATAATGCATGAAGTCCCCTTGTATCATAGACATTCCTAATGTCTCAGTAAATAAAGTCTCTGTTAAACACAACAAAATATAATAATGATATGCGTAAATCAAATTCAAGCATTATGATGAATGCAATGAAAAGAATAAGCGGTATGCACAGAATAGGAACAGAACCACCCATACTTGCGCACAGACTCGGTAATGACCGTGCTAGTGTCACCTGCTTTGAACAGATTGTAATGCAACATGCCCACCAATCCGAACACAAAGCCACGGTATGCCGTAACTCCACCCTTACTCACGCAAAATGTGTGTAAGATGGCATGTTGACACGGGATATCAATAAAGCTTGAGAGTCATGGTAAGAAAAAAAACACATAGTGACTGGAAATATATTACTGGCAAGTGCCCTAGAATTCCAAGATAGTCCATGATAACAGAGACAAAAAGCAAACGGAGTGTGGTAATCGCAAGTGCCCAAATTCATGATTGCATTAAGTTACCGTCCTTTGAACTGCCAGTCTTTCAAGCATGCGAGTGCCCTTGTGATAAGGAGATAGAGAAGGGGAGAGATCCCGTGAAGTGAAGTGCTGGTAAAGTGGGCCCCCTCTCTTGCTCCTGAAACATAAACAAATACATAAAAGGTTAAAAACATGTCACCAGGGGGCGTGGCCAAGATGGCGGGGTGAGCGGACGCTTCTTCCCACAGCTCCTCCGGCCCGACTAGGCCCGAGCCCTTTTTCGTCAGCTTCTCTCCCCCCGCTGAAGCTCAGCGGCTGAGGGACGGGCGGCGGAGACCCTGGGGCACACATTGATGCTACTTTGGCCCCGATCGCTCCGGCGGAAGCACGCTAAGTGACCGATAGTCGGACGGTGGAGCGCCTTGGAGGCGGAGCGGAGCGGGGCGCTGTCCGGGAGCCTCGGCTGGGGCCTGGTGCTGAAGTCTGGCGATCTGGAGCGGAGCTCGCCCCGGTGCTCGACGGAGATCGTTGGAGGGACATCTACTGTGTGACACCGCTGAGCGTGGACCCTGCTGTGTGATCATGGTGGTGCTTGGACTTGCGGTGGTGGCCTCTCACGTTGGGCCGGTCCCGGCCCCGTCGCCAGTTAGCGACGGTGCTTAGGATTGGAGCCAGGTCTACTGTTTCTCCTCTTTAGCTGAACGGCCCTGGATAAAACTTTCCTCCATATACCTGACTATCAGAGGGGCCCTGGCGGCATCGCCAGGCCTGGAAAATCAGCCCGGCCCCGCCCAACCGCCATCTTGTCTTCACGGCGACGGTGACGCAGCCTTCCTCCAGTGTCGCCTGGGATCGTCTCCTGCACCTCTACCCCGGCACAGCTCTTCTTTTCGGTGGGACGCAGCAGCCTGGGTTCCCCCTGCGGAGGCCTATTTTGGAACATTGGCTGGACACTGAACGGCTCTCTGCAAATGGACTGGCCCGCCATCTTGTCATCTGTGGCGCAGGGCCCCTGATGTCCCTATCTTAGCGGGCGTTCCCCAGGAGGTGCTCTGCCGAACGTTGGAGACTCATCGAGGGCCGAGCCTACTGCGAGTGGCCGGAGCCAGAGTTCTTGACTCAGTTGAGTGCTGCAGCTTACGGGGCACGAATGTCCGGAAACCGAGGTTCGAGGAAAGGGGACCGCACCCTGCCGGACATGCTTAGCAGGGCCCAGCAACAGAGGGACAGGGCGCAACCGTCTCCGAGCTCCTCCCGGGCTGCTGCGGACCCGACCGGGGGTGGGCCCCCCGTCACGAGGTCCTTCATGGAGGAACTGTTCAGCTCGCTTAAGGCTGACTTCCAGACGCTGAAGCAGGAGGTGGCCAGTGAAGTACGCGAGGTCCGCAGGGAGGTGGAGGGCCTCGGCGAACGGATGGAGACGGTGGAGGCGGCGGCCCAACGTCGGGACGACGAGATTGTCCATTTGCAACAGGACGTTCTCCGTCTCAGGGAGCAACATGTCGAACTCCAAGCCCATAACGAAGACCTTGAGAACAGGTCGAGGAGGAATAACATACGGGTACGGGGTGTGCCGTCCGCAGATGAGGGGACAGACCTGGTGGGATATCTGCAGGACTTGTTCCGGGAGATTCTGGGAGAGCCCACGGACTTCCCGATCCGCATCAACAGGGCCCACAGAGTCGGCCGACAGCGACAGTCGGCGGCACCTCCGCCGGACATCTTGGCCTACCTCCCTGACTTCCCGGTGAAGGAGCGCATCATGTACGAGGCCCGCAGAAAACAGCCATTGACATTCCGAGAACGACTGGTGGCGCTGTATCAGGACCTGTCTGCCATCACACTACAGAAGCGTCGGTCCTTCAAGATTGCGACCGATTTCCTGCGAGAGCACGAGACACTGTACTCCTGGGGGCATCCCTTTCGCTTGATATTCCGTTGGAACGGGATACTGCACCAGCTGCGTTCCTTGCAGGATGTCTGCGGTGTCTTTAGTCTCACGGCTACAGAGGAGGATGGAGCAACGCCGACCTGGAGGCGCTCGGACAGAGGAGGACGACGGCGGTCGGCGAGGAGAAGATCGGCGGCGAGCGCTGGGCGACCTGATTCGCCCACCATTAGAGCGGACATGGCCAGCGCTCTGAGAGAAGCGGTCAGGGACTCAGCCGCCACGAACGGTGTGGCCTTGACGGCGTGAACTCACTCCGGGGGGAGATGGACATAGCTTCTTCGGCGCCAGGTTTGGGGGTCGGAGGGAGGGCCAGGGGAAGGTGGGGAGAGCGAGTGGCCGGACGTCCACTTTTGGTACCTTCTGCAGACTTGTCCTTTTTGGGACTGGACTGGGACAATGGGTTGTTTGTGTGTGAGTAGGAATTTGGCTAGTTGCCACTGGTTAGTTTGGGGTGGGGTTGGGAGTTGTTCAGGGGTTGGGGAAGAACCGTCTAGTATTTCCTGTGCAAACGCTTGGTCTTATTTTGCTTGTCCTGAGCTGCTGCCCTGCGCCCCTCCCCCGCCTATTGCTTGCTCGCGGCATAGCGTCTCCAGACCCTGAGAGGTATGTCGTCCCTGAAGGTGGTGACCCTTAATGTTAAGGGTCTAAATAACCCTATGAAGCACAGGGCGATTTTGTCTCTGCTGGAGGGGACTCAAGCTGACATATGCCTCCTGCAAGAAACCCACGTATTGTCCCGTGACTGTCACAGAATGCGCTCTGCCAAGTTTCCGACTCAGTTTTTCTCCTCTGCTATGTCTAAGACGGCTGGGGTGGCTATTCTGCTATCGAGCTCCTTCAGGGGGGAGATGTTGTACAAATTTGCAGAACAAAAGGGCTTTTGGCATACCGCCTCCGCCTGGGGGACACGTCGTTTACCATTGGTTCCTTGTATAGCCAAAATGACCATCAGGAACGCTTTCTAGATTCGGCGCTGGTGGATGTGACTGCCTCCCCTGATCGTCATGTCATACTAGGGGGTGACTTAAATATAGTCTTTGATTCTGCGTTAGATAGATCAGCGCAACGATTCCCGCAGACCGGGGAACTTTCCCAGGCCGGGAAGGCCCGAATCACTGACATGGATCTGCATGATCTCTGGCGCACCCTCCACCCCACAAATAGGGACTATTCCTATTACTCGCATTCGCACCGGACCTACGCACGGTTGGACTACTTTTTGGTTAGTGGACCGATGCGTGCCGCTGCTACGGCAGCAAACATTGGGGTCTTGACACTGTCTGATCATGCGCCGGTCGTGGGCACGTTTGCGTGGCCGACGACCTCCCCCTCTCGGGGGGTGTGGCACCTTAGGGACACCCTTCTGCACAAAAAAACAGTTGTAAAACATATTGAGGAGGCGATCCGGGAATACCAGGCGCACAACGACAACTCGGACACTTCACTGGCGACACAGTGGGCGGCGCTGAAGGCGGTTCTCAAGGGGGAGTTCATCTCCATCTCCTCGGCAGAAAATAGACAGCGGCAACGCAAGAGGGAGGAGCTGACTTCTCAGGTCCGGGAACTGGAGCAGGTCCACCGCCGTACGGGAGCTCCGAGGGTGTGGAGGCAGTTGAAGGCTGCCAGGAAGCTCCTGTCAGCGCTGGACATGGACAGGGCGGAATACGCAGTGTTGCGTCTGAAACTTGCATTCTACACAGGGGGGGACAGGTGTGGCAAACTCTTGGCAAATAGGCTTCGTGTCGCGCACCAGCGTAATGTGGTGAAGGAACTATTGGGTGCTGATGGGGTGGCGGTTTCTGGTGATGCAGCGGTTGCGGAAACTTTTTGCACTTTCTATGAGGTGCTATACACTGGGGAGCCCCCTTCGTAGCGGGATGCCGCGGAATATCTGGAGTCCGTGACCCTTCCGGCGCTGGACCCCGCTCAGGCGGAATACCTTGAGAGTGACATCCACGTAGAGGAGGTGATTTCTGCGATAGCCAAACTTAAGCACGGGAAAGCTCCGGGCCCGGACGGTTATACGTCCCTGTTTTATAAAACCTTCTGCCCGGTTGTGGCCCCTATCCTCGCCCGCCTGTTTAATTCCTTCTCTGAATCAGGGGCCATCCCACCAGACCTCCTGAGAGCAACGGTCTCAGTGATCCCGTAGCCTGGGAAGGACCGGGCCTTATGCGGCTCGTACAAGCCCATCTCTCTCCTGAATGTCGACCTCAAATTGTACACGGGGATTCTGGCGTCCAGGCTGGCCTTGCACCTCCCGGGTCTGGTTGAGGCCGACCAAGCTGGCTTTGTGCCTGGCAGACAAACTGTCGACAATACTAAACGAGTGGCGCACATTCTGGAGAAGGCTTCGCGGATCCCGGGCGAGCGGATGCTGCTGGCGGTGGATGCTGAGAAAGCTTTCAACAGAGTTCACTGGCCTTACCTCGAGCAGGTGCTCAGGAAACTGGGCATCGGTGACAAATTCTGCTCGATGGTCTTTAATTGCTACAAATACCCTTCGGCGACGGTGAGAGTCAATGGGTGCAGCTCCCGTAGCTTTGCCATCGAACGGGGCACTAGGCAGGGGTGCCCGCTTTCCCCACTCCTCTTTGCTCTTTACATGGAGCCGTTTGCCCAGAGGATCCGCCAAAACCCGGATGCGATCGGGATCAAGATGGGTCAGTATGTCCACACGGTCAGTCTTTATACGGATGATGTCCTGTTGACCCTGGACGATCCCAGGAGGTCCCTTCCCGCCTGTATTCACGAGCTGGACGTTTTTTCGCGAGTGGCCGGTTTTAAAATGAACATGGGCAAGTCGGTGGCTCTAGATGTGTCTCTGGCCGCGGATACTAGACGGGACCTCCAGCGGCTCTTTCCCATGCTGTGGTCATCATCCCAGGTGCCATACCTGGGGATTCTACTGGCGCCGACGTTGCCAGAGATGGTAACGGCCAATTACGCCTCACTTAGCAAGAAAATCAAGGAGGAGCTTGGCCGCTGGAGCAAAAGCTTGTTATCCTGGCTCGGCAGGATTGCTGCGGTCAAGATGACGGCTCTGCCCCAGATTCTATACCTTTTCCGAGCTTTGCCGCTCCAGCCTCCAGTGGGTTGGATCAGGCAGACGCAAGCTGATATCGCGCGCTTCGTCTGGCAAGGCCGTAAGCCGCGGATGAAGCGGGTTCTCTCCACGCTCGCCCCGGAGGCGGGGGGCCTTGGTATCCCGGACCTCCGGAAATATTTTCAGGCGGCACAGCTGCGTTACCTTGTGGAGTGGAGCAGGTGGGAATCCGATAAGCACTGGCTCTTTCAAGACCAGGCGGTGGCGGGGCGTACCCTCCAGGAGGTTCCATTCTTGCGCCGAGTTCAACGCCCCCCCAACCTCTATGCTTCCTTTGTCACGCGGGTTCCCCTGAGGGTGTGGGACACAGTTTGTGAGGTTCGGGAACTCACCACGTTCCCTTCGCCTTTTACGCCGATAACGGATAACCCTGATTTCTCCCCTGGGATGGAGCCAGGCGCTTTTTCCCATTGGAGGGTGTTGGGCTGCCGGGCGCTTTTTCAGATTTATGGGTCGGAGGGGGTGGTCCCCTTTCAGCAACTTCAACAGGAGTTCCAACTGCCGGAGTCAGATAGACTGCGATATATGCAGGTCCGGCACTGGGCGCTTCAACCCCAGGTGCGGGACACCGCTGATCGTCAGATAACACCATATGAGCGGTGGTTGGTGACCCGCGCCTCCGATGCTAAACTGATCACCGATCTATATAAATTCTTGCAGCCCCCTCCATTTCACTACTATAACCCAGGCAGGGAACGATGGAACAGGGAATTGGGTAGGAGACTTAGCCATAAGGAGTGGGACCAAATTGCACACCGTGCAAGACACTCGGCTTATCACACTGGCCTCACCGAAACATTCACCAAGGTGTCCACATATTGGTACTACACCCCGGAGAGACTGCACGAGATGAACAGGCATATCGGGAGGGAGTGCTGGAGAGGTTGTGGTCAGGTGGGGACCCTTTCACATATTCTTTGGGATTGTCCCTTATTGTCAGCTTATTGGAAGGAAGTTCTTGATGAGATTGATGAGCATTTTGAAATCGAATTACCGCGCTTCCCGGCGTATGTATTACTGGGCCTTCCTAATGGTCTGATGTACCCGCTGAAGTCCCGCAGGGGCAGGCAAATCGCGATAGCGCTGAGCTCAGCGGTTCAGAACATCCTGATCCATTGGCGCACCACCACGGTCCCATCCATCACAGGCTGGTTGCACAGGCTCTGGCATGTGCTGGGTATGGAAAAATTATCACTCATGGTAGCGGGGGATGTGGACCAATTTGATGAGCTATGGCATCCCTTTCACGCGCTTTTAACTACAGAATTTAGGGAACTCACCTGTCCGAGGTACCTCAGGCTTCTAAGATTGACACCACCGGTGATTTCAGCTGACTAGGGGGGCAACAGAGCTGGGCTCATGGGGGGGGGGGTCGTGGTGGGAGGGCAGGTAGTGGTATTAGCGGGACATTGGACGGGGGGTGGGGGGGAGTTGGGGTGTTCGGGGGGGGGTTCTAGGGGATGGTGGGTTGGTTTTCTTTGTGTTATTGCCTTTTTTTTCTGCCCAGACTGATGGTGTTCATTATGCTCAGATTGATGGTGTTGCTTACATTTAGCCTTTCTCACTTGCCGATATTTCCTTTTTCACAGCGGACTAGTCCACCATCGTACTCATAGTATCATGCTTAACTTCTTTCATTTGAATGTATGTAACCCTAACCTCCTGTTCCCTCCCCCTATGTTTTTGTCTTAATAAAATGCTTTAAACCTAAAAACATGTCACCGATGGCACAATCTCTCCATCCCTTCATTTGTTAGACATAGGACTCAAACATCTATAAGGTGTGGAAGAATAATGAAAAGACATATGTACATCATACAGATATAAATTAATTCTTTAAATGTATGGCTAATTCCTCATCTTGATTCAGGCCTCCAGGGACCTTACTCTGGAAATCTATGATTAATCTAGACTCCCTCTGGCGCAGTTTAAGAATTCTGTTGCCCCATCTCAGGTTCTTGGGTATCTGTTCCAAAATGATAAAGCTCAGGTACTTAACATTAGCGAAATGTTGTTCTCTAAAATGTCGTGCAACAGGATATTTGGGGTCGAAGTTCGTGATGGCTCTGGTGTGTTCCAGAATCCGTTTTTTAGCCATACACGTTGTGCTGCCTATGTACCATTTGTTGCATGTGCAAACAATTGCATAAACGACAAACGTGGAACTGCCTGTGAGAAAAGACATGATTTTCTTGTTCACTCCATTGTAGGTGACTTCTTTACATGATTTGCTATTGGCACAGGCCTTGCAATGCCCACACGGAAAGAAACCATCTAGGCCCTGCACGCTCGCAGAAGGATATGCTGTGATGTCACTGCGAACTAGCATGTCCCTGATGCTTTTCCCACGTCTGTATGTAATGCTGGGTCTTTTGGATAATTCCTTGCCAATGACATTATCTGTTTTTAGTATGTCCCAATTTTTTGTTATTATTCTCTTAATGGCTTGGGAATCCGTACTGTATGTGAGAATGAGTCTTGTAACATCCTCCTCTTCCTCAACTACGTTAGGTTTATCACAGATAGTGTCAGACCTTTTGATGGTATTAGCTCTCTCCCTGGCTTTCTTGAGAACCCTATTAGGGTATCCTCTTGTTTTGAATCTGCTCAATATGGTTTCACTTTCTTCCATATAGGCTTTGTCATTATTGCAGTTGCGTTTGGCCCGCAGCAGTTCCCCAAACGGAATACTCCATTTTAGGTTATCTGGATGACTGCTGAGGGCATGCAATATGCTGTTTCCAGCAGTGGCTTTGCAGAAAAGTTTGGTATGCACCTTATTGTTAGTAATCTCAATTTTGACATCAAGATATTCTATGTCTGTCCTGCTCTTAGTGCCACTGAGAACAATGTTCAAGGCATTCTGGTTAAGTCTGTCAATTAACATGTCCGCCTCCTCCATGGTGCCTCTCCAAGTAATGAAGAGGTCACAAGATTTTGAAAGGGTATCAATGTGGCTGAGGTACATTGATGACCTCTTCATTATTTGGAGAGGCACCATGGAGGAGGCGGACATGTTAATTGACAGACTTAACCAGAATGCCTTGAACATTGTTCTCAGTGGCACTAAGAGCAGGACAGACATAGAATATCTTGATGTCAAAATTGAGATTACTAACAATAAGGTGCATACCAAACTTTTCTGCAAAGCCACTGCTGGAAACAGCATATTGCATGCCCTCAGCAGTCATCCAGATAACCTAAAATGGAGTATTCCGTTTGGGGAACTGCTGCGGGCCAAACACAACTGCAATAATGACAAAGCCTATATGGAAGAAAGTGAAACCATATTGAGCAGATTCAAAACAAGAGGATACCCTAATTGGGTGCTCAAGAAAGCCAGGGAGAGAGCTAATACCATCAAAAGGTCTGACACTATCTGTGATAAACCTAACGTAGTTGAGGAAGAGGAGGATATTACAAGACTCATTCTCACATACAGTACGGATTCCCAAGCCATTAAGAGAATAATAACAAAAAATTGGGACATACTAAAAACAGATAATGTCATTGGCAAGGAATTACCCAAAAGACCCAGCATTACATACAGACGTGGGAAAAGCATCAGGGACATGCTAGTTCGCAGTGACATCACAGCATATCCTTCTGCGAGCGTGCAGGGCCTTGATGATTTCTTTCCGTGTGGGCATTGCAAGGCCTGTGCCAATAGCAAATCATGTAAAGAAGTCACCTACAATGGAGTGAACAAGAAAATCATGTCTTTTCTCACATGCAGTTCCACGTTTGTCGTTTATGCAATTGTTTGCACATGCAGCAAATGGTACAAAGGCAGCACAACATGTATGGCTAAAAAACGGATTCTGGAACACACCAGAGCCATCACGAACTTCGATCCCAAATATCCGGTTGCACGACATTTTAGAGAACAACATTTCTCTAATGTTAAGTACCTGAGCTTTATCATTTTGGAACAGATACCCAAGAACCCGAGAGGGGGCAACAGGGTTCTTAAACTGCGCCAGAGGGAGTCTAGATTAATCATAGATTTCCAGAGTAAGGTCCCTGGAGGCCTGAATCAAGATGAGGAATCAGCTGTACATTTAAAGAATTAATTTATATCTGTATGATGTACATATGTCTTTTCATTATTCTTCCACACCTTATAGATGTTTGAGTCCTATGTCTAACAAATGAAGGGATGGAGAGATTGTGTCATCAGTGACATGTTTTTAACCTTTCATGTATTTGTTTATGTTTCAGGAGCAAGAGAGGGGGCCCACTTTACCAGCACTTTACTTCACGGGATCTCTCCCCTTCTCTCTCTCCTTATCACATGGGCACTCGCATGCTTGAAAGACTGGCAGATCAAAGGACGGTAACTTAATGCAATCATGAATTTGGGCACTTGCGATTACCACACTCTGTTTGCTTTTTGTCTCTGTTATCATGGACTATCTTGGAATTCTAGGGCACTTGCCAGTGATGCATATATTTCCAGTCACTATGTGTTTTTTTTTACCATGACCCGCAAGCTTTGTGTTCAGATTGGTGGGCATGTTGCATTACAATCTGTTTAAAGCAGGTGACACTAGCACTGTCATTACCGAGTCTGTGCACAAGTATGGGTGCTTCTGTTCCTATTCTGTGTATACAGCTCTTTCTTTTCATTGCATTCATCATATTGCTTGAATTTGATTTACGCATATCATTATTATATTTTGTTGTATTTAACAGAGACTTTATTTACTGTGACATTAGGAATGTCTATGACACAAGGGGACTTCGTGCATTATCGCATTTACAGTTTGATGTATATATACATTGCAATCGTGTGCATACAACTTACAGCATTGTGTGAGTCCTCTGTTTATGTCCATGTACTCACGAAGATTTAAACCAATGTTTTTCAAGCGTTCTTCCACGTGATCAAGACGTTTTTCGGCGAAACGCGTACTGGAATAAACAGCACTGTTTTGGATTTGGTGACTACCTCGTTTTTGTCCTGAGAGCGTGTTTGAGAGACTTTGACTTAAGAGAGCATAATTTTGCCGTCTTTACTCCGCCGGCGTGCACGCCACCTTTCACGGGTCGCGGAGATCCAGAAGGAGTTGCTAATTTTATGGATATATATATATATATATTACCTACTGGCGGTCGCCAGTAGGTATATATAGTTAGGATTTTTTCCCTATGGGATTTCTGAAAATTCTATGCCTAATAACTTTGGCGTTTGTGGACGGAATTGGCTGAAATTTTCAGGAAAATGGCACATTTTGTTTCTGAGCAGCCCTTGAAAATTAGGGGGGGTTTTGTGGAGGGGGGGCCGAGAAAAAAGGGGGGTCCCAAAACGCGTTTTTTCCATGTTAATTTCCATAGGGCGGTTGGACTCACTTTTAGCCCGAACGGCTGAATGGATTTGCACGAAACTTGGCAAAATTGTAGGGACTGTTAGCCCGATGTGCCTTTGCTAGGTCTCAATATATGTGCTTCAGTGGATTTTGAGAAATTAACGTTTAAATCAAGATATATATCTGTAACAGCGCTCCGGGCAGCGATCCGGTTAGCGAACCTTTCGCGTATCGGAACTTTGCGATGCGAAGCTGATTGGCCCTCCGGTGTCTGTCAACATTCTAAACAGTCCGGAGCGGCCGCCATCTTGTCTCTCGGTAGGATCGAGAGACAAGAGGAGGCCAAAACAAAGGGGGAAATTACCATAAGGGGGCATAGTAGATCCTCGTTGACCCCCTAGGTTTTATGTGGAGGTTTTAAAAGGGCCTAGGAGGGTCCAAAAAAAAAATACAAAATTTTTTTTTTGCGTGGTAAGCGCCAAGTTCGCGAACCGGAAAGCGTTCTGGGCAGCGAACTTTAAGGATAAAAGAATGATAGACTTTTCTAATACTGTATGTTAATTATTTGTTGTTTTTGTTGGTTTTTTTTGTTTTCTTTTTTTTAAAGTTTTTTTTTATTTTGATTGTTTTTCATAATTTATTAAACTTTCTAACATTTCAGTGTCTGAAATGTCATTATTTTCTTGAAATATTCTTTGCAATCTGTGAGGTTGTAAAATGTCCTCATTTGCAAGGAGGGCATCTACTGCTTGGACACATTGCAGCAGTTCATTATCCAAGCTTTCATCCATAAATTCCATGTCAATTTGTTCAATCAATTCCTGGCTGCTCTCTTGCAGGTCCATCTCAAAAGAAACTTGCTGCTCGCCTTCCATTTTGCCTGAAATTTGGATTAAAAAAATATATATTAGTAGAGATAGGGCAATGTTGGGATTAATTTTAGATAGTCAGTTTTTATCAGTGAATTTATCTTTTGGCAGTGTATAGTATCAGAGTGGAAATAGGACTATAAAAAAGTGTATGTGATGTATCCAAGACAAGCCTAACTCCATTCATAACTATAACAGAGAAGTCTATCTAAATACATTACTACTACAGAGGGATAGTGTATATCTAGCAGAAAAAGTCTACTATATTAAGTTATAGTGCACAATATATTTCATTTTTAGAAATTATAACTTACCTTCACAAAGAAGTTGAAGTTTTTGGAAGCTATTGAAATGTGAGGTACAACAAGAAGTAGTAGTCAAAATGGCTGTGTTTCCTTCTCTTCCTTTATATATATACAGGTATATAACCAATCAAATGTCAGGTAATAAAAGTAGAAAATGAAAGTAACATTTTCATTGGTTGTCAATTCCAACACTTCAGATGTGTTTTGTGAAGTAATTTACCTCACGGTACTTAGAGAGGTCTACAGGTTTAATGGCTAAATGGAATTTCAATCAAATTCTTGAAAATGAAAGGGATTGTTATGTAGTATGAGCTAATCTATATTTGGTGAGAGTGTCTCTAGTCGTTTTTCTGTAAATTACTTTCCCACCTTTTTTTTAGGACCGCTTTCCGGGAAGCGGCCCGGTTCGCGAACCTTAAGCGTCACGGGAGTCCACCATTTTGTGTTTCGGTCGCATTAAGATACAAGATGGAGGGCAAATAATGTTTAGAATGGGTAGAAGGGGTCATGGTAGACTTATCTTGACCCTCTAGGTTTTCTGAGGGTGGCTGAGGAGGCTTATATGTGCGGAAAAAAACATTTTTTTAAAAAATTCCGCGAGGTTAGCTTTCGGTTCGCGAACCGGGTAGCGCCCCGGGGAGCGTATTTTGTGGAAAATTAGTGAAAAAAGTTAGAAAAAAATAATAATTGTGAGTGATCAGATGAAGGGTAGCTCTGAGAAGAGCTTTTGGGTTTATGGTACATTTAGGTACTTATAAGTAGGTACCAATGCACAGTCTTAAATTCAGAATGAAAATTCTGTTGCCCTCATCTGAGAAGTGAACTCCATCTCCTCTGTAGATATCTTGCATGTAGTAACGCAAGTTATTGTTGTACAGAGAGCCCATTCCATGGTCTCTCATGAAAGCTGAAACAGATTTGTTTACATGCTTCCTCGCTTTCTCAATTTGTGGACAAAATTGGTTGGACCACCTCCATTTCTGTCTTTGGCATATATTGGAATATACCAAGGCAGTTTGAGGAAAAAGTGCCATTAATTGCTCAAAGGTGTCCTTTAAAAGCATTTCCAGACCTACCCCTGTCAAAGTGCCCAAATCATTACCTCCACAGTGCACTATTAACAGGTCAGGTTTTGGCAAATGCATAAAGGTTTTCACCAATGGTATCAATTGGTGACATTTTAATCCTCTTTGGCCCAACCACTTAATTTCCACATCTTGTAAATTGAGGTTAGGTAAATTTCTGTTCTCAGCATACCTTTGAGCCCAGTGGATGTAACTATGTCCAACAATCCAGACCTTAAACATGGTGGGAGAAGGTTGTTCTGCAGTCAGATGAAGTGTGGTAATGAAAGGGCAGTTGAAACAGTAGGAGTTTCTAAAGAAAAAAAACTGTGGATTTCCAATGCTAATGATTCATTAGCAGTGATTGGTGCATTTCCATTTCTGAAAACAGAAAGTTAGGGTGCATGGATGTGTTCTTTGAAACATGTAATTTGAATGGTCAAGGAAGAAACATTTAATGAAAGATTGCACTGGATACGCAGGTGCACTGAGAGTTCAGAGTTCAATTGAAACATTGTTGTGTGAATTTGCAAACATGAGAGGTCTTCCAGGAGGTGGTTGCTATGGAAACAAGGCAGAGAGGGCAGAGGGGGGAAGGGTTTTGATTTGAAAAAAGTGAGGGAAGAGGTATGATTGGCTAATATGAGAGATATGTGAAATGAATATCTGTATTTCTGTGCTTTCAATAGCTGCAGCCTTTGGAGTGCATACCTTTTCTTCTGCTGAAGACAATTTGGTGTATTTCTGAAACTGTTTTCAAAACTCAAAAAATATTTGCTAAGGTGAGAAAAGATTTATTTAATTTAGATAGAGAATAGTATGATTTAAGGAGAAAATGATGAAGAAAGCTGTGTTTTTAAAATGTGGTTTTGTCTCTAGTGATATACTAATAGAATTAGTTTCTTTGAGAAATTGTAATTGCATATTCGGTGTAGCATTCTGGCATGCAGTAACACAAGTTATTGTGGTACATGGAGTCCATTCCATGGTCTGTTATGTAAGCTGAAACAGATATGTTGTTTTTAAAAACGATTTAAGAAATCAATTACATTTCTGGATATGTACTGCTAGAGCTTCATAGGTTGTTTTGAGCCATATTTATAAGGCATTTGAGTGTCTTTGATGTTATGTTTTCCTTTTAAAATGTAAAGTGTTCCTCATGCGGCAAGTGTCTTGTAAATACGCTCCCACTTGTGCTTTGCAAATTTAGATTTTGATTATGGGAGTTACATAGCCATGTTAATAATGTCCAAACAATGGTGGTAGGGCATTCAAGAAAACGTTTTTCTGTGTCTCTAGGACATTTTCAGTCCTTTCCTCTTGAATGCAGGTATACAATTGATTTATATGCTGTGTTTAAAAACGAATTTTCAAATCAATTACATTTCTTGATATGTACTGTTAGAGCTTCATAGGTTGTTTGGGGTCATATTTAGAAGGCATTTTAGTGTCTTTGATGTTATGTTTACCTTTTTAAATGGAAAGTGTTCCTCATGGGGCCCTGAGCAGTTCTAAGCCATGTTATTTAATGGGAAGTGGATATCATGGCTAAGAGCATTTGCTGGAAAATGCATGAATATTGCTGACTTTTCTGCGATATTCATGCATTGTGGGCGTTTTTTTTTTCGCATTTGCGAGCAGTTCTTAGCCATGTTATCCAATGGGAGGTGGATAACATGGCTAAGAGCATTTGCTGGAAAATGCATGAATATCGCTGACTTTTCAGCGATATTCATGCATTGCGGCCGTTTTTTTTCCGCATTTGCGAGTAGTTCTTAGCCATGTTATCCAATGGGAGGTGGATAACATGGCTAAGAGCATTTGCTGGATAATGCATGAATATCGTTGACTTTTCAGCGATATTCATGCATTGCGGCCGTTTTTAATCGCATTTGTGATAAACAATTACAATTCTTGATATGTACTGTTAGAGCTTCATAGGTTGTTTGGGGTCATATTTAGAAGGCATTTCAGTGTCTTTGATGTTATGTTTACCTTTTTAAATGGAAAGCGTTCCTCATGGGGCAAGTGTCTTGTAAATACGCTCCCACTTGCGCTTGGCAAATTTAGATTTTGATTATGGGAGTTACCTAGCCATGTTAATAGTGTCCCAAAAATGGTGCTAGGGCATTCCAGAAAACACTTTCATGTGTCTCAAGGACATTTTTAGTCATTTCTTCATGAATGCAGGTATACAATTGATTTATATGCTGTGTTTAAAAACGAATTTTGAAATCAATTAAATTTCTGGATATGTACTGTTAGAGCTTCATAGGTTGTTTGGGGTCATATTTAGAAGGCATTTTAGTGTCTTTGATGTTATTTTTCCCTTTTTAAATGGAAAGCGTTCCTCATGGGGCCCTGAGCAGTTTTTAGCCATGTTATTTAATAGGAAGTGGATAACATGGCTAAGAGCATTTGCTGGAAAATGCATGAATATCGCCGACTTTTCTGCGATATTCATGCATTGCGGCCGTTTTTTTTCGCATTTGCGAGCAGTTCTTAGCCATGTTATCCAATGGGAGGTGGATAACATGGCTAAGAGCATTTGCTGGAAAATGCATGAATATCGCTGACTTTTCTGCGATATTCATGCATTGCGGCCGTTTTTTTTCGCATTTGCGAGCAGTTCTTAGCCATGTTATCCAATGGGAGGTGGATAACATGGCTAAGAGCATTTGCTGGATAATGCATGAATATCGTTGACTTTTCAGCGATATTCATGCATTGCGGCCGTTTTTAATCGCATTTGTGATAAACAATTACATTTCTTGATATGTACTTTTAGAGCTTCATAGGTTGTTTGGGGTCATATTTAGAAGGTATTTTAGTGTCTTTGATGTTATGTTTACCTTTTTAAATGGAAAGCGTTCCTCTTGGGGCAAGTGTCTTGTAAATACGCTCCCACTTGCGCTTGGCAAATTTAGATTTTGATTATGGGAGTTACCTAGCCATGTTAATAGTGTCCCAAAAATGGTGCTAGGGCATTCCAGAAAACACTTTCATGTGTCTCAAGGAAGTTTTTAGTCATTTCTTCATGAATGCAGGTATACAATTGATTTATATGCTGTGTTTAAAAACGAATTTTGAAATCAATTAAATTTCAGGATATGTACTGTTAGAGCTTCATAGGTTGTTTTGGGGTCATATTTAGAAGGCATTTTAGTGTCTTTGATGTTATTTTTCCCTTTTTAAATGGAAAGCGTTCCTCATGGGGCCCTGAGCAGTTCTTAGCCATGTTATTTAATAGGAAGTGGATAACATGGCTAAGAGCATTTGCTGGAAAATGCATGAATATCGCTGACTTTTCTGCGATATTCATGCATTGCGGCCGTTTTTTTCCCATTTGCAAGCACTTCTTAGCCATGTTATCCAATGGGAGGTGGATAACATGGCTAAGAGCATTTGCTTCAAAGGTTGTTTGGGGTCATACACCATTTTTGGGAAATTATTAACATGCCTATGTAACTCCCATAATCAAAATCTAAATTTGCACCATGAAGAACGTAAAATAGCATAATAGACACTCAAATGCCTTATAAATATGACCCAAAACATCTTATGAAGCACTAGCAGTGCATATTTCCAGAAATGTATTGGTTTTCATTTAATGATTTACTTCATTGGTAGGCCTTCACATGTTTTTTTACCTTGGTTTTTTTCAGTGAAAATCTTATCTGCAACCATGTGTTGGCCTCACCTCAAATAAACAAAACAGGTGATGGACTGAATGTGGATCAATGACACACATTCACCCCAGTCTAAAGATCTGGGCCTAAACAAATCTTTAGATAGGCTACATCTTATCGTCATCCTGAATTAATCATTTAAAATATTAGGGAGTGATTTATGATTGTTGTATGCCTGTTTTGTACCATTGAGTGTCATTTTTGTGATGCAGTGCTGGTGGAAAACATTTGCTATGTTAAATAATTAGTAGGGCATTAAGTTTTAGATGACTGTTATTTATTTACTGTTTGGTAATAGTGGTTAATAACATTTTATATTATATTTTTCCACAGATTCAACTGCAGATTCTTTCATAGTTTGGAAAATGCCTACAAAAAGTAGAATAAGAAAGGCTAGAAAACGTCAAAGACAGCAGGATGATGTTTTATTGCAGCAGTCCTCTTCCCCAAATACTTGTCAAAACACCAAGAAAGGTCCGGGTAAGAGCACGAAATCATTCTTAAGAAATATTTGTAGTAAAAAAAGTTTTGCTCAAAAAAATGTTTCAGTCCACAAAAAGAAAAGTAATTTAAATGGAAAGGAGAGACCCATCACAAATGTTACTGGTAGAGGAAGAGATAACTCTGTGCATGATAGTAGAAGGAAACAACAGTTTAGGGACATTCGAAATCGAATGTTCCGTAATAGGATATTAGTTAATTTATTGAAAAATATTAAAAAGAAAGGCCAACAGAAAGCGGCATTTTATAAGAAGAAGAAAAATGTAGAGAAAATTATTGATCATGCTTTTGAAATTAAGCGAAAGTTGTTTATTTTGGTAATCAATAGAATTAGGAAACTAAGCAAGGTAATTTCTGATTTCAAAACAAAAAGTAGATGGAAGAGAGTACTAAATCGTACTAACTTTTGTGAAGTTTTTTCCGGAGAATGGATGCATAGTTCAAGTTGTGAGGCATTTTTTAATGAGGAGAGTTATTTTCAGGATAATGATTTGGTGTTTGCAGTTGACACCAGTGGTCGAGCTTATGAAGTGAAGGATGGTTGTCCAGTTGAAAAAGAACAACTTGTGACAACAGAGACAGAAGAAGCGCTAAGTGATGAGGTTTTAGGAAGACGTCCTAAGGGTCCTGTGTACATTTGGAAGTGTAGTTCTATTTGCAGTGTGCGACAGGTTTCCATCAATTTACTTTGTGATTTTATACGGACATTTAATAAGAAAAGTTTGAAGCAGAAAATGAAGTTGTTGCAAGATTTAGATCCTTGCAGAGTGAGACAAATGACAGGTTTGCGTGGTCATTCACTGGCTTGTCTTTCCAGGAGAGTATGCCAGAGTGTTTTTCATCATTTCAGGATGCTAGCAGTGCATCATAATAAAGTGAGAAAATTAGTGAGAATGTTGTATTATGCTAAGAGTCCAGCAATTATGCTTAAACAATTATGTGCTGCTCTTTTGCATGGTTCTGAAATAGATGTGAAGAATATTTGTGAAGAAATTGAGTTTTGTTACTTTGGTAGTAAAGATGAGAATGTTCAAATTGACCCTGAAGTAGAGGGTAATGTTGAAGATAATGTACAGGTTTCCAGTACAGATTATTTTCAGAAGGAAATTGCCACGTTTCAGATGAAATCAAGTGAGAGGCCTAATTTCACTTGTGTATGTTGTCGACGCACTTATTATAAGAATCAGACTAAGTTAGTGGATTTATATGCAAAAAGTGAAAGGGAAAATAATAGTGAATGGAAGGATTTTGCCACATACTTGATGGTAGAAAATTGTTTTGATTTGGGAGTGGACCAACGTGTGTGTACTTATTGTTGTAACAAATTAAACCAAAACCAGATGCCTGCTAGGGCGGTTCATAATAATCTGGAATTGGTTGAGATTCCTTCAGAATTGAAGGATTTAAATACTTATGAATCTATTTTGATTCAAAGTATCCATCCCTTTCAGGCTATTGTAAGAATGGAGCCAAAGACAGGGAAGTTGCCTCCAGCAGATTTACAGAGAGGATTAAAGGGAAGAGTTGTTTATTTGTCTCTAGATTTGAACAAAAACATTAACACAATTGGAGTTGAGAAAGTGGAAGAGGAACCTCTGGTTATCTTGGTTAATGGGGTTCCGACAAAGAATAAGAAAATATGGCAAGATTTAGTGGATGTTAGGAAAGTGAAAAATGCAACTTTGTATTTGAAGAAAAATAATAAGTACTATAAGAATGTATATGTTGCAGAAGAGGAAGTAAGTGATGAAGAGGATAGCGTTTTGTGTGCTGGCCAAATTGAGAAAGTAGAGGTGTCTAATAGTGAAGAAATATATGAACATTATAGTGTTCATCCTTTGCATTCCAAGGAAGTCATGGGGAATGCAATTGAGTTGTTTCAAATGAAACAAGCCAAAGGGAGTCCCATTAGTGTTTGGGAGGAAAGTTTGGAAGCTCGGTGTTTCCCACAGCTATTTCCCACAGGTCAAGGAGGAAGATATGATGAGCGACCTCATCAAATTCCTGCGTCTGAATACCGGACTTTACGATTGTATGCAGAAGATCCTAGGTTTCGGCAATGCATTCCCTATTTGTTTCATCTCTTGTTTGAAAGCGATCTGTCAGGACTGTCATATGCAGTGAACCACATTTTAAAAAGTGGTATACAGATGCGAAACATCTCGGCAAGTGACTTTATGCATAAAGTCAATGTCCAAGACAGTATTTTGGATTCTCACTTAATTAATCTCATGGCGTGTCAGCGTGGTACTAATGAGTACTGGTACCGTCGTCATGGTGATTTAAAATGTATGCTGAGGAACTTAGGAACTCCAACATGGTTCCTCACTCTGAGCTGTGCCGAGTATGGCTGGGAAGACTTACTTGAATTTCTACGAGAGGCAAATGGAAATATTGAAAACATTGAATTCAAGACACCTGGAGAACTGTGTTCTTTGGATCCAGTGAATGTATGCAGGTACTTCAATCATAGATTTGAAGCTCTGATGTCTTTCATCACAAATAAAAAGAATCCACCTCTTGGAGAGGTGTTGGATTTCTTCTGGAGAAAGGAGTACCAAGCAAGAGGTGCCCCTCATATACATATGTTGTTGTGGATCAAGGATGCACCTAAATTTGGAACAGATCCGGATGACTTAGTGATGAATTTCATAGAACAGTATTCTACGTGTGCTGTTCCAAACACAACGGAGAAGAAAAGTCTAAGAGAACAAGTTCTACGTTTCCAAAGCCATCGTTGTGGAAAGTACTGTCGTCGTAAATTCAGAAACAAGGACAAGTTCTACACCAAATGTCGTTTCAACTTTCCACGACCGGTGATTTCTAAAGGAAGAGTGAACAGTTTGATGTCTTCGCTGCGACATAATGTGACGAGGAAATCACCCAAGAATACATACAATTTGAAAAGGAACGAAGAGTCCAAGTACATCAATGACTACAACCCAGTGATTTTGTCCATGTGGAATGCTAACATGGATATACAGTTTGTGGCTGACAACTGTATGGCTGTGGCTCGGTATGTGACATCTTACATCACCAAAAAAGAAAAGACCGAACTGAAGGATATGTGGGAGGACATTTCCCATGAAAAGAGCCTCAGCAAGAAGTTGTACAGTTTCAGTCTGAAGATGTTGTCGCATCGAGAAATCGGAGCTTACGAATGTTCTGATCGATTGTCTTCAGCAAGTCTCTATGCCAAATCCAGGAGTCTCGTTTGGGCGAGTCTTGGTCTTGCTGCAACGCGAAATCGAGTTCTAAAACCTGTCCGGGAAATTGAGTATTTGGCAGAAAAGGAACCAAACAGTACCGACATTTTGAAGACCAACATGTTGGATACATATTATCCAAATCGAAGCAGTCACCTTGAGAATGTTTGTCTATATGAGGTTCTCCAAAATTATATATTCAAGAGGAACATCAAAGAAGATATTGAGAAAGGAGTGTATGCTGTAATTGGAAGTGAGGGATGCCTGGTCAAGCAAAGAAAATGCCAATTAGTAAACCATCGAAAATTGAGTGGTGAATCTCCAGAAAAAAAGGAGTTTTTTTATTTAGCACTTTTGCAACTTTTCAAGCCTTGGCATGCAGAAGAGGAACTGCTTGGAGATTTCCTCTGTTACGAAGACTCTTTCAATGCAGCCAAGGAGTCCATAGAATGTCCTGCTTTTTCTAAATATCAAGAAATGCTAACTTTGGAAATTGAGCAGGAAGCAACGATTGCAGCCGAGATTGCCAGAGACAGTTCTCAGGACAGTCAGAGTTCTGTTTCATTGAGTCAAGATCCACTTGGAGGACCTATTATCGAAAATGAAGCTGCCACTGCTATGAATGAAGTAGAAAGAGCCATGGCACATGCTCAGGAGGATTCAGTTAACTTAGAAGACTTGGAAAAACAACTCAACGTTGAGCAGAGGAAAATATATGATGAAGTTACCAAGGAAATTGAGCACGGATTAAGTCATGAGAAGAACAAGTGCTCATGTACATCGTTGAAGCCTGTTCAACTGTATGTGAGTGGAGAAGCGGGAACTGGAAAAAGTTTCCTCATTAAAGCAATCTCTTGTTATTTGCAGGAAAGGACTGAGTCATCGCTGTCTTGTGTTGTCACCGCTCCTACTGGACTGGCAGCACATAACATTAAAGGTATTACTTTGCATCGTCTACTGATGCTGCCGGTGGAGCATGACAACAAATTACAATACAACAAGTTATCTGGAGATGCTTGCTGTGAAGTTTCAAGAGTCTTGAGGAAAATGAAACTACTTATCATTGACGAAGTAAGCATGGTTTCCAATGTCATGCTTGCCTTTGTGCATTTGAGAATGCAAGAAGTACTTAAAACTGAATATGATGTGTTATTTGGTGGGAAACACATCATTGTTTTCGGAGATCTTCTGCAGCTGACACCAGTAAAAGGTCAACCTGTGTTCAAAATACTCACGCATGAAGATACCAGGAAGTGCCTAGGGAGCATTGGCAACGTCAATATATGGTTAAACTTCAATTATGCTGAACTGCATCAAAATATGCGTCAGGCAAAGGATGAAGATTACAAGAATATTCTACAAGATATTAGAATTGGAAAAGTGACCGAGCATGGGAAAGAAGCTTTAAATGCACGATTACTGTCAAATTTATATCCCAAACAAGAGATTGTGCCTGAGAATATTTTTCAGAAAATTACTGAGAAGAAATCCGGGATACGTCTCATGCCAACTCTTGCAGAATGTGCCATCTTCAACAACAAAATGTTGAATTTAGAAAAGCAAGAGATTGTGAAACTTGAAGCTATCGACAAATTAGAGCATATGGGATCAACAATTATTTTGTCAGACAATTTGAAATCAAAATTGGATTCATTAGAGAAGACTATATCTAAAACAGCGGGTTTTGAAAAGACTTTGAATGTGTGTTTAAATTGCGGAATCATTTTGAGAAGGAATTTACATGTAGAAAGAGGTCTGGTAAATGGATCAATGGGTAATGTTGTTGATTTTGAGAAATACAGAAATAGAGATGGAGTAGAATTTTTAAGAATTAAATTTGATGGCATTGAGGAAGTACAGCAAATTGGTCGTTGTTCTGCTAGGTTTTTGCTTGTTAAAGACTTATATGTTCGCCGTAAACAGTTTCCTGTTTGCTTGGCATATGCGGTGACAATCCATAAATCGCAAGGTTTAAGTGTTGACTGTGCATTGGTGAATATTGGCAGTTCTGTGTTCAAGGAGGGTATGGCATATGTGGCATTGTCACGAGTTAGAACTTTATCGGGATTGTACTTGATTGACTGTGATGTCACAAACATTTGTGCAGATCTAGATTGTGTTAAGGAATACAATAGGTTAAGAAGAGAGTATGCGCCACATTTGCCTCAATATCCTTTGTTTGAGAAACGTGTGGTAGGCCGGAAACGTAGAAATAGCAGTAATAGTAGGGAGGTTGTTGCAAAAAGACTAAAAGTCAATGAACCGAAAATTGTTAGCAGAAAGAAAGTGGATTCTGTTGAAGATGTTGTCGGTTTTCAATTTGAAAATAGTTCTGGTGTCAACTGCTATGCAAATGTAGTGGTTAATGTTCTCTTTTCACTAGAGAGTTTAAAAGAACAGATTCTGTTGAATTCAGAACACATTTTATGCTGTTTGTTGAATTCTGTTTTCGAGAAATGTAGCACTGATCGAACAAAAGTAGAAAGTGTGTCTGAAGTTCGTTATCTGTTAGATGAATGTTCAGGTCAAACAGACTTCTCTGAAAATAATCAGCAAGATTGTCAGGAGTTTTTAATGTATATGCTTGATATATTGCAAGATGAGGGTGTAGATGTAGATCACCTGTTTGGGCTTTCTTATCAATGGCAGCATGACTGCGAGAATTGTAGGGTATCAAGTATTACTAGTGTAGACTCAGAAAGATTTATATATTTAACTTTGCCAGACAGTAAATCAGTCTCCTTTAATAAGCTAGTAAATGCAGCGGATCACAACATGGAGTGTAGCCAATGTAAATCTGAAATGATGTCAACATTACTTATACGTAGATATGGACAGTATGTCATTTTAATGATGCAACGATGTAGGCCTGATGGATCAAAATTGTCAACTTTAATAAAAAATTTTGTGGCTTCTCAGCTGTCAATATCAGGGAGGACTTTTGTAACTGTAGCAATTATCTATCACGATGGTCCTTCAACAACTTCAGGACATTATACAGCTTATTTAAAGTCTCGAAACGGCTGGTCATTCTGCAATGATTCCGTTGTAACTTTCAAAAAAAAATTGCCGTTTGACCTTAAAAATTCTTACCTGCTGTTTTTAAAACCAAAATTTTAAAGAAAGAATCTCGGGATTTCCTGTGAAGAATTGCAAAAGGTTCATGAAGTTGAGGGAATGTAAGTCTGCAATGCTGTCTAGATTATTGGTCCAAAACTTTTAATTATAATGTCATTTTGTAAAATCCGACTATATAAACCTGATGCAAGTAAGTCTGCTTCATAGTAAGCAGTATCAGTGTCATAGGAAAAGGAGAACATGAGTGACAAAGAAGGGTAAGATATTAGTAGTCCAGGATTGTGAAAATTATCTTAAATGTTTTCTTTTTGAAAGTTGCGAAAATAGAAAATGACGGGATTTGATTGGAAGAATTACAAGACTTGTGAATAGCTGCAACATGATTTGGCCAAGTGGAAACATGTGGTAGAATGTGAGAAGTCTTTTCTTGTATGTAACATATTTTTCGAATCGTTGGAGGTTTTCTTTCAGAAAGTGGCGGGCTGACAATATTTATAGCACAACACAGTGGACGCTGTTCATAGGACATCCTTCGACGTCATTGAAAGTAAGTTAATTTTAAGGAGTTTTGAATTCAGATTTCTTATGTTGAATGGGTTTTTTAAACACAATCATTTTGATTGTGTTTTTTTTTCCCCGCTGTTACATGATGAATACCTTCAAGTCACTGATTTAAGTGAAATTTGATACATTCTGAGAACAGCAAAAATAAACCATTTAACATGTATAATTAATGTTCTGCTTTTTGTACTTATGATATACATTTAGAAATGTGAGGTAGATATGGAGAAACTGAGTCTTCTGTAAGTGTCAATTTTAATGCTTACAGTGCTGTACTTCTGGGTACTGTTTTTTAAAAAAAAAAATGAATAGGCCTCACCTCAAAGAAAGCTCTTGAAAGCACACATCTTATTTGCATCCTGAAACAATCATTTAAAATGTTAGACACAATTTTATGATGGCTTTACATCTTTTTTGCGCTGCTATTGCATCACTATTGTGAGACATTAGCAGTGCAAAAGAAGCACCATGTTCCAAAATAGGCCTCAGTTCATCAACATCAAGATACAGTTTGTTTAAATTATATATGTTTAGGATTGTGTAGGGGACGTAGAGAAGCAGAGGCTTCTGTAAATGTCAAAGTTGTTGAAAAACTGTTTGTTCTTGAACCTTTTCCTTTGTCTTTTCTAATTTTTAAATACATGTTTTAATATTTTTGGAAATGTTTGTTCTCTCTTTTACAGATTGAAAGTATGAAAAAATATTTTAAAAAGGTAACAAGAATTATAAGGTAAATGTTTTCTACTCTTTTTACCCGCAATGCACTGCTGATGATGGCACTGACCATGTCATGAATGATATAATAAGAGGACATGACTTACTTCATTGGTAGGCCTTCACATGCATTATCTGCTCTGTATTCTTCAACAAGTGTAAAATTGATTTGTAACCCTGAGTAGGTCTCACCTTAAACAAACCTCAGGACAGATCACACCTTATCGTCATCCTGAATTAATAAATAGATCTATTAAACAGTATCTCTGGTTTACTCCCTATAGCTGTCTTTCTTTTAACATTACTCTCTGTTTACTTCCCTTATACTAACTCTTCTTTTTTTAAAAAAAATATTTTTTTGGTTCGCTTCAAGTTCGCGAACCGGGCAGCGAACGGGAAAGCGAACCAAAAGAAATAGAGCTTGCCAGAGTGATAAACATTCTAGCAATTTTATTTGAAAGGGGAGGTAGTTCTGAAAAGAACTTTTTTTTTTTTTTTTTTTCTGAAATTTTTTTAATTTTTTTGTATTTTTAGAACAGTTTTATGTTTTTTTTGTGTTTTTTATGGAGGGGAAACAACAAAAAAACAGGCATTGAAAAGGGCTCAACAGGAGCAAAAAAAAAATTACTGCTTGGGTGCGTTAGGGCACTTATGGTTTTCGTACACCATATTGATCAACTTCACGCTCATGTTCCCATATGAGAGCATTGCACCACAATATATACAGGTAAACTTCATATGTTTGAAATTTGGCTGAATATTTGGCACAGTTTCCTGTGCCTCTCTTCCTGTCAAAGATATAGTTGACGTAGATCTGGCCACAGGAGTTGTCGGGGGATTATCTTCTAGGTCACGCAACTCTGCCCGGCTGTAGTTTAAGGGATGCCACCTGGCCATATGGCGATGCATAGTATAGTTGCCCATACTATATTTTTTCTCTGTGCCTCTAGACAATCTGTATTTACAGATGAGGCAGGTGGCATATTTTGCATTGACCTTCTTGTCCCCTGGAGGGATGGAAAAAAACTGCCATATGAAACTTGTTTTCCTTTTAGAAACACGGGGCAACTCCTGTATAAATTGTGGTTCATCTCTATCCTCTTCTTCTTGTTCCTCCTCTTCCTCCTCTCTGTTGGAGATGAATTGACTTGGTGGTCCTCTCTTCTTATGAGGAGGTGGAGGTGGTGGTGGGGGTGCACCAGCTGCAGCAAGTATAGAAGCCATTGCTAAACTCCAGGAAAATGGTCTTTCTCTCACCAAGATGAAAGTCAGAGTGAGGAAAGAAGGAGGGGTTTACATGATTTGGGAAAAGCAAAAGTTCTGAACCAATGAAAAGTGTTATTTTTAGGTCACATGACCTAGTCATACATCATTTGGAAACCAAAAGTGAAATGAACCAATGAAAACTTTGATAAACAAGTCACATGACCTGTTCCGCTTACGTTACGCGGTGCGCGCCGCGTCCCGGATCGCTTCCGGTTCGCGGTCCGGAGCACTTCCGGGAGCGCTAACGCGGCGCGTCATTATGCGCATTACGCGACAACGTGATACGTCGCGCTTCCGCGACGCGTCACAGTTGCGCTAACGTAACGTTTACCGGTTCGCGGACTAGGTCGCGGCATCAAGATGAGCTAACGGAAAGCTTCCCGGTTCGCGAACTGGAAGCGAAGAAAAAAAATATTTAAAAAAAAATTATTAATAAACATCTAAAATATATTTTAAGATTTAAAGAAGAATACATTTTACAGCTATAGATGTTAGCTTTTAAAAAACCAATGAAATTCACAGAAAAAACCATAGGTTATAGACCATATATAGTTAGGAATTTGCATTTACAAAACCTTGAAAATTCACTGAAAAAACCATAGGTTATAGACCATATATAGTTAGGGATTTGCATTTACAAAACCTTATTTTACTCGCATAAAACCATTGAAATTCCATATATAGTTAGTTGCGCTAACTATATATCGCGCACCCGCAATCCACTGCTGATGATGTCACATATTACATCATTCATGACATGGTCAGTGACATCACTGATGACATCACTGATGACAACATCCAGTGACTGTATGTTTCTGTAAAGTGTAAATATGTCTTACATATTGAAGAATGAGTGGATGTATAAGTGTCTGGATGAAGGATTTAGTAGGTGCATGACTGACTGTATGAGTGAGTGATTAAATGTGTCTCACTGAGTGCATGGGTTAGTGACTAAACTGTCTTAATTTGTGCATTATTATGTCTGTTGTTCTGTAAACTGCTGCATGTGTTGATAAGTAGCTATATGAGTAACTATATGGGATATTCATTGGTTGCCCAAATATTTGTATGGGAGACTGAGTGTGTGTGTGGGTGGCTGGGAGGTGTATAACTCTGTGCATAGATGTGTGAGCAGTTGATTCACTAGATGTATGGGTTCAAAAGTGCATGTGGAAACAGCTGTATGGGCGGTTGACTGTGTGCATGAGTGTATTGGTGAGTGAATGGATATGTCAGTGCTACATGTCAAAGTAAGTACATATGTAAAACACAGTACATGTAAGAGTTGACATATATAAATAACTGTGCATAAGAGCCAGTGAATGTATGAGTGGCTGTATGGATCATTGTGAACTTGTATCAGGGATTGTATAAGAGAGTAAATATGTGTTAGTATATGTTTGAATAAGTAAAGTTTGTTTAACTGTATAGTTGAGGAAATGGAGGTGTGATTGATTCTTTGCATGACTGACTAGGTGTGTGAGTAACTCCATGGATGAGTGACAGTCTGTGAGTGTCTGTTTACACTGATTGTATCTAAGGTTATATTAGAGTCTGAAGAGGTTCATCGTATTATCACATGAATGATATCATCAGTGATGTGATCAGTAATATCAAATGAGATGTCATCAGTGATGTCATTTGAGATGTCATCAGTGATGTCATTTGAGATGTTATCAGTGATGTCATCAGTGACGTCATTTGAGATGTCATCAGTGATGTCATCAGTGATGTCACTGACCATGTCATGAATGATGTAATATGTGACATCATCAGCAGTGGATTGCGGGTGCGCGATATATAGTTAGCGCAACTAACTATATATGGAATTTCAATGGTTTTATGCGAGTAAAATAAGGTTTTGTAAATGCAAATCCCTAACTATATATGGTCTATAACCTATGGTTTTTTCAGTGAATATATATATATATATTCAATGAAAAAACCATTGGTTGTAGGCCATATATAGTTAGGGATTTGCATTTAGAAAACCTTATTTTACTCGCATAAAACCATTGAAATTCCATATATAGTTATAAGCGCTAACTATATATCGCGCACCCGCAATCCACTGCTGATGATGTCACATATTACATCATTCATGACATGGTTAGTGACATCACTGATGACATCACTGATGACATCTCAAATGACATCACTGATGACATCACTGATTACAACATCCAGTGACTGTATGTTTCTGTAAAGTTAAAACATGTTTTACATATTGAAGAATGAGTGCATGTATAAGTGTCTGGATGAAGGATTTACTAGGTGCATGACTGACTGATTGAGTGAGTGATTAAATGTGTCTCACTGAGTGCATGGGTTAGTGACTAAACTGTTTTAATTTGTGCATCATTATATCTGTTGTTCTACAAACTGCTGCATATGTTGATCAGTAGCTATATGAGTAACTGTATGGGTTATTGATTGGTTCTCCAAGTAATTGTATGGGAAACTGAGTGTGTGTGTATGGGTGGCTGGGAGGTGTGTGACTCTGTACATAGATGTGTGAGTAGTTGATTCACTATATGTATAGATTCAAAACTGCATGTGGAAACAGCTGTATGGGCGGTTGACTGTGCATGAGTGTATTAGTGAGTGAATGGATATCTCAGTGCTACATGTCAAATTAAGTACATATGTAAAACACAGTACATGTGAGAGTTGACATCTATAAATAACTGTGCATAAGAGCTAGTGAATGTGTGAGTGGCTGTATGGATCATTGTGAACATGTATCAGAGATTGTATAAGAGAGTAAAGTAAATATGTGTTAGTATATGTTTGAATAAGTAAGGTGTGTATAACTGTATAGTTGAGAAAATGGAGGTGTGATTAATTTTTGGCATAACTGACTAGGTGTGTGAGTAACTCCATGGATGAGTGACTGTCTGTTTACACTGATTGTATCTAAGGTTATATTAGAGTCTGAAGAGGTTCATGGTATTATCACATGAATGATATCATCAGTGATGTGATCAGTCATGTCAAATGAGATGTTATCAGTGATGTCATCAGTGATGTCATTTGAGATGTCATCAGTGATGTCATCAGTGATGTCACTAACCATGTCATGAATGATGTAATATGTGACATCATCAGCAGTGGATTGCGGGTGCGCGATATATAGTTAGCGCTTATAACTATATATGGAATTTCAATGGTTTTATGCGAGTAAAATAAGGTTTTCTAAATGCAAATCCCTAACTATATATGGCCTACAACCAATGGTTTTTTCATTGAATTTTCAAGGTTTTGTAAATGCAAATTCCTAACTATATATGGAGTATAACCTATGGTTTTTTCTGTGAATTTCAATGGTTTTTTAATAGCAAATATCAAAAGCTGTCAAATGTCAAGTACGTGATAGGTAAAAACGTTTTCGTGTTTATGCACGCTGATGTGCTTTGAACGCTGCCCCCCCCCCCCCACTCCCCTCTTTTCTCTTAGTAGTACTCTCTCTTTGCATATAGTGAACGGTAGTTAACTCAGACCTTTACCCCTGTTGTAATCCGTCGTACCTGCTTGTCTCTCCATTTGATTGATTATTATCCAAGCATTTACTGTTTTACAATTGGTTCTCTTTGGATCATTCTCTATTTACAAACAAGCACAAAGTCGCAATACTCTGTTTAGTCTTTGCAGATAGTGAAAAATCGTGTAAAAAAATAAAAGTAATCGAGCAAAATCAGTAGACCACTAATTCGATCTCTTTTTGACCTCGGTAAAATACAAACATTAGGAATAACCCTTCATGAGAAATACGAAAATAGTGAAATGAACTGAGCTCCACACCATGAGGGCTGCAAAACAGCTCGACTCCGCCACCCACACCGCCCAAAATAACGGCAAACCCTATGCAAATATTATAAATATACACAACACACCAGCAAAGAAACAGAGTAAAACATTTTATTAAATAACTATTTACATAACTATTTTATACTTTTTATTGCCCCATCCGGCTAGCTCAATCGATCGAGCATGAAACTCATGCACTGATAACAAGCGTTGAGAGTTTGTAGAATGATGGCTTCAGATTTTCCACATACGGTGTAGTGGCGCGAACTGGCAGGGGGCGTTTGGATTCTACCCCTTCTCCAAATAAGATTTTCATACGTGAATGTTCGTTCATGCTTTTTGTCCCTGACTTGCTTCCATGTCACTGCGTTACATAAATGGCATAAGTCCTGGTTGTAGAGTGCCATACTTCAGAGTTCTAAGCAGCTCTTGTAACACTGTTTAAACCTTATTTGCACCTGCTGCAGCTTCACTATTCAAAGTAAGTGGGGTCCATTTGTGGACCTGACTGCATTGGAAAACAATGTGATACGGTGCATCCCTAAACCGCTTGACGGAGGCCCCCGAGGGGCAGTGAGATGGCGCGGACTGAGAGGGGGCGCTTGGCTCCTGCCCCCTCCCCAAGTCGTGTTGCCCTGGTGAGGCCTGAGATCGCCCCCGGCATAGGCGGCCGGCTCCCGGGGTCCGGCGGAATTTTTTCCCTTTTGAAGAATCTTTCATTCTGGACCTTGTCCCACAATCCGTTTCACCTGAAGACACGCTGTCGTAGGGCGCCCCTTTACCGTTTTAGTTGCCATTCCGCCCGCTTTTGGTACTCTGTGCCTCTTCCGCCATTCAGCTGTTTACCGCTCGCTCTTGCGACTACAACGTCTCGCTCACCATGTAGTTGAGTTGCTCCCGCTCTTAAGATTTGACCGAACTTTTTGGACTGCTGAAAGCGGTTGTATTCCGACCGCTGGTTGGTGGAGACATTTTGACTATATTCTGCAACTGCATTGTCGCGTAATGCGTCATATGACGCGACGCGTTAGCGCACCCGGAAGTGCTCCGGTGCGCAAGGCGCAGCTTCCCGGAAACGATCCAGAGCGTGCCGCGCAGCGCGTAACGTAAGCATAACAGGTCATGTGACTTGTTAATAAAACTTTTCATTGGTTCATTTTACTTTTCTTTTCCTAATTATGTAAGACTAGGTCATGTGACCTAAAAATAACACTTTTCATTGGATTAAAACATTTTTTTTCCCCAAACGATGAAAGCCCCACCTTGTTTCTGGATGTTTCAGACTGAAGCTGGCGTCACCATGAGAGCACCACCATCTCGTAGCTCCGTCGTGGCCATTCCGCAAGCAATCATGGCAGCCGCTCCCCACCGGAAGCCTGCGGGAGTCGAGGGCCCCCAAGACTTTTGTACAATCTTCAAGGCTGAGGGGACGCTTTCGAGAATGGAACCCAAGCCCTGGCAGACAAGCGTCCGAGTTCCAAGGTGTCCCAGGGCCATTTTACTGGACCAGGCCCAAATCCGAAGAGCCGGCCGCCATTTTAAGAGTCCTGTGGCAGCCGCCTATCGCTGCACCGCAAGAGTGGGAGCAACTCAACTACATGGTGAGCGAGACGCTGTAGCCGTAAGAGCGGGCGCTAAACAGCTGAACGGCGGAAAAGGCACAGTGTAGCAAAAGCGGGCGGAATGGCGACTGAAACGATAAAGGGGCGCCCCACTACAGCAGACAAGCCTCCGCCATGTGCTTCAAAACTGCATATGTATCTCGTGATATCAAGGTTGGGCAACCAGTACAGAACAAGCAGTTACGAGTCCCATTTACACCGGCGCCATTTTGGGCGCGGCTGGGCAGGTCCAGGATCTACTGAAACATAAAAAATGAGGCTGACGTCTCTGAAGCAGTTGACGAACAGCAGGACATAGCAAATAAACATGAACTCTCTAAAGCTGTTAACTCACTGCAGGACAAAACAAGTGAACCTGAAACCTCTGGAATAATTGTCGCTCAAAAGAACAACACACAAAACTCTGTAGAGCCTGAAGAAAAAAAAACAGAAGGGAACTGTAGTTTCAGACACACTTAACACTAATGACTAAACAAAGATATCGTCTGTTTATAAAGCAGTTATCATCTTGACAGAATTGACAAAGAAGTGTACAGACACCAATGCATCAGCATTCTCGGAGATAACATCTTAAGGAACAAAGAAAGACCTGTTCACTCTTGACACCCCAGGTGCTGTGTATATTGCACTATAGTGCTGCATCGAGAAAACGGACAACCCTATTGATGTGGATTTTTCATTATTGATTATTGTAAAGAAATTGCGACTCCCCCCTTTAGCAGATTAGCTAAATGTTTGCGTAATTTAGGCATAAAAGTTATATTATTGTTGATGTTGTTGTTATCGTTATAGTTCTGGTTAATTTCAAAAAATGGTTAAATATATTTACAGTTTTTGTTGCGTTCGTTATATTTAAATGTTAATAAAGTTTTAAAATGTAACTGTCTTGGAGTACTATATTTTTTTTAAAAATCGGGTGAATGGGGCCTTGAATCGGGTTATTGTCATGTGTGGGCTTTGCAAGTGTACTGCTACAAGATCGGACATTTCAAACTCAAATGCACGTTCTTTTTCTTACCTTTCCGAAGCATGGAGCGCAATAGCAGGCAGAGAAAGGGTGATGCACGTGTTGAACACTGCCTGGCCTGCAAATTGCTGGCAGTGCCCCCCCGCCCGCTCCTGAAAGAGGGCACACACACACCGCCGCCCCGAGTACTTCACAAATCTTTAAAAGACCATGCGCTTGTTCAATAGGAAGTGGATAACATGGCTAAGAGCATTTGCTGGATAATGCATGAATATCGCTGACTTTTCAACGATATTCATGCATTGCGGCCGTTTTTTATCGCATTTGCGATAAACCTTGCTAATAGCAAAGTTTATGTGCGATAAAATTCGCCGATGTGCGGCGATAATTTTTGTCTCTAAACAAGTTAGAGACAAAAATTACCGCTAGTTGTTGGTAATATGCCCCCGGGTTTTTCCTTGCAGGAATCGGGAAGCGAAAGACTAGCACTGAAATCAGTAGTCTCACGCCTGAATCGGGAGGGTTGGCATGTCTGGATACTCTACAGCTGGGGCCATAAACTACATCCGCAGGGCTAGGTGATAGCCTAGGTCCGGCCTGGACAATCGGACACAGAGGAAGAGGAGTGTCAGAGGGTGCGGTAGTGAATAGGGTGAAAGGGAGGTGTCGAGCCGGCACAGGGTGTGATTCTCAGAGAAGAGCAGCGCAGATGGGGGAAGTATATGGCCCATGCATGAGAGAGAGAGCGGGGGTGACCATTGCGTGGGGGAGATGCGTGCGAGGGTGGGGAGCCATGCTGAGAATCGGCGGCGTGCAGAGGGTGGCCCTGGTCAAGGCATCTAAAATGGCTGCCGTGCACGACAAAATTGTGGCATTGGACAAAACGCAAGATGGCGCAGACAATGTTTATCAATAAGGATTCATTTATAACAAAATATTTACTCGCAGTGACAAAATGGTGGTCAACACTTCCTGATTTCCATCGAATCGAACGTTAACAAACGTCACGCAGCAAAAAAAAAAAAAAAAAAGCTCACGCACAGAGCAGTTTTTAACCATATTATCCAATGGAAGGTGGATAACACGGCTAAGAGCATTTGCTGGATAATGCATGAATATCGCTGACTTTTCAACGATATTCATGCATTGTGGCCGATGTGCGGCGATAATTTTTGTCTCTAAACAATTAAAACGAAGCACAAAATGGCGAATTCCCGTTTCGCTACCAGTTTGCGGCCCAGTTCGCGGCCCGTGAAGCGCTTCTACCGTGAAAAATCATTTTTTTTTTCTTTTCCCCACGGGACCCTTTAATAACCCCAACAACATTCCTAGGGGGTCAAGAGGGGGATACCTAGCCCCCTTTCATTAAATTCCCCTTTCATTTTTCACCTCTTCTTCTCTCTCGATCCTACCGAGAGACAAGATGGCGGCCGCTCCGGACTGTCACGCAGCAAAAAAAAAAAAAGCTCACGCACAGCCGCTGGAAGAGATGTATCAACATATATCAGCCTCCTCAGCCACCCTCAGGAAACATAGGGGATTAGGATACGTCTCCCGCACCCCCTTATACCTAGTAATTTAATTAACGAAGCACAAAATGGCGAATTCCCGTTTCGCTACCAGTTTGCGGCCCAGTTCGCGGCCCGTGAAGCGCTTCTACCGTGAAAAATCTTTTTTTTTTTCTTTTCCCCACAGGACCCTTTAATAACCCCAACAACATTCCTAGGGGGTCAAGAGGGGGATACCTTGCCCCCTTTCATTAAATTCCCCTTTCATTTTTCACCTCTTCTTCTCTCTCGATCCTACCGAGAGACAAGATGGCGGCCGCTCCGGACTGTTTAGAATGTTGACAGACACCGGAGAGCCAATCAGCTTTCTGCGCGCAAAGTTCCGAAACGCGAAAAGTAAGCGGACCGGATCGCTGCCCGGAGCGCTGTTACAGATATATATCTTGATTTAAACGTTAATTTCTCAAAATCCACTGAAGCACATATATTGAGACCTAGCAAAGGCACATCGGGCTAACAGTCCCTACAATTTTGCCAAGTTTCGTGCAAATCCATTCAGCCGTTCGAGCTAAAAGTGAGTCCAACCGCCCTATGGAAAACTCAATGTAAAAAACGCGTTTTGGAACCCCCCTTTTTTCTCAGCCCCCCCTTGACGAAACCCCACCAAATTTTTAGGGGCTGCTCAGAAACAAAATGTGCCATTTTCCTGAAAATTTCAGCCGATTCCGTCCACAAACGCCAAAGTTATTAGACATAGAATTTTCAGAAATCCCATAGGGAATTAATCCTAACTATATATACCTACTGGCGATAGCCAGTAGGTAATATATATATATATATATATATATACTAGCAGCCCGTCCCGACCTTGTCTGGGAGCAATCAGGCTTCAGGGCCCACGACCGCTCCGGCCCCCACCCGCCCTGACGTTGTCCGTGGGTCCCCTGGAGTGGCAGCCCGTCCAGACCTTAGCTTCAGGGCCCCCGCCCGCCCCGACATTGTCCGCGGGTCCCCCGGAGCCTTACCTCATCCGCCGCACCTCCCCGCACTCCTGAGTTCACCGGTCCGTCGCTCCTCCCTGCCTGTCCGCCGCTCCTCTCCGCTCCTCTCCGCTCCTCCCAGCCTGTCTGCCACTCCTCCCCGCGCTCATGTCCGCCGCTCCTCCTCGCGCTCCTGGACGCCACTCCTCCCCGCGCTCCTGATGTCAGCACGCACGTCGCGGCCGGCGCTACTTCCATGGCACTACTTTTTTTTTCTCGTAAATTTTTTAAATAACTTATATTTTTTTAATTTATATAGCCTATGTCCATCTGCACACCCTGACAATTACAACAATGTATCGGATGTGTGGATTGGCGCTGTGGTTCCCGAGTTTACCCGCCTCAAAGGTTCAAAGTTCTTCCTTTATAATAGTAGTATAGATATATATATATAGTCAAATCAAATACTTAATGTTATTTACATTTAAGTTATGCATGTGTAGGTTGACATCAATAGGCTGAATGTGGTTATCTCAGTTAATACCAGTTAATACCAGACACTTCATGTTGGACAATTACGAAAGATAGAGAACTGTAGAGAATGTGTATGCTTAGATTATATGTCAATGTGAATGAATGTAAATTAGCCACATTTAAAGGCACAAACCTATGAAAAGAGGAGGTCAAACATTTTTGGCATTAAGTTTGTCAATCAAACACCCAATGAGTCTTGATTCTAAAGACATTCTCTCTGGTCTGTTCAATGTGTTACCAGTATTTACATATTCGGCTGGAGGTGTGCTAAACTGTCAAAAATCAAGAAATGTAAGGCAGTTCTGGCTCAAACCAGTGACCTAAGAAATATATTTGCTCAATGAGAACAATTGTGCAGACTTTTGAACATCTTACCTAATCCAAAACCTGCTATTATTTTGAATTGTATTGTCCTGATAACAATTACTCACACCCCTTAAATTATCCTACACATGTAAAGAAGATTTCCGCATCACAATACATGTTCTCATTAACAGCCGCTACCACCTAAACATGTGAGTTAATGAGAAAAAATACAGTTATAGCGTGACAAGTATGTTTGATACTCAAATAATTTATTTTACTGGCTCATTTTTTATTTGTCTGCAGAATGAAGAAGTAAGAGGAATTTATTTGGAAAATGGAAGCAAGGAGGGTGAAAAGGAAATGCTGGATATATGGTTAGTTATGATAGTGGAACAGTAAAAAAGTCCTTCTTTCGAGATTTTCAGTATTTTGCTAAGTACAATGATTTAAAAAAGCTGACCATGCCGAAAAATGGCTTTGAATCCCACAGGAATACAACATATTAAACCCAGAGCATTACATAAATGGCAAAGACAAACCTATCTGAACATGCCACATAATATTACTAACAGCATACTGCCACCAAAATGGCAGCACATAAACACGTATGACAACTAGGTTGTCTGTTGGGAACAGAAACATGCCACCATAAAGCAACAAGCTTTCCCAGTGGCAGTCTTTCAAGAAAGAATGGGCGTTATTTTTGTGATCAATCTCTTTGAGCCATTTGCTGACAAGATAATATGGGATAATGTACTCCATGTCATAGATTATAAGGTCATGGAGCTCTGAGGTAGTTAGAAATATCTTCATGATGTATGTATGAGAATATGTTATCCCTGTAATACATGGTCACACTATAACCCTTCCCAGAAGCTGCTTATGTCGTTGGTGTGGTGTTCTATAATATAAAACAGATAGAATGTTTGTAAACATGAACAATACAATTAGAATTTCTAGTGTAAAAATCAAACACACCTAAAAGAAGTTAGATTTTTGATGCAAAAAGATATTAAAATTAGTTTAGTACAAGTCAGGTTAAAAAAAAAACACTATTTCTCCTTTCTGTTTATCATTGTTTTTTTGTTTTTTTTTATTGATTTTCAAAAACCTTTAATAATGTTATGCACAATAATACAGCACAGTGAGAAAAGTACAAACACCATTTGTAAGCAAAAGCATTATGATTTCTGAAATGCTTGATCCTGCCGCTTCCTGTGCACGTTCGTTAACTCCCCCCTCCCTCAAACAAGAGTTCAATTTAGAACCCATAACGTGTTCTGTCCAACTTTCAGATCTTGCTGTACATGTATGCCATCCTAGGCATTGCAAGGAAGTCCATCCTTCTTAACTGCATTTCCCGCCTTTGAAGCAAAACAACATATTCACTGCACATGTCTGTATCCCCTCGCCATTCCACCTGCCTCATCAGAACATAAGAATTTCTGATCTATACCCATTGTGTACTCTCCCCTCCGGCCACCTCGTTCAGTGTCTTAGTAGGCCATCTCATTCCCCTCCAGAGTGTTCCTGTGAGATTTGAAGTTGCGGCTCAGCTCCAGGTGATTTCCCCTCCCCACTCTCATCAGCAGCCTGTACTAGGAGATATGAAATTAGTGGGCCCCAGATGTCTTTGGGTCGTGATTTTAGGGGAAGCGTATCAGCATAGTGGTGCATGTGTTCCTGCCATGTGGACATGACATGTATCCATTCCTTAAACTTCGTGGCTCTGCCTCTTCCCCACCTGCACACCACCTGATGTTTTGCTAGCAGCAGACCCATTGCTAGGAACTTTTTGTGTACCGTTTGGATCTCTTGTTTCAGGCCCAAAAGAGCTACAAGTAGGTACGGGTCTATCTGAGTACCCAACATATTTCACATAATCAAGTGAGAGAATGGACACTTGTAACTACTTTACCGTAGGTTAGATTTAATCACCCTCATAAACGCTATGTGCTCTATGGGGTTTATATTGTTTTTCCGGCCCACATATGAGTTATTGCATAATCATTGGGTGTTCCAAATTCATGCTGTATGCCTGCCTCAAGCCTGAGGCCCCCTCTGGTGCAGCGCAGTAGTGTCCAGAGATAAATAGATACCCCCAAACAGGAAGTAAAAATTATTTCCGTAAAAGCAAAGCTCCACCTGGTTGAAAACTTTAATTGCCAAATGGTGAAGTTTTGTTATTAACACCAAAGGGTATAATTACAGATCGTGTTACTAGATCTGATCTAGAATATTGAATTGGGGAACTGAATGGACAAGAATTCCTCCTCCCTACCTGGTGATTATTACCCAGCATATTTGACAGTCCATGAAATGTATGTGTCCAGTATTCCCTCACCGAGAGGCAGCTCCACGCCAAGTGTAGGAATCCCGCGTCGTGTTGGCCACATCGCTTGCAGGCATCACTGTCCCGGAGACAACATTTGTAAAGCCTAGCCCGGGGTATGATACAGACGGTGCAGGAACTTAAAGTGAATGAGATGTAGTCTATTGTTGACAGTCACTGCCTCAGTCTGCGCACAGCTAAGTTCCCACTGGTCGTCAGTCAATGTAATCTGCAAGTCGGTATCCCATTCTTGCCTGGATTTTATAGAGGGAGGCACAGGCAGGGCGCTCGCCTGGCCATATAGGAGTGTCACAGTGTGCTGGGGGTTGTCTGCTTGCAATATGGCATGCAAAGGAGCTAATGTATTTGGCTCCAGCGGGAAATCAGGTGCAGCGGCTTTCACGCTCTGCCGGATCCTGGTGTACATAAATACATCCATAAACTTTGGAGCATGGGAAGCGAAGAGTTGTTCCTTAGTGCGAAAGCGTCCATTTACGTAGAGATCCCCCCAGCTAAGGAGTTTAAGCGTTTCTAGCAGCTTGCGACAGAGTCCCTCATAGGTAACCTTCAATAGCGGGTTGCGTTGTAAGGATATCTTAGGTGAGTACAACATGGGCACACCCAGTTTATTAGCTATGCGTTTCCACGCCAGTATAGTGCAATCCACTGTAGAGGGGTCTTTTTCCCTACTTTTCACCTCTGCAAAGAGGTAACAAGTCATATTCGCTGGAGACATGTAATTGTCCTCTACCGCCAAGTGGGGCATGAACGGCGGGGAAGAAACCAGTCTGTGGCGAAGTAATATGTCTCAAAATTAGGTACATCTTAACCTCCTTGATGGTACAGCATCATCAAGGTATTGAGATTCAGTTGCGCCTGTTTACCACCCCAAATGAGCCTGATAAGTTGCGAATTGACGTGGAAAAAAAAGGAACCAGGGTTGTAAGGTATATTGATGAATAGGTAAAGTAATTTGGGGAGTATGACCATTTTAATTAAGGAGATTCTTCCTGCCATAGACAGCGGGAGGCAAAGCCATTTAGTAATGGTGTCTGTAATCTTATCTATTTCAGTGCCATAGTTGAGTCTCATGAGCATGTCCCGATCTCTGGTAATGCGAATCCCCAGATATTTTACTTCATCATTTTCCCAGACCAAGGGTTAATCCAGCTGGTACTGCAGAGTATTATCAGTGAGGGGAAAGAGTGCAGATTTGGACCAATTGATCTGCACTCAAGATATGGCGTCAAATTTTGTGATCTCTCTGAGTATGGGATTTAGATTCTCTTGTGGCTTATTGATATATAACGTCATGTCGTCCGCATATAGGGAAATGAGTAGCTGCCGAGATGGGTAGATGAGCGACCGATGATGTCGCAATTTAGCGACTAAAGGCTCAATAGCCAGGGCAAAAAAAATGGGGGACGGAGGGCAGCCCTGACGCGTACCACGGGATACAGGGAAAGAAGTGGATCTGGCCCCATTTAGGAGTACAGAAGCCACTGGGTGAGTATACAACAACTGGATCCACTGGAGGAAGATTGGTGGCATCCCCATATGCCCAAGCGTTCCTAGCAGGTAATCCCATTCTAGGGAATCAAATGCTTTGGTAGCATCGAGGAACATTGCCACCGCAGAGCACTTAGGGTCTATATCCTGCATCACTGCCGCCAGAGTGAGAAGGTTATGTGATGTGGCCCTGGTTGGGATAAATCCAGCCTGATCAGGTAATGCAAGGCGCTGCATTAGTAAATTGAGACGGGTCACTAAAACCTTGGCTAATATCTTGGTATCGCTATTCAGGAGGGACAGAGGATGATAAGAAACACAATAGTGTGGGGGATTTCCTGGTTTTAACAAGGAAATAATGAGCGCCTCCTGCATCGTCGTGGACAGGCCTCCTTCCTCTAATGCCGCATAGTATACACCTTTCAGTATCGTCGCTAGCACACCAGCAAATGTTTTATAAAACTCTATAGGCAGGCCATCAGACCCCGGGGCCCGCCCCGATTTCATCTGCATAATAGCATCCGTTATTTCATCTAGTTCCAGGTCTAAGTCCAGGAACTTCCTCTGTGTCTCTCCCAGCCAGGCAAGAGCAGTGTCCTCAAAGTAGTCAGCGAAACGTAAGGGGGTTACCCTATGGGAAGAGTAAAGGTTGCTGTAGTAGTTTTTGAAGGCACACAGTTGGTCCGGGAGATTTCTGTTCACTGCACCTGTATTATCATGTATCTCTGTCACATAATTCGAGAATCGGGCGGGCATACCTCAGTCGCCAAAGCCCTTCCAGGATGGTCCCCTTTCCCATACACTCTCATAACATGATTCTTCCCCCGAAATCTACACTCCCTGTCCGCCATGTCTCCATACTCAGTGAGTTTTTCCCTAATGGTAGCTCTGATCTCATCAGCACCAGGATGCGAGCTTAGTTCCCTTTCCAATTGCTTAAGCTCTGTTTCCAAAATCGTTAAGCTGGTACGCAGCGATTTCAGAATTCCCCCCCTTTAAAAATGCACCAGCCCCTAACCGTGACCTTGAACGCCTCCCAAACTGTTGTGATGCTTGGGACCGAGTCTAGATTGCGATCGAAAAAGTCTCTAATGTCTTGCTCCAATTCTGCCCGGAAGGCTGCATCTTGTAAATGCAGCGGGTTAAGGCGCCATCTACTATATGGGGAGTGATCAAAGGGCACATGAAGCTCAACCACAACTGGGGAGTGGTCCGAGTGTGTGCGCGCTAAATGGGCCGTACGACCCAACCAATGTGCTGCACCCCTGGAAACAAACACCTAATCCAGCCGAGCACAGGTGGAGTGATACACCGAGTAGTGAGTCCCCTCCCGGTGTGTAGGGTGTACATGCCTCCAGGTGTCAAGGAGGTAGTTATCTGTAACTATGTCGCATAATACCCTCTGTGTGTTTGTGTGGTGGCCGGGGTGCCTTGTGACCTGTCCATCCCGGGGTACATAACAGTGTTAAAATCACCCCCCCCAGATAATGTAAGGGAATCCGATCTCCTGGATTTTATCCCAGAGCCGAAGAAGGGATTGTGGATCATTGATATTAGGCCTCTAATAGTTGGCGAAAATTATGTCATGTGAATGAAGTCTCCCCCAGAGTAAGCAGAACCTACTCTCTTCACCAGCCATCGACCCCCCAGGGGTAAAGGCCACTCCCTTTCTCACCAATATGGCTACTCCCCGGGAATATGTTGAATAGGATGCGAAGCTGCGGTGCTCTACCCACCTTGAGGCAAATTGGGGATAGGTGTCAGGGCTCAGGTGTGTCTCCTGCAACAGCGCTATTGTGACATGGTGCCTGTCAAGATATCCTAATATTTGCCGCTTTATCCTCGGGTCATTGAGACCTCGTACATTCCATGAGGCGACAGTTATGGTGTTACTGCCTCGCTCCATACTAGCCATTGCTCTCTGTGTGTTGTGGACTGAACAATAATGTAACGTCAGTTTCTTTGGGTTGGACAACCATTTGTGAACCTACAAGCCAACAGCCCCCCCACCCACACCGGCCTCCCCAACTTGCAGTGTACAAGCCTCCCTCCCCTCAAAGCCCCTGACCATTTGAACCCATAGACTGACCCCATAACTGCAACTTCTGGGGCATCGCCCTCACGGGTACACGCTAGGGGCTCACGACCTGCCCACTCCCCTCCTTACTTTCACCCACCCGGTGCACCGCCCTCAGGCAGGCAATCATGGCGGGACTGAGGCAAGTCACCAAGCCAGATAGTTGACAATGAAAACAAATGTTCATACATCACCAATAACGTCAGTCCCTCCTGCCATTCAGCAAGTAGTAGAATTCCAACTCTCATTTGCAAGCCATGTATAGCTCAGCTCGGGTTCGATCCGAGCGACTGGGATCGGCGTTCTCGCGTGCCAGAGTCTGTGGTATCTGATCGGCGTTGTCGATGCAAATAGTCTTCCACTTGCTGAGGATTAGAGAAGAAGTGTTGCGATCCATGGTGGGTAATTTTTAGCTTTGCTGGATACAGCATAGCATACGGGACCTGCTGTGCTTGCAGTTTCTTCTTGACCGCCGCAAACTTACGCCGGGCATCTTGCACCATTTGCGTGAAATCGGGGTAAAATGACAGTGTCGTATTTTCATAGCGCACCTGGCCTTTTTCACGGGCTAGCCGCAGCACCGCATCTCGGTCACGATAGTTTAGGAAACGAGCTATCACCGGGAGCGGTGCAGCTCCAGGGGGCGGGCGAGCGGCAAGGGATCTATGCACTCTTTCAACTATCAGGTGGGCCAAGAAGGCTTCTCTACCAAATAAGTCTATGACCAGTTGTTCAACGAAATCCTCCATGCGTCCCGTAGCGGTCGTCTCGGCCAGACCAAGAATACGCACGTTGTTTCATCCAGAATGCGCCTCCAAGTCCTCATTTTTTCCGCAATCACTCTTAGAAGTTTATCCATCTGCGCCACCTGCTTTTTGCTCGTGGAGGCCCCATCTTCCAAGTCCGACACCCTGGTCTCCACCTCCTTAAGACGCTGTTCATGTTGGCCCAGCTTGGCTACAACAGAATCCATAAGGGCGTTCACTGTGTCCATCTTTGCGTCTATCGAAGAGGGACTCTGCTGCATACCAAGCAGGATCCCTTTCCAGTCTTCCTAATGTGCTTCTGCAATGTCGGTAGCTTCTTGTTCCTCTGTGCCCGACTTGGGGGTCTTGCGCACTTCAAACGGAATTTTGGTCTGTTTGGTGTCCGATCGCCCCATGGCGATGGTAGAACTGTGTCTCGCAGGTGGAGGTATATACGGTAGTCTATGATAGGACCACCTCTGCGCAGCAGGTACTGCTATGAAAGATATAGTGTTCCCACTGACTCGGTGAGCCTCAGTCGCCAGGGGAAGAGCAGGTCCTGGGGGAGATGTTTTGAGCCTCACAAAATGACGCGCAGGGAATGTATCCCAACAGCTAATGTTCTCCTGAAGTTTGGGGGGCCAGGCCTCAGAGCCAGCAGTTTCCGTGTGTAGGGCCTAGGCAGGTTATCTTCCCCTCACTATGGTCCCATTCGCAGTTGTCCCCTGCAGTCACCAGGATCACATGCAGCACCCCTCCTGACTCATAAAATGGCAGCCGCGTAGTATAGTGATCTCCTTACGTGGTCCAGGCCCTGGGTCTCCCGGGCAACAACGTGGCAGGGCTCTCTCTGCGCCGGCCTCCCAGCAGATTGCAGGTAGCACTATGCTACTGGGTGCAGTTTCTCAGCGCTCCTATGTACCCAGCTGATGGTATTCCGCCGCGATGCAGGGCCCTGCCTCCCAGCCTCTCCGCCGCACTATTATTGCCCAGCAATCCTCAGCGCCGCACACAGCATGCTCCTCCGCCCTGACACTCACTGCGGGGGCTGCTGTTGATCATCCCAGTCCGCCTCGCGACCGGCCAGATGCAGGGCCGGACTGGGAACCAGAACTGGCCCTGGCAAAGTGCTCGGCCGGCCCCCCTCCCGGGGGGGGGGGGGGCGGGGCGGGGTGCGACCGCGCTCTGTGCCAGGGCCGGTTTTCGGCCGTTTTTGTTACAGGGCCGTTTTTGCAGCATAGCTGCAAAAACGGTCCTGTAATATAAAACGGCCCTCAGGGGCCCAAAAACGGCCCCCAACCATGCGGCCCACCGGGGGATTGCCCGGTGCCTGCAACGGCCAGTCCGGGCCTGGCCAGATGTCTTCCGCCGCCAGCGTGATTTCGGGGCCAGCGCAGCCGCGGCCTCGTCTAACTGCCGTAGGCGCAACGCAGCTCCGGGGGCAGCAGCTAGCCTCAGGTGCTCCGTCGTCGAATCCGCTTGCTCACGCACATCGCAAGTGAAGGGGCACAAATTTGGTATTGCCGGTTGAGCTGGTTCCGAAATTTCCCTTTTCTATGGGAATTGGTGATGCAGGATGGTCTTGAAGGGCTTTTTCCGGCTCGGCGGGGCTAGAGCCTCACATGTCCGCGGCCATCTTCGCCGTGCGCCACCTAGCGCCCCCCATTCTGCTTATCATTGTTCTTCCAGAGAAACAACAGAAGAAAAAGGCAAGTTTTCTTTTTGTTTTTTGAAACACATTTTTAATCATGCACGGTTTCCTGCCTTTTCCCTCTGCTGCTGAGTGGCAGCAGGCAATCTGATGTTGGAACTAAGCTGTAATATGTTATTACAATTCAGCAGTTATGTCATTTCTTTATCATAGGTGACATTATTATTCGCCTGCAGTAAGGAAACTTGAGGTTGTTGTTTATACAGGAATTGCAGGCTCTCATTTATTACAATAAGTTAAGGGCCTCTTCTGATTCAATGAGGGAACAGCCTTTACAACAAGGTTTTTACCACTTTGTACCTTTACCATGCACTTTTTACCACACATGGTTTGAGAACGCATATGCTTTTACAACATATGCCTTTACCCCGCATTTAAGATACATTTGGGGGTGTGGGGGCTCTCCCACCACAAATACATTGCTTCATATATAAATATATATATAAACAACGTTGTAAAAGGAGAGGCGTTCTAAACAAATGCGGGGTGTAAAAAGCGTGTTAAAGGCATGCAGAGTATTTCCCTGTGTCTTTTCGTCATACAACCGATTCAATGTGCCTACACACATTCAACAATGGTGATAAATAGCATATTAAACTCTATAGATATGCATATATTCGAGATCCTGCACATTAGGGGCCTCATTTATGAAAAGTGACGCATCACTGCGTGAAAACAGCGAAGCGTCACTTTTCACTGCGCCCTCCTTGCGACACCAATGATGCGTCATATTTACACTATGAAGTATCATGGCGCAAGGAGTTACAGATACGTCAGTATTTCTGACGTATCAGTAAGCGCAAAAGTGACGCATTGCTGGAGTGTGTCACAAAAGTGACTCAACTCCAGCAATGTGTCCTTTCTCATGGGGCAAGCCCCATGTGAAAGGGCCTGAATCAGTCTTATGCCTGCTGTGAGGCAGGCTTAAGAAATTGATGCATTTGTGTCCTAGCAGTGGCTCAGTGAACGTCACTTCTATCACCCTTTCTTGCATCTGTAGGCCCCCCCTGCATACATTATACCTGGCGTAGGTATAATGTAGCGCAGGGTTTTAAAAAGTGACGCATCTACCTAGATGCGTCTCTTTGTAAATATGGTGCAACAAGGCACATTTTTTACGCTGCTGATGAGTCACAAAAAGTGACGCACCGGCGGCGTAAAAGTGACGTACGCCCTCAGGCTCAAGGTTTGGACAGTAGAGTTGCTTGTGTTTTGTGTATCTAATCTGGTAGTAGAGTGATGGTGGCAAATATGCAATGACGAAATACGTCACAAGCTACTGAATGTCCCTTCTGTGTCCTAAAGTCTAAAGTCATCTCAGACTGCATTAGTACATGCAGTTAAGGACATTGTGGCCAGCAAATTGGAAACTCAATGCAAACTGAGAAGTGTAGTGCAGAGAATTTTCTAATTAATCTGAAATATATTGGCTCCTCTTCCTGTTCCAGTTTCAAAGATGTATTATTTTTTCTCCTAGGTCTGGCCTTGCCCGTTTCTTGGTGCTTCTGATGATGTTCATTGGAATTATGCTGACTGTCCTTGGAATGAGCTTGTTCACTCTTATTACTCTGGCATGGTTCTGCCTTTCAGACCAACTTGTGACTCAGATATGCCAACAACCCATGAGCCAAATTGAAACAATTCTTCTCTTTCATTGGCATCTGCATTTCAAGGAGATGCCACCATTGTGACTTATGTAGGCAAGTCAAAGTGAAGCATGTGTCATATTAAAGAAATGTATCTTTCGCAACTAGTATGCCAGAACCTATGGATCTCCTTACAACCTCACTAAATAAAAAGAAATGTATGTGCATCCTGCTTCTGGTCTTGACACTTTCTAAAACAACCATTCTTTACATAAACCATACGACCTTACAGGTACAGATTTTGTTTTGGCAATTACCAAAATTGGGGTGGCATATTAATGAAAACTCTATAGGTTTGCATATCTTATGATATGATGGATGCAGACACTTGTCACAAACCATTCCTTCAAACTGTAGCATATTGTTTGCACTTTGTAGGCAGTTCCTCCTTTCCAATGAGTATAACTTTATATAGTACAAAGTCCATAAATTGTGAGGCACTAAAAGCAAATATACCAACTTGAATTGCTATCAAACAAGAGTATATTTTTAACATTATAATTAATATTATTTCAATTGGTTTGAAGTTTTACCTCAATCATTGGTTTATATAGTATCCAAAAGCTTTTTAGGGGAACCTGTTGTTTCGGAGAGTGTATCAAGGGGTCTATATTGTGATTTATGGAGATATGTTAATATAGCTCAATCTCAAAGTGCAAATCTATATCTTTTCAAATAGTTTTAGGACCCTTATAATGGGCCTCTTCAGTTGAACCTTTGGGATGGTACCACATCACCAATTTCTAATTACCAAGTAATGAAGATGCATTAAGGCAGTAAATATCTATTAAGGCAGGAGTGAAAAGGCAGGACCTTCGTACAGAAGCCTAAAAATCTGGCTAAGATCGTCTGTCATCTGAAATAAGTGTCTTTTATAAATTACAACAGCTGGGTCTTTCCTTTTGCATGCCACATTCTACACTACCATCTAGAAGTTAAACCGCTTATATCAAGTACACTCTAAATCAGATACACCTTAAAACACTTACACATCACGTACGCCATTCAACACCCGTGCGCTGCACCATGCCTCACCCTACCCTTACCCCAAACCTACGGCTGCATTGTGACTCAGATTACACCTTATACATCCACTTGCACCTTTCACCTTCATCTACACCTTATACTAACACCTACACATTATGGAACATACACCCCACCTACATCCTACACCACTTAACCCCCTAAATACTTCTCCACACTGCCTATTGTTGACATACCTTACACTCTGTCAACATAGCCTGCATCATCTGTATTACCTACTCTACTTATCCACTACACCATCACCTACACCCTTACAAAGTTTAGGGCTCCTATTTTGCATTGAATATTTTTGCATGTAGCTAACATAAAGGAATCACTTCCCTTCTACAAAGGTACTATAATTAAACTAATGTTAAAAAAAAAGGACAGCTTCAATACTTATTTCGAAAAGACGTACTGTGGCCCCGATTTACAAAGTTAGATGCAGAGTCTAACGGTTATTACTTTTCAGTATTCACAAAGGTAAGCTACTACTAGTACTACGCTTAGAGACCCCTGGGTTATAATGCGCTATATAAATTGAAATAAATAAAATAAATAAATAACTGTACTACTAGCAATTTTACTAGTAGTAACTTAACTAGTAGTAAGTTTACTACTAGTAAAGTTACTAATAGTACCTTACCTTTGTGAATACCAAAAAGTATTAAACTTAGACCGGTAAGTAAACTTAGGTCTAAGTTTACTGCTTTTTCGTATTCACAAAGTTAAGTTGCTACTTGTAATTTTACTACTAGTACTTTTAATAGCAGTACCTTTACTACTATTAACTTAGCTACTAGTAAATATAATAGCAGTAACTTACCTTTGTGAATACCAAAAAGTAGCAAACTTAGACTTAAGTCTAGGTTTACTACTTTTTGGTATTCACAAAGGTAAATTACTACAAGTAACGTTACTACTAGTAATTTTACTAGTCATTACTTTACTACTAGTAAGCTTACTAGTAGTTAAGTTACTGGTAGTAATTTACCTTTGTGAATGCCAAACAGTAGTAAACTTAGACTTCAGTCTAAGTTTACTACTAATTGGTATACACAAAGGCAAGTTACTACAAGTAACTTTACTGCTAGAAAGTCATTACTTTACAGACAGTAAGTTTACTAGTAGTAAGGTTACTAGTGGAAACTTACCTTTGTGAACATCCAAAAAATGTAAAGTTAGACTTTGGTCTAAGTAAGATATTTGGTCTAATTTTACTTTTATGAATCAGGCACAAAGGGTTTGGATGTCTTAAACTGTCATAAACGGAAGTGTACAGGCGATTATTAGAGCATTGGAACATTGAGAGCTGCATTGAAGACAATGGAGCTGCAGAAATCAGCAATCACTCATGAAGGCCCTTCATAGTGAGTGTTCCAAACTAAACAACCTGTAACTGTTTGTTTAGAAAACGATGTACTTGTTTCTGTGTATGGTCTGTACATACTTCAAACAACAAATAAAAACAGAAAACACTTGTAAATGTGTTGTAGAACTGTGTTAACGACCCCTTATTAATAATAAGAGTAAACAATGACTGAAAAGCCAAGTGACAAATAAATACTTTCCTGTTTTCTTAACCCTTTCCGTGCTCATGACGGCGTGTGCTCATGCCGGCGTGGAGCCATCATGCCGCCGCAGCTCCGCCCACACGGCAATAATTCCCCACCTGTGTGGGCAAATTAGTGAGTGGGGAGGTCATGACGGCTCCATGCCGTCATGAGCACACGCCGCCCATGACTCATGGCAGCGTGGAGCCGTCATAAGTACCGCTGCGGCGGAATTCGCGGCGCAGGGAAGGGGTTAAACTACTATTTTTTATCATGTCCAGGCCCTTGCAGACTCTTGAAATGTCAACAAACAGCAAGCATTTGTTCTCAGAAAGGAGGCAACCCTACTGGTGACTAGCAAGGGGAGAGGAGTAGGCCTAATGGCTAGGGCAGTCGACCTAAAAAATCTCAAGTTCAAGTCTCGGCAAGGACACGCAACATCCTGTGATTCTGGGCAAATCACTTAATCTCCCCGTGCCAAACAAAAATGAATGTGTCATCATGTAACACAACTCGTGTTTATGGAAAGCGCTCTCATACCCAATAGCTTTGGGTCAAGTTTGCGCTATATATTACTCTGTGAAATTTTTTTACTAAAACAAAAGGCCACAAACAGAAAGCGGTACATAAGGAGGCTTGGCAGTTTGGGCAGTACTTTTCCCATGAGGCACAGGGTCAAGGCTGATTTGCATTTGGCCATGTCTGAACGGGGTGGTGTGGAGTGCAAAAAAACGATGGATTTAGGCCCAGATCTCTGTACTGGGGTGAATGTATGACATTGTTCTGCATTCTGTCCATCAATTGTTGTTTTTGCATTTGTCACCCCGAGTGGGATGGGTATGCTCAGACGTGAGTCCCATGCTCTCCACACCACTGGAGACAAGCTATCCTGGCTGAAGACGGCTGATAGCCAGAAACCGGTCCTAGGATGCTTGAATCCGGTCCAGGAAAGACATGGCTTGGCAGTTCGGGCTGGACTGTTCCCATGAGGCACAGGGTCAAGGCTGATTTGCATATTTTGCTGCTGTTTTTTCTCTTATCACAGGATGTGGGAAATGTACTTTTAAGGTTTTAACAAATCAAATAAGGTTTTCTTTCACTTGACATATGGCCATGTGTGAACTGGGGTGGTGTGGATTGCAAAAAAACGATGGATTTAGGCCCAGATCTCTGTACTGGGGTGTATGTATGACATTGTACTCCATTCTGTCCATCAATTGTTGTTTTTGCACAAACAGAGAGCAGCAAAGAAATGACATACCGTTTTCATTCCACCTTCTTTAAAGTTTAAAAAGGGTGAGCTGCGAACGGGCATTATTAAGTTTTGCACCAAGCTGAATTTAAAATAATAGTCCACTGTAGCGGGCAATACGAGACATTAAAGGCCCGCTCCAGTTTTAACAAGGGAGTGGAGCGGGCCTTTAATAGCCAGCCACTGCGGGCTATAAGGCTATTAGAACATTTCGCCCCATCAGGGCGGAAGGTTTAAATAGTAAAACAAAGGTCTCATGGAGCCCGAGGGGGTTGAAATCTCCTTGAGCTCCGTGAGGCCTTTGTTGTCACATGTTGCTGTGATAGACAAACATTGGAGTGTTGGAGTTCTCGGCTCTTACCAACCATTAGAAGCCTGGAGCTACTCTATTGTCTTCAATGGAGCGCTCAACGGGCCCGATTCACAGAACTAACTTAAGACAAAATCCTAAACTTACTACTTTTGGTATTCACAGAAGTTAGGATTTTGTCTTAAGACAAACTTAAGACAGACTTAAGACAGACTTAAGACAAAATCCTAACTTAAGTCTGTCTTAAGTCTGTCTTAAGTTTGTCTTAACACAAAATCCTAACTTCTGTGAATACCAAAAGTAGTAAGTTTAGGATTTTGTCTTAAGTTAGTTCTGTGAATCGGGCCCAACATTCTTATGTATATTATATTGATTAGAAGGGTATAACATTGAGTCTGTCTGACACTGGTTTACAACTCATACCTCTAGACTAAACAAGGACCTAATCTGGTTTACTTATGTTGCTCTGAATTCAATGAAAGTGACAGTTTCCAAGTCTTGCCGAATCTCATTCGTGCCAGGCCTTGCTTACTATGTAAGATGTGAAAGTAGAGCGGTCAGCAATCTGTAATGACGATCAACACTGCAGTGGTCTCTTCTAATTTAATAAAATGTGGACACTGGTTGGTATAGCAAAATGTTTTCTGCATTAGATACTCACATCTCTCCTGCCTCTTGTGATAATTTTTTGTTATGAAAGCCCAATATTTGTAAATATGTCAGGTAAACGCTACATTTTTTATCTTCGTCCTCATTTACATTCAGTGAATGCATGGGAGACGGTTCGCGTGCATGCAAACAATGCACAGTTATAGCTGACATTGAACTAAAATGTGTAAATTGATGAGAGGCTTTGGGGGCCCTGCTCTCTCACATTCCAGGGGTCGCTTTGCTGGGCCAATACTCTAATATTCTTGTAGCCCCCCTTTGTGGGTTCTTCTAGCCATTAAATGGCCCTTTCCCTTGTCACAGACCTGTGCCTTTGTCTCAGGCCTTTAACGCTGTAGTGGGCCTTTAATGACTTGTATAAGGCTATATTAGAACATTGGACTGTTCAGAGCTCTACTGAAGACAATGGAGTAGACCCGGGCTTAAAATGGCCAGAAATTCCAACATTCCAATGTTTGTCTTCATGGTTCTACCTTCTTAATTCAGAACATTCTACCCTTAGTTGGTGGAATGTTCTAAAAACCTTGTAGTCTTTCTGCCTCAGGCTATACCTGTTGTTGAAGGCCCTCTCCATCGTTATAGGCCCCCGCCTTAGCATGGGCCTATAACTCGGGTTCAGGGCCTTTCACAACCTGTATTGTCCTCAGCAGTGGTCAATAAGGCTATAGTGAATAGCACTGTGTTTGGTTCAGTTTTCTGTTATACTGTTGTTTTTTTTGGTTCACAAAGTTAAGATGTGCCCACAATAAATCCCTAGGCACAAGGTCAGAAGGCTGTTTTCAATTCCACAAAAGCTAAAACTAAACTACCCTTGCCCAACACAACCACTTTCCAATACATCATGACAAGACAAAAAACTAGATTGGTAGGGCCAGTCTTCCGTCGAAAACCGGCTTGGAGTGAAGAGAGGATGGAATTCTCATCCATCCAACCCTGGATCTTAACTAGGATTGAGCATCAGAAGACCTTTTGGGCACAGTCTATCAAGCTGATCAGGCGGTAGTTGGAGGGCTTCGACCTATCACCTTTCTTGAAAATTGGAATTACTTTAGCCCCTTTCCACGATCCTGGAATCATCCCCCCACCAGCAATGTTGTTTGTCAGTGTTGTGAAGTATGTTGCCCAGTTTCCCCTATCTGAGCTGAAGAGGTCACCAGGGATACCATCCCGGCCCGGGGCTTTTGCATTTGAGATTGAAACTAAGGAAGACAGGATTTCCTCTCTGGTGAATGAGAGGCTACCCACTGGATGACCTATATGTAGAAGCATCCGAGCTCTGTCTTGGGTGCTAATAATAGATTACAGAGCACTGAAATGTTTATGCCACTTCGTAGCATGGATGTTATTGGCCAAAGGGCATGATCTTTCAAAAGTTGCCCTTGGACAAAAGTGAACAAAACATCCTGCTATCTGGGTGCAGGATAGACTCCCTTAGTTCTTCATTTAGGGAGGATGTACTCTCTTTGGTATTGAAAGAGGAGATGCAGGTGAATTCAATAGGGCTATTTGGTTGCAACACCCCATTGGTTTAAACATATGTTGAGAGTTAGTAATGTATACAGTCAACAGTGGAATGTGCCGGCACTAAGATGCAGAAGAAGATAGCCAGTTTACGCTTGTTCATGTTCATCAAGAGGTTCTTTTATTTTCACCAATTAAAGAAGTATGGGTTTTATAAGCAGTACTAAGTCTTTGTTCTAACTAAGAATGATCATTCTAATATCCAAGTAGAATTTCTTTTGATCAAGTAATTTAGAATTTTTTTGATGATTTCTGCAAACAAAATATACAGAACAGCTCTTGCATTGCTAAGTTCTCCAGTTAAATTTTCATTGCAGTTTCTAAAAAGAATGATAGTATTTTTCAATAAAAAAGCCAAAGCCGTAAGGAGTCAGAGAGAAAAAGGTTGGAGACTTCATTAGAGTGGCTGTTGAGGACTTCAGAGTTAAGTTAAAGGTGTTTGTAAGCTCCTCTAGGAGAGTGATTTTCAGGTGGTTGAAGTGGGCTAGTCGAAGGATACAATGAGGAGGGAGGATGTCTCTTTGGAGATTATATTTTTTGTGATTCTATGAAGGGGGAGGAGCATTGATGCTCTTCTGCTTTTTGTTAGGGGAGGAAAACCATATGGGGGTTTTAGAGTAGGAAAGGTGAGGCCTCAATGCATCAAAAGGGGGCTGCTTAAGAGGGGTAGCAGACGGAAGAAGAGTAACATGTGGGAGAGAGGTAGGTGAGTGGTTTGGAGTTAATGGTAGAACAGAGATGGGACACAGGTAGGTGTCACGCCTTCCACAGCCCATTTTCCGGATGCCACAGGGGCGGAGCATGCAGAGAATAAATCGTTGCTGGACAGGAGAGTGTCGGAATATTTCTCACTGTCGGTTTTCAGCTTGCTGGTTTTAGTGGAAGAATTGCTGTTTTAGATTTTTTTTATTTATTACACAATCATAAACATTTAAAGGACAGTGAAGCAAGGTAATGCAGAGCTGCCAAGTTTTTGCAGAGACGCAGAGACGCAGGGGGAGAGACACGAACGCGGCCGCAGCTAAGCCGCAAGCCGCACACCGCGAGTGAGCCGTGAGTGCGGCTAGAACGAGAAAAGTTCACTTTTGACCCGGCAAAGCTTTGAGTCGGGTGATGTTGGGGAGTGGGGCTGACTTCTGCCCTTTGAGTGAGTCGGTGCAGTGCGGTGGGAGTCTGCACGGTCGGGTCAGACCTTTGCGAGTGCCCTCGAAGCAGGCGGGAGACTCAAGGCTCAGGGTCGGGCAATTAAGGCAGGCGATTGAGGCGGTCTAGGTGGATATGACAGGGTGTGACAGGAACCGCCAGGATCCGCCAGGAACCGCCAGCAAACCGCCAGGAAATCGCCAGGAATCGCCGGAAGCCTGAAAACGCAGGAGTAGCCTCTGCCGCCTGGGCTCCACTATTACCCTCCACTATTACCCTGTTACCTGCCGGTTCCGGTGCTTCCCGGTGGCTGAGTGAGCGAGGCTGGGGAAGGAGCGAGGTCTGGGCCAGTCCGAGGTCCGGGCTGAGGTCCGAGTGCGACAGGAGCTGCCGGGGCTGCCGTGGTTCAGGGCAGGGGGGCCGTCGAGCGATCTAAGTGAGCAGGAGCCTGAGGAACCTGAGGAGCCGCCTGAGACACAGGAGCCACTGAAAGCCCAGCCACAGGAGCCGCTGAAAGCCGCTGAAAAGCTCAAGCGTAGCAGTAACCATCGAGAATTTAAACACGGTTGGAAAGGCTGAGTACTGAATGCGGTAGGAGCTGCTGAAGGTTAGGAGCGGCGGGCCTGCTTTCCTGATCATCTATCCTTCATTCTCCATGCCTTAATAACCGAAAAGCACCAAGAGCAAGTGGTTTTCAAGTTTCTTATGCAATGGTAATGCCAGTCAGGGTTCTACACTCACAGTTAAAAGGGAAATCAGTAGTAAACCAGGGAGGTAGTAACTCGAGAGATAAGAGCGCCCTTAAGCCACAGAAAACTATTCGCAGTCGGAGAAACGGTGAGCATCTTACACTTGTTAAATCTTATACATCAGTGTTGACAATGTTTTCAAAAGGGTTAAGAAGTTCTAAGCGCGGAAAAGGTTTAAAAGATGAAGACAAAATGGAGAAGTCAGGGGGAAGAATCAATGGACATCCATGTAGTAGCAGGGAATAGGGTGGAGTGCCAATTTATAAAACCGGAGGCGCTTTACCCCGCTGTAATTATACGCCATAACAATGGGGGTGAATCCGATGTGGTACGTCCTCCAAGAGAAATGGATCCACGGCGAGCAGAAAGGGAGGGTAATACCTCGGAAATGGAAACGGAAATAGCCTTGTCGAGGGTGGAGGAAGATGGTAACCCTCGGGAGAAAAAGGCAGAAAAAAAGGAAGTCTCCCCATTTTCCCATCTAGCAGATTTGGTAACCCTTTTTGACAATACAAATGTGACTCAGAGGTCTGTGCCGGCCTGTCTGCCCATAAAATAAAGTGTTCCTTTGCCTAGGCTAGATCGGCGGCTAGAATCCAGCTTTAATTCTGGGCAGGCGAAACCAGAGGATCTTACATTACCGGACATTGCTATTCAAATAGAAAAGAATGCAGAACGAATAATGCAGCTGGAAAAGTCCGGTATTTCAGGTATGAACTTAGAATTGTTTCCGGATATTCAAGCGTACCCGCCTCTAATAGGAGCTCAAACACATATGCCAGCCATGTATAGTAGTACACCAACCAATCTATCTTTGGCTGCTGATTTGTTAGATCTTTCAGTTGGAAGGATATCAGGAGTTTCGGTGGCCGAGGACAAAAGGGTAGTGAATTCTTTGAACTCTCTGAATATAAGTGAGAACGTTTGGTCAGGGGGGACCATGGAATTCTTTTTTAGATTGGAGAAAATCTTGTCCGCAATTTTGACTTTGTTGGAGAAAAGTACTTTAAACACTGATCATATACTGGAAGTCCTCTCACCTATATTGATTGGGGTTCAAGATCTTAAACAGCTTAAACAAGCCCCAATATTCCCGAAAAAGGCCACATTAGTACCTAGTCAAGCAGGTCAATCACATAATGTGTTGCAAAATACTGATACAAAAACAGCTGTGGGGGGACTAAAAGAGCCGACTGATGGCTCTGAAAGAGCTTCCCCCGAAAGTAATCCAATTTCCGGCTCGCCTTATCCCAATCCTAATGAGTGTGTCAAGGCTCCTATTTCTGGGGTAAAGATAAATATAGAGGTTTCCTCAGTTTTAAACGCAGTACGTTTTTTTCCAATTTTTAACAAAATGAATGTAAAAGAACTAAGTCCTCAGCCATTTGATGAATTAGGTAACACCTCAGTTAGTGCACCTAAGCTGCAAGCCGCACGCCGCGAGTGAGCCGTGAGTGCGGCTAGAACGAGAAAAGTTCACTTTTGACCCGGCTAAGCTTCGAGCCCGGTGATGCTGGAGAGTGGGGCTGACTTCTGCCCCCTGAGTGAGTCGGTGCGGTGCGGTGGGAGTCTGCACGGTCTGGTCAGACCTTTGCGAGTGCCCTCGAAGCAGGTGAGAGACTCAAGGCTCAGGGTCGGGCGATTTAGGCAGGCGATCGAGGCGGTCTAGGCGGATATGACAGGGTGTGACAGGAACCGCCAGGAAATCGCCAGGAATCTCCGGAAGCCTGAAAACGCAGGAGTAGCCTCTGCCGCCTGGGCTCCACTATTACCCTCCACTATTACCCTGTTACCTGCCGGTTCCGGTGCTTCCCGGTGGCTGAGTGAGCGAGGCTGGGGAAGGAGCAAGGTCTGGGCCAGTCCGAGGTCCGGGCTGAGGTCCGAGTGCGTCAGGAGCTGCCGGGGCTGCCGTAGCTCAGGGCAGGGGGGCAGCCGAGAGATCTAAGTGTGGCAGGAGCCTGAGGAACCTGAGGAGCCGCCTGAGACACAGGAGCCACTGAAAGCCCAGCCACGGGAGCCGCTGAAAGCCGCTGAAAAGCCCAAGCGTAGCAGGAACCATCGAGAATTTAAACACAGTTGGAACGGCTGAGTACTGAATGCGGTAGGAGCTGCAGAAGGTTAGGAGCGGCGGGCCTGCTTTCCTGATCATCTATCCATCATTCTCCATGCCTTAATAACCGAAAAGCACCAAGAGTAAGCGGTTTCCAAGTTTCTTATGCAATGGTAATGCCAGTCAGGGTTCTACACTCACAGTTAAAAGGGAAATCAGTAGTAAACCAGGGAGGTAGTAACTCGAGAGATAAGAGCGCCCTTAAGCCACAGAAAACTATTCGCCGTCGGAGAAACGGTGAGCATCTTACACTTGTTAAATCTTATCCATCAGTGTTGACAATGTTTTCAAAAGGGTTAAGAAGTTCTAAGCGCGGAAAAGGTTTAAAAGATGAAGACAAAATGGAGAAGTCAGGGGAAGAATCAATGGACATCCATGTAGTAGCAGGGAATAGGGTGGAGTGCCAATTTATAAAACCGGAGGCGCTTTACCCCGCTGTAATTATACGCCATAACAATGGGGGTGAATCCGATGTGGTACGTCCTCCAAGAGAAATGGATCCACGGCGAGCAGAAAGGGAGGGTAATACCTCGGAAATGGAAACGGATATAGCCTTGTCGAGGGTGGAGGAAGATGGTAACCCTCGGGAGAAAAACGCTGAAAAAAAGGAAGTCTCCCCATTTTCCCATCTAGCAGATTTGGTAACCATTTTTGACAATACAAATGTGACTCAGCGGTCTGTGCCGGCCTGTCTGCCCATAAAAGAAAGTGTTCCTTTGCCTAGGATAGATCGGCGGCTAGAATCCAGCTTTAATTCTGGGCAGGCGAAACCAGAGGATCTTACATTACCGGACATTGCTATTCAAATAGAAAAGAATGCAGAACGAATAATGCAGCTGGAAAAGTCCGGTATTTCAGGTATGAACTTAGAATTGTTTCCGGATATTCAAGCGTACCCGCCTCTAATAGGAGCTCAAACACATATGCCAGCCATGTATAGTAGTACACCAACCAATCTATCTTTGGCTGCTGATTTGTTAGATTTTTCAGTTGGAAGGATATCAGGAGTTTCGGTGGCCGAGGACAAAAGGGTAGTGAATTCTTTGAACTCTCTGAATATAAGTGAGAACGTTTGGTCAGGGGGGACCATGGAATTCTTTTTTAGATTGGAGAAAATCTTGTCCGCAATTTTGACTTTGTTGGAGAAAAGTACTTTAAACACTGATCACATACTGGAAGTCCTCTCACCTATATTGATTGAGGTTCAAGATCTTAACCAGCTTAAACAAGCCCCAATATTCCCGAAAAAGGCCACATTACTACCTAGTCAAGCAGGTCAATCACATAATGTGTTGCAAAATACTGATACAAAAACAGCGGTGGGGGGACTAAAAGAGTCGACTGATGGCTCTGAAAGAGCTTCCCCCGAAAGTAATCCAATTTCCGGCTCACCTTATCCCAATCCTAATGAGTGTGTCAAGGTTCCTATTTCTGGGGAAAAGATAGATATAGAGGTTTCCTCAGTTTTAAACGCAGTACGTTTTTTTCCAATTTTTAACAAAATGAATGTAAAAGAACTAAGTCCTCAGCCATTTGACGAATTAGGTAACACCTCAGTTAGTGCACCTGTGGGGGAGGCCTCTTTAGTGAGTAAAGGCAATACTAAAAGTGGCCATAGGGGGAAGAAGAAGAAGATGAAGAACCGTCTGTTTCCGAAACGTAAACAGAAAAAATTGTGGTTCTATCCTGAAAATGAAACAGGAATTAGTTACACATCCCCCACCATCAGAAAGAATACAGAATCCGTGGTGCAACCCATAATGGAAGATAGTCAAACTCATGGGCATGAAAATGATCTTCAGCATAATAGTTCAACCATAGCATTGAATGCCCCTTTGATTCAAGAGGGTAAGGAAGCTAGTGGGCAAAATTATGGCTTAAACATTGACCTTAGTTTAGGAAGTAAATTGGTTAAATCAAATAGCCCCTTAATAGTCCCGAATGTAGGCTCAGGAGGTGCCGCCCAACATCCCTATGGGCCTGTTCTGTCCTCAATGGGTGCTGTATCCGGCCAGGGTACGGGTGGGGGTCGGAGAATAACATTGATTGATAATAATAGCGGGGGAAAGCCAAAAAGTAATGTACCTATGGGCCAATTAGACATGAATTTAACTAGGAACACTGATATAGGTGCCAGGCACGTGAACAAGGTTCTAATCTTTAGCTCTCTTTTAGACGCTGAACCGATGATATTGAATAGAAGTGCCCTCCTTAGAATTATTTCCGAAATAGAGGATCTGGGGTTAATCACTACTAAAGATATTGAATTGGTATACTTAGATTGGAGGAGCTCTCCCCCTAGTACCAACACTTTCTTTTTCCTCAGGGATAGTGTCAGCACTTGTTTTAGCAAATGCTGATAGCTTTAGGAAAAGAGGAATAGACATTTTACCTAGTGTTGTTCCTCATAGGACCATGACAAAAAATTTAGAGTAGGTAATCAGGTGCAAGGGAGGTGCTTCACGGAGTATAAGGATGAAAATACCTACATAAAGTTTGAAGACATGGAAATAACGGTAGGAAGTAAAACGGTGTAAGAAAAATTAAGTTTCCAGCACTAGAGGTTCAGGAGGCCCCTGGAGAGGTCATGGAAGATGAGGTGACAAAATGGAGTTGAGTCGCAGGTACCTTGAATGGGGCAAAAACATCTAGCATAAAACCCGTAGAGCGGGGGTAGCGAACTGGGGAAAATCATATCATGGAACGTGGTGGGGCTAGGTAAATCTTGTTACAAGCTCATATCCTTGGCTGACTTAAGTAGCACGATCATCTGCCTTCAAGAGGCGTGGGCGATGGAAGAGTTCCAGCTAAAGAACTTTTATGTGTATTGCAGTACAGCAGAAAAATCTTTAAAAGGGCACGCAAGTGGAGGTCTAGCCATTTTTCTTAGTTGCCATATAGCATGGGACCCGTGATATATAAACACCCCTCAAATTGCTGTATTTGTGCAAAACTGAAATTAGGAAATGATAACTTAGGGCATGCAAAGTTTTTGCTTTTGGTAAATGTGTACATTGCCCCAGGGAGGGCATTTAACCCACTGGTTGATTCCATCTGTAGTTTCGTGCTAAGTTTATGTAATATGGAAGAAAGTGCACGTATATTGATGGTAGGGGATTTTAACGCTAAGTTAAATAACAGTGCTGTTCTGTCCTTCTCTAATACGGACTTGGAGGAGGTGTGGGCTATTCCAGAGTCTGTACTCCCGGCACAGTTAAAATCTGATAAACGTGGCCTTTCCCTCTTACAAAATCTTAGGAATCTTGACCTAGTACTTTTAAATGGTAGATTCCCTGAGGACTCCCCTGCAGCTTATACTTTTAATGGGACATACGGTCAGTCCCTCATTGATTACATGGCAGTCTCCATTCAAGTGTTCAGTGCGTGTACGCAGTTTAAGGTGCTCCCTTCTAAGATGAGTGACCATAACATTCTGGAGGTAATTATGGTTACAAATATCGAGAAGCCTGAACTCTGGAATCAGAGAAATGAAAATGTCACTTACTTTCGAAATAATGGCCGTACTTTCTGGTCGTATAAGGCACTTCCGAACTTCCAGAGGGTATTTAAGAATATTGCGTTTAGGCCAAGTCTGGAGACCCCGGTTGTGAGGTATGAGAGAGTTTTGGCAGCAATTAGAAAATTGTGAAGAAATAAGCAAGGAATGAGAGCCTCCCCTATAGTATTAACTTCATGGGAAATTAAAAAACTGAATAAGGAGATTAACAGGTTGATCAGACTCCAATTTAGAGTTCCTAGTTCACAAATGCAGAGAGAGGTACACAGATTAAAACAGGCAAGGAAAAGAAAATTAGCATCAGATAGGAGGGCCGTTGAAGATGAAAAATGGGTCACCTTACGTGAAGTGGCCCTAAACGGGGATACTAGAAAGTATTGGGCATTGATAACGAAGTTTTGTGATGGTAGAGAAAAATCACAAACCATTTCAGTCTCAGAATCTGAATGGACCATTTATATTTCCCAACTGTATGCTCCCAATCAATTAGCAGATCAGTTTGAGGGGGTTGCTAATAACTCAGAATTGGGGGTTGATGTAGGAGAACCAACAGAATTGGAGATTGAAGGTTATATTAAGGGGGCAAGATACTCTGGGGCAATGGGGTCAGACGATGTTCCAGTAGCTATAATACAACAGGATCGTGAAGATTGGGCAACATTTTTATATCTGTTGTTTGCCCATTGTTCTGCTACTGGGGATATCCCGCATTCCTGGAAGGGAAGTATATTGGTCCCGTTGTATAAGAAGGGCCCAAGAAATTCCCCAGCTAGTTTTATACAAATCTTCCTTTTAGACGCAACGGGGAAACTGTTTGCGAAGAGTATCCTTGGGCACTTGCAAGAGTGGGCATTCGGAAACAATCACATACCTCTGGAACAAACAGGATTCCGTAAGAATAGTGGCACTCTGGATAACATTTCTGTCCTACAAACGTTAATTGAAAAATATCCTGTGGGCCGAGGGGTCCCGTTGTATACAGCCTTCATAGATATCTCCACAGCGTTCGATAGGGTAGATCGGGGGATGCTGTGGAGGAAATTGGTCACAATGGGGATCCCAGGGAACCTTTTAAGATTAATAATTGCACTCCATTCTTTGACGTGGACAAAAGTTTTGTTGGGGGGATCTCAATGCCTATCAAGGAAAATATGTACTCACAACGGGCTGAAGCGGGGGTGCCTTTTGGCCCCTTTGCTCTTCTCTATCTATATCAATGATCTGCAGAGTCGGGTAGGACGGAGCAAAGAGGACCCTCCGCAAATAGGTAATCTTAAATAAAATTGTCTGTTGTATGCAGATGATGCATTCATTATGGACTTAACACCAATCGGGTTCCAAAGAAGATTGACAGAGTTGGTCAGGTACACAGAAGAGTACTTTTTAAAAATAAACATTTCAAAGAGCAAAGTTATGATTTTTAGTTATCAAGGGTGTAAGGTTAGAAACAATTTGAGTTGGTTTCTTGTAAAGGAAAAACTGGAATCAGTGAAATTTTATCCATATTTAGGAAAAATATTTTCAAACAGGTGTTCTGCTACCAGACATATGGACCATTGTAAAGGGAAAGCAATTTGACAAGCCTCGGCAATTAATCGCCTGTATATGCAATGTGGGAAAAGACACTTTTCCCACATCATTTCGGTTTACAAAATAAAAATCCCACAGACTTTGAATTATGCTAGCAAAACAGTTGATGAGTGTAAATGGGCCAAATTTGAGAGAGTGGAAGGAAAGATCTGGCGCCAAATTTGTAATTTGAATTAAGCTGCGCCGATCGCGGCACTTAGGCTCGAATTTGGTCTCCTCTCGGCATACGTGTTATCGAAGGCTGCCTGTTTAAGGTGGTGTAATGCTTTGATAAATGGCCCCGGTAATGTGTTGAGGGTAGCATTGCACAGGGAAATATTTGTAATTATGATGGGGAAAAGCAGTATTTTTAGAAATTATATAAAGGCATTAAGTATGTTTGGTTTAGATAAGGAAGGGGCAGCAGCTTTATGTAAAACCTTGTTAAAGCAGATAATTAAGAAGACAATTTATGTGGTTTCTCGTGAAAGAGATTTGATACTATGTTCATTGAATGGAAGGATGGACTGCATTGTGGGGAGCTCCATTGTTAAAAACCCCCAACTGTATGTTTTATGGAACCTGGAACACGGAGTACGTAGGGTGATTCTGTTGTTAAGAATGAATTTATTACCCCTAAGAATTGTAATAGGTTCTGGGGATGGTATTCCCAAAAATAAAAGATACTGTCATCTGTGTAACTGCGCTAAACAAGATTTTAATCATGTTTTGATTATGTGTCCTGCACTCCATTCAACACGACGTAGATATTTAAGGACTGGTTTTTTAAAGTTTAATATCTCAACAGCTGAACAGGCCCGTAATTGTCTTCTGTCCCCTCCATCCAAACTGATGTATTTTAAAAAATTTCGTTTTTTAAAGTTTTTAAACGGTTATTAGGATTGTAACATTTTAAAGTGACTCGAGAGTTTACAATATCCTGATGCTAAATCATTTATACTGCTGCTAGGAGAGGGTGGGAAATATTTGCCCTAAAAAATTGCACAGAGCACTTGCACTTTTTGAATGACATGTAAATCGCCTTTTTTAATATCTTTATTCTAGATTATTTACATAGCTGCTAGGGGAGTTATGATAAATACTCCTCAAAAAAAAAATTCCACAGAGCACTTGCACTTTTGTATGATAAGGTAGTGCCTTCCTCTTTTCCGTAAATCCGGATTACAACTGTTATTAATTCTTCTGTGTACCTTTTTTTATTTTTTTATTCAGGTTTTCCTGACAGCCCAGAGTGTGTTTTAACCAAAAGAAGTTTGTTTGAGTTGTAAGCCTTTCTGCATTGAAATGTTGTTGTCCAGTGTAGAACTTTTTAAAGAGTTTTTAAACGTTTATTAGGATTGTAATATTTTAAAGTGACTCGAGAGCTTACAATATCTCAATGTTAAATTATCTATACTGTAGCTAGGGGACACAGAGCACTTGCACTTTTTGTATGACATGTAAATCGCCTTTTTAATACTTTTAGGCTAGATTATCTACATAGCTGCTAGGGGAGTTTTGGCAAATACTCCTCCAAAAATTGCACAGAGCACTTGCACTTTTGTATGATAAGGTAGTGCCTTCCTCTTTTCCCTAAATCTGGATTACAACTGGTATTAATTCTTCTATGTACCTTTTTCTTAAATCAGGTTTTCCTGACAGCCCATAGTGTGTTTTAACTGAAATAAGTTTGTTTGAGTTGTAAGCCTTTCTGCATTGAAATGATGTTGTCCAGTGTAGAGCTTAGTCTACTGAAGGAAAAAAAGGGTTTTCTTTCAATTGTTTGTATCTTAGCATAAAATTGTATTTGTAATTGTATTTCGCGTTCTTGTATGTACTGAATGATGTTTTATTCATGTACTTTATGTGGAATTCTTCGGAATTCTAAATCATAATAAATATTAATTGAATTGAATTGCTGTCCTGACCGGGTTTTTGGCTCTATTTCTGAGTGATGGTGACTTTAAGCTTGCTACCATCCTGGATCCCTATTCTTAGCTTGTTTTGGTCCTTTTAGGCCTCTTTTCAGACCTAGAAGCATAAACTAGAGGATAGCCACTTTATATGAAGATAGATCCCTTATTCCTGACTCTAATCCATCTATTGCCTATTGGCTTTGACATAATTATGTGTCCTTTCATCATTCTACCTATAGTAGAGGGTGGATCCTGTAGTTCTGACTTTATATTATCTATTGGTAGGGTTTGTGTATAGAGTTAAGTGTCTATTTCATCCTTTTCGGGCCTACAAGGCCCAGAACCAGAGAGACTCCATTTTGCTTTCTGCCTCTGCAGACTGAGATGCATGTAGGTCAAGTGTGATGTTTTAGTTATGAGGTGTTATTCACTTGGAGAGAACCGGCCTGGGCCGGCCCTTATCAGTAGACTGTATTTGTGTCGAAGACATCACAAAAGGCCGGCCGGCTGGGTGTGTGTCCTTGGCGCGGAGTGGTGCAGGCATCTGATGGGCGGCAGGCTGATGACTGGAACTTTCCACTAGGGGAGAGCATTCCATATTAGCGAAGTGCAGAAGAGGCGGAGTAGTCAGTTGGAGCAGGAGAGAGAAGTCAGTTGGTTGCTGGAGCTGGAGAGAGCAGTCAGTTGGTTTTTGGAGTTGTCAGAAGCAGTTGTATTCAGATGGTCTCTGGAGCTGAAGAGAGAAGTCAGATGGTGTTTGGAGCTGAAGAGAGAAGTCAGATGATTTTTGGAGCTGAAGAAAGCAGTCAGAAGCAGTTACTTATCAGAAGGAGTTGTGATCAGTTGGAGCAGGCAGTTAAGAGCTGGAGTTTGGAGTGATGCCTTTTGGAAGAGACTGAAGTTATATTGTGGATTAGTCTGTGGGAGCAGCTGGAGTGAGTTGGATATTGGAGCTGAAACAATCAGACAGAGTGAAGAAGCTAGTGGAGCGAACGGTTATCAGAGCGGCAGAAACTATATCATTAGACTGAAGTTGGAAGGTGAAGACAGTTTGTAGGAGGGAAAAATCCAATGCAGAGTGATCAGCACAGATGTGTGTCCAAGAGTGCAGGGTAGAATATGAGCTGAGCCATGGCACAGACGAGAGAGGAACACAGAGGACAGCTAAAACAAGACTTCATACTAATCAGGTGATATCTGTCCTGTTATATTAGTGCCCATATACATTAATCTTGTCTTTTATTTCCTAGGCTAGATTCCTTACTGTATTGTTATACTGATTAATCCTTTTTCTTTCAGCGGTGTGCAGTCTGTTATAATCCAGTTCCCTTTTTAGCTATCTACAGTTATGTGTTAGTAATAAAGCTTTCCATTATAATAAAGAGACCCCGCAGATCTGTGTATGTGTCTATTCCCCTTTACTTTTCAGGCTATGTCTAGATTGCTAGTTATTAGGATGTTATAATAATAAAGGAACCGCAGTTCTTAGTGAACCATTATGTAACTGTTATTATTCATAATGAAGTTAACCTTTCTTCTAGTCAGATGCTGTTATGTGAACGGATGTATCTCCCGTCCAGGTAAATGGTAACTGAGCAAGGGAGTAGAGGAGCACTTGTATTTGATAATAACCTTGGCATATTGTGATTTGGCCATTCTTGTGTACCACATAAAATATAACAATTGTATATGAGACATTCCCAGTAGATATTAGATATATATAGAGAAACTTCCCAACAGAGAGAAAGAGAGCTGAAGGTATTCATAGGACAGTGATCGTCGTTGTGTAGCTGCGTAAATGAGAGCATTGATTGTGATCAATGTGTATACCCACAAGATTGTGGCTTGAGAGAGCACTGATTGTGGTCAATGTGTAATGAGATCGCCGCTAGGAAAAGTGGCGTTAATGAGAGCATTGATTGTGGTCAATGTGTATACCCACCGGATTGTGGCTTGTGTATGTGTTGGATTTCACCCAACTCGACCCACACCAAGGAAGCGAGGATGGCCCCAATCCTCTGCCCCTATTCGGAACGCAACACGCCCATTATATATCACAGCGTGACAGCGGACCGAACAAAGGGAGAAGGTAGGAAAAAAACAAAAAGAAAGAGAAACGCCAAGACTCTTTCTATGTTTCAGCTAGGCAGACCCTGTTCTTGCGGATATATATATAGGTCTTCTAACCTGCAGCGGAATAAGAAAAGAAACAAAGAAAAAACAGAATGTCAATACAGTTCCCAGTGTCCTCTCACCTGAGTTCTCCTCAGTACCCACTTATCACTGCCCAACACAACCCAATTCCCCTCCTTACTTGTGTAACACAGAAGAATTCTCAGGAAAGAGACTTGTGGAGGAAAGTCCATTAGGTGAAAGTAGACAAGCTCTCTTTTTACCAGCGTTTCATTTACAGGGGGGAAAAAGTCATAAATCTGACAAAAAACCCCTTTGACAGCTATTAACAGCAAAACCGCTGTACTTGCATAGCGTTTAACCTACTTGTGGCCACAAACTAAAGCGCGTTCCTCGCAAAACGCCAGAAGCAACTTGCTTCGTGAAATCGTCCAAAATTTCACATAACGATGTGAAACGGGTTACACAAAACCCGGAAATCGGCCCCGCCGTATGTAGCAAAGTCCCCACACGATCTAAGCAAAAAGACGTCCGCTGTCCCAAAAAATAAAAAGAATTATCCAATCCTTTTAGGTGCACTTGCGGTCAGAAGCACAACTTCCAACTCCGAAGGAGAACAGCTGACTGGAAGGCGTCCGACGCGTCCCGACTCCAGGAAGCAGAGCGAAGCCTCGTACTGCTCAGCGAAGCTTCCCAGCGTTATTAGAATCCAAATGCTGTGGAACATACCCAGAGGGAGAAACGCTAACTCCCCAAAACACAACCTGGTACTAAAAAACCAACCAGGCTAGAAACCAAGCCCCGAGTACTGGCGCTGGTTCCTAGATAAGGAAGGAGGAGGAAAAAAGGTGCGGAGGCTACCGGAAAGCAGAAAACAGAGAGAAGACACCGAGGATAACATGCAGAAAGAGGCACAGAGAAAGGAAAGTCAGTAAACATCTGCTAATTCCCAACAGTACCTCCCCTCAAAGGCCTCCCAACAGGACGGGGTTTAGTCGGATGACGGAGGTGAAACAGTCTAATCAAACGAGGAGCATGCACCCCTGTAGCTGGTTCCCATGTGGGTTCCTCAGGAGGATACCCTTTCCAATCGATTAAGTACATCAACCTCCCCCGTCTCCTCCTCGAATCAAGGATAGCATTAACCTCGAATTCTTCTTCTCCATCAACCAACACTGAAGGAGGAGGGGGCAGGGTCTGATCAGTGTTTTTATATGGCTTCAATAAAGAGGTGTGAAACACCGGATGAATGCGATATTCATCAGGCAACTCCAACCTCATGGCCACAGGATTTATCACTCGTGCTATAGGAAAAGGACCCACGAATCGTGGTTGCAGTTTCCAAGAGCCTTCCATTCTCAAGTTCTTTGTTGACAACCAAACACGATCACCGACTACATAAGAGGGGGCGGGTACCCTGTGTTTGTCAGCCTGCCTTTTCATGTCTTCCTTTGCCTTGACCAAATGATCCTGAGCTAAACCCAAATCCTGCCCAATGCTATTCCCAATGAATCGACCGCTGGCACATGACCCGAGGGTTGAATAGGGATGGCCTTTGGAGGAAATCCCATAGAACAGTAAAAGGGGGACATACCAACAGCGGAATGAACGCTGTTATTATATGCGAATTCCGCAAGAGGGAGGGCTAACACCCAATTACAGGTCAAGGAAGTCAATAAACACCGTAGATACTGTTCCATCGTTTGGTTGATCCTCTCAGTCTGACCATCGGACTGAGGATGATAGGCAGAAGACAGGCAGATTTTCATTTGTAACGCCTCACATAACTCAGTCCAGAAATGGGACACAAACTGAGCCCCCCTATCGGACACAATGGCAGATGGTAAACCATGCAGTCTCACTATAGATGACACAAAGATTAAAGCCATTTCCTTAGCGGTAGGCAGTTTAGATAAGGGGATAAAGTGGGCCATTTTTGTGAAGGAATCAACCACAACAAGAATCACCGTGCAACCTGACTCTAACGGTAAATCCGTAACAAAGTCCATACTAATCGTATGCCAAGGCGCAGGAGGTACAGGTAAAGGTTGTAACAGATATATATTTAACAGGGTAGGAGAGTTAAGGGATTTCATCCACTACTGTGGATGGAAGGGTACTCCCAATCCCCTGGATAGGTAGCTATATAACAATACGAAGGAGTACCACCAAAGATAAGGCTAGACAGCCAATATTGGTGGGATGAGACACTAGTGTGAAAGAAGAAGTCCTCCTTTGTTTTTGAGGAACCCCTCACTCACCGACCTGGTCGGTGACATGCTTCATCATCGGGGCCACCTTGACAGCCGAGTGCCGCCAAGGTGTGCTGCAACACCTGGAATACAGTGGAGCGGGTATGTGAGTGATGAATGTGAAAAAAGAAAAAAGTCAGTGAGTTAAAAATTGTCCTGGTATGACTTATCCAAATATTATTTATTCTAAAGCTACTGGACAATATTAAAAACAGTGATGATACAATAAAGGCTTTAATGGGACCATCACAATTCTATGGATGGCTTCAAAAAGCCATCCATAGAAATACTGCCTACAATCTTTTCTGGTGAGATGAAAGACCCCATATCCATGTCGGTCCCCCACTCGTTCTGTTTCACATGTATTCTGGACAAGGCATCTGATTTCAGTTGCTGTGCGGCAGGCCTATAGGTAATTATGAAATCATATTCATTGAAGAATGAAACCCACCTCATCTGCCTAGGGGTCAAGGCACGAGCGGACCTAAAGAATTCAAGATTCTTATGGTCCGTAAAGATGGTAATGTTATGTTATGTTATGTTATGTTACAAACTTTTGTATTGCGCACAGCTGCCCCAGCTAAGGGGCGTCCTGGCGCATGGCAGATAAAAAAAATGCAACACCACAGGAAACATAACAGAAAGGAGGAAAGTGATTTATTAAAACAAAAAAGTTTTTAAGACTTTGCGAAAGACTAAAAGATCGTCTAACAGCCGCATCTCTACAGGAAGGGAGTTCCAGAGCTCGGCTGCTCTGACCCAGAAAGAACGGCCACCGACCCGACACAGTCTGTATCGGGGAATCACAGTAAGTGCTTGGCCCAGGGATCTCAGGGGCCGAGTAGGCACATACCAAGACAGAAGGTCCGCAAGAATTGGGGGACCTACCCCCCTCAAAATCTTGAACGCCATACACAGCACTTTAAACTGAATTCTGGCCCTGATAGGCAACCAGTGCAGTGATCTCAATGTGCTGGAGACAGAACAAGTTCGAGGTAGGCCAACAATAGCTCTCGCCGCAGCGTTCTGGACGCGTTGGAGGCGGGTAACCTCAGCCACATTGGACCCTACAAGAAGAGAGCTGGCATAGTCCAGGCGAGATAACACTGTAGCCTGGACTATCAGCTGCCTGGTGCGATGGTCAAAAAACTTCAGAACAGGGCGAAGCGACCGTAAGATACCAAAGCAACAGGCCGCGGTTTTCTTCGTGTGGCCTACATAGCTGAGGGAGGGATCCATCCATACTCCTAAGTTCTTTAATTCCGTGACAGGAAGGGGGGCCGGCCCCAGCTCCGTAGGCCACCATCTGTCCCCCCATAGCTCTGATCTCTTACCGACGATCATGATCTCTGTTTTCTTAGCGTTGAGCTGGAGACAGTTGTTCTTCATCCAGCTCGCCACCGCCACCGCCCTAAGTCCACTCTGAAACCTGGGGGCATCCCGGTCCGCATCCCCGCTGATCGTAACCGCTAGCTGAGTGTCGTCAGCATATGAGACCATAGTCATGCCCCATTGCTTGACGACCTCAGCCAGCGGTCTCACGTAAAGATTAAACAACGTGGGACTCAGCGAGGATCCTTGCGGCACCCCCTGTTTCAAAGGATGGAATTGGGACTGGAACTGTGGGATGGCAACGCTAAAGAAACGATCGTCTAGAAAAGACCGGAACCACTGGAGGGCAGGTCCACCCAGCCCAATCTCCTCCAGGCGATGCAACAGGATAGGATGCGAGACAGTATCAAACGCGGCGCTCAGGTCCAATAAGACGATTGCCGCTGTCTGTCCCGCATCCATCACTGTGCGAAGGTGTTCAGCCATGGAGAGGAGGGCGGTCTCCGTGCTGTGTCCAGCACGGAACCCATTCTGGGTGGGATCCAAGATGTTAGCATGGGTAAGGTGAGCCGAAAGAACTTTGTTGACATGGGCCTCCAACACTTTGGTCGGCCACGGAAGCAAGGAGATGGGCCGGTAGTTTTCGGGTTTATCTGGATCCAGGGACGGCTTCTTCAAAATGGGAGAAACCACCGCCCGCTTCCAGCTAGCGGGTACCGTGCTTGACTCCAACGAGATGTTAATCAAGGAGTGAACCACGGCCCGTCCCACAAAGGACTGCTCTCTAAAAAGAGTTGCTGTAAGCGGATCAGCGGGGGACCCTGATTTAACCTGCTGAGCCAGGAGGTCAAACCCCTCTGATGTCAGCGGGGGCAGCACGTGCAAGGTGGAAACTCCATAGATGTTGATCGGGGGCTCAACTGGAGGCCCTGTACAAGGGAACGTCCGATAGATGTTTTGGACCTTTTCCAGAAAAAACCGAGCAAGAGCCTCACAGTGAGTGGAGGACCCAGTCGTCGTAATACAGGCACGCTTTGCCAAGAGATCCTTCATCACTTTAAAGATGGTTTTAGAGGGGTTGAAGCTGTTGCCGAATTCAGCGGCGTAATAAGCTGCCCGAGCTCGGCAAACAGCCCGATGGTATATTTTGACGGAGGCGAGATAAATAGCTTTTTTCCCGCTATCGTACGCCTTCCGCCAAGCCCTCTCCGCTCGCCTACAACTACCCTTGAGTGTACGTAAGGCGCCGTCGTACCACGGACTGGAGTCCCTGGAGCTGACTTTACAAGCGGTAATTGGAATAAAAGCGTCAAGCGCCTTGGAGATCCAGGAGCAGAACTTCTCGTAACCTGAATCAACCATCATCAGAGGTTCTAAAGGCTCCTCGGCGAGGACACGATGTAAGTCCTCCAGCCGTAATTTTCTCCAATGCCGCCTTGTGACCAGCTTTGCCGGGGGAATAGTAATCATTCCCGGCAAAGGGGTACAGATGGTAACCAAAGAGTGGTCCGTCCAGCCAAGAGGTGTAACGGCGGAGACAGCAGCGTCTGCCAAATTAGTGAAAAAAGGATCTAAGGTGTGGCCGCCTGTATGGGTAGGCTGTCGAACCATTTGCACCAGTTGAAGGGCCTCCAGGTCAGCAAGAATGCCGCTAACCGAGGGGGTGTTAAGGTTCTCAAAATGTAAGTTGAGGTCTCCCAAAATAGAAAAATTGGGGCAGCCTACCACCAAGGAACTAACCACGTCGGGGAAGGCCGCTCTGAACACCACATCACTACCAGGGGGGGGCGATAAACCACCATCCCCGAGATGTTATTGTGGGCAAGGAGGTCATTATGCCAGAGATTGTTCTGTAAAACCATCTTCGATTTCTTCTAAAAAAGTGGTAGCATGTGTGCAGCCACCCGAGGATTTGGTAGTGGAAGATAAACTTAATCCATCATATCAGATTTCTGGTATAGTCAAGAGAGTCCCTAAACATTTCATGATCACCGTGTGTTTGGTTATATCTAACAGCCATAGGGCTCCTGTGTCTGCATTATCGGACTCTGGTGCCACGGGTAATTTTATGGACATCGAGTTGGCAGAACGATTAAAGGTGCCCTGGATCATGAAAGATCAACCTGAACCTGTGAGGGCCATAGATGGAACCGAGTTGTCTTCTGGTACTATTACTAAACAAACAGAACCCTTGTGTATGATATGTGATAATGGACACTCTGAATACCTTGGGTTTGATTTGATTGATGCTCATTCTTTTGGTATTGTGTTGGGGGTAGCTTGGTTGCAATCACACAATCCCAGGATTGATTGGATTAGACGAACTGTGACTCTTGATTCAGTCTATTGTCTGCAAAGTTGTTATAAGGTCGCCACGGATTGGGTTACCCCTTTAACTTGTGCAGTAGGTGATGGGTTAAGGAGTGAAGTGCAGAAGATACCTGAATCATATGTAGAGTTTGCCGAGGTGTTCGACAAAGGAAGAGCGAGGGACTTGCCTCCCCATCGTTCGTCCGATTGTAGAATTGATTTGGCCCCCGGGGCTACACTGCCCTGTTGTCGTATATATGCCTTATCCGGACCTGAAGAACAGCATTGAAGGGAATGGCGAGCCCCCCACAAATGATGTCTCCACTCCTCAAAGGATAGCTTGATTGCCAACAATTCACGTTCTGCTACCGTATAGTTTCTTTCAGCAGGTAACAGTGTTTTTGAAAAGAAAGCTATAGGATGCATAAACCCAGTTTTTACATCTCTCTGAGACAAGACTCCCCCCACTGCACCCAAAGAAGCATCCGCTTCAACAAAAAAGGGTAACGCAGGGTCAGGATGGACAAGAACAGGGGCCGAGGTGAACCATTCAATCAATTGATCTAACGACATTTGCGCCAAATAGGACCACACAAAAGGAACTACCTTTCTCAACAAAACAGTCATGGGAGCAACAATCTCCGAGAAATGGGAGATAAACCGCCGATAGAAATTAGCGAATTCAAGCAACACCTGCACCTCCTTTACACATTTAGGCGAGGGCCAAGAGGTTATAGCCTCGATCTTACATGGATCCATTCTAATGCCCTCAGCAGAAACAAGTAAACCCAAAAACTCTACTCTGTCAGTATGGAAACTGCATTTCTCCAGCCTCACAAATAACTGATGGTCTTTCAAGGTCTGTAAGACTTGGCGAACATGTGTTTCATGTTCAGCCACAGTGTTGGAGAATATTAAAATATCGTCTATATAGACGATCACGCTCAAATCCAAATATTCCCTTAGTACCTCGTTGATGAAGAACTGAAAAGCAGCCGGAGCATTACATAATCCGAAGGGCATAACACAATACTCATACAGACTGAACTTAGTCCGGAAGGCAGTTTTCCACTCATCACCTTCACGGAATCGTATGATGTTTGATGTTTGTTGGTTTTTGTATAGCGCACATACACTCCATGGAGCATCTTGGCGCTGCTGATTTCACTGCAAAGATGAAATATTTGGGGATGGTAGCTGAGCTATAGATGTCCTTAGATTAGAGTCTTACATTTTGCATCAGATAATCCGTAAATCCATGTTTTTAGAAGTTTTTTATAGATTTTTTCTGATGGTGATGCTCTAAGTTTAGCTGGAAGGGCATTCCAGGCCTTGGCGCCTAGGACTGCTAGGGATTTTCCACCCTTGGTGGTCAGTCAAAACTTGGGTATGGTCATTAGATTAGCAGTGGCTGATCTAAGTTCCCTATTTGGGAGGTATCTGTGAAATTTGGTTGACAGATATTTGGGTCCGCATTTATGAAAGCCTCTGTATGTGATCAGAAGGACTTTGAATAGTATCCGTTTTTGGATGGGGAGCCAGTGCAACGCATTCAGAGCAGCTGATGCGGATGATCTCCTAGGCCATCTTAAGACAAGCCGGGCCGCCGCATTTTGAATCATTTGCAGTTTGTGCAGGGTAGATTTAGCTGCTCCTGCGTACAAACTGTTGCAGTAATCGATTCTCGATGTTATGAGAGCGATTGCAACCGTACGGCGGGCGGCCAGTGGGAGGTAGTCAAAAAATTTTCTGAGGCCCTTGATTATGTTGAAACAGATACCGGCCACTTCTTTGGATTGCTGTTTAAAGGACAGCATATTGTCAAATTTTATACCTAAGTTGCGTGTGGCACTGATGGTTTTGGGAGGGGCTTCTGCGTCTGATGGCCAGCATGTAAGAGGGGAAAAGATGTTATTTTTCCCGAAGGGCAGGAACTCTGTTTTCGCAGAGTTGCACTTTAGATGGTTATTGTGCATCCATCCAAAAGTCGCAGTTAGGCAGTCTTTCAGTATCTGTTCAGCCTTTCCTGTATCTTCATCTAAGACCAGGACCAATTGGGTATCGTCTGCATATGCAACTGTGGTTACATTATGCGTGGCAATTAGGTTGATCAGGGGTGCCATGTATAGATTGAACAAGGTTGGGCTCAAGCTAGAGCCCTGGGGCACCCCTGACCTAACCTCCTTCTCCTCTGAGTAGAAGTGTCCCAATTTGGTTATTTGTTTTCTGTGGAGCAGAAAATTTGTGAACCATTTCAACACGGTGCCCCCAATGCCTGCCTCAGCTAGGCGATGTAGTAATATGGTGTGGGACACCGTGTCGAATGCTGCAGATAAATCCAGGAGAATCAGGACTGCCTTCTTCCCCTGGTCAAGAGCCGCTCTAATGGTTTCTGTCGTTGACAGGAGTGCTGTTTCTGTAGAGTGATTGGCTCTGAAACCTGCCTGGTTTGGGTGTAATATATTGTTTGTTTCCAGAAATGATGAGAGTTGTTTATTTACCAGGGTTTCGGCACATTTACATAACGCTGGGAGTTGTGAGATGGGTCTCAGATTAGTTAAGACGGATGGATCGTGTAGTGGTTTTTTTTGTAGGGGTTTTACTATCGCCGTCTTCCATGTGCTGGGGATTTCCCCCGACTGGAGTGAGGCGTTTATGATGGAATTAATCATGGGGTTGACCTCACTTTTGATTTCATGGACTAGTGCCGGAGGACAGGGATCCAGTGGTGATCCTGATTTAATTTTTGACATAGTATGGGATGTCTCATGCAGATCGATTGTAGTAAAAGAATTCCATCTAATTTTATCTGGGCTGGTTTCTACAGCTGGATTGTCGGTGTTTTCAATCACTTCAGGAAAGTGTTTTATGATGTTAACTATTTTTTGTTCAAAATAATCTGCGATTTCATTGCAGAAACTCTGTGATGGAGGTATTTCCTGTGACAAAAACCCTGGATCTCGGAAACTCTTTACCACATGAAAGATCTCTTTTTGGTTATTCTGAGATGTATCTATTTTGTTAGTGAAATCGTTTATTTTATTTTGTTTGATTTGAGCATGATATTTTCGTCTGGCTGTTTTATACTTGTCTTGGTCCTCTTTTTTATAATATTTACGCCATGTACGTTCTAGCTTGCGTACTGCGCGTAGTGTCTCTTTGAGGTCTTTAGTATACCAGGGGGCAGAGACTTTCCGTTGTTTAGGTTTTGATTTGGTTGCTCCTCCCGAGGTTATTTTCTCCCTTATTTTTCTCATCCATTTTTCATAGTTGAGATTATCCGAAAACACATTCTCAGTGGTCAGAGGTTTGTTTTCTTTAACCCATATGGGTAGATCCGGATGTTCGATTATTTTTGTCCAACAGGGAGTTGGTTTCTGAGGTCTGGGTCCATTTGGTTGGGTTCTGTTGGCTTCCCTTGTTGTAAGGTGAAATGGTATAAAGCTATGGTCAGTCCACGTCTGAAGCAAAGGGGTAGATACCTTGATAGTCTCAAGGTTAGAGCAGACACAGTCTAAGGTATGGCCAGCTATATGTGTGGGAGCTTTCGTGAGAATCTTAAGTCCAAGCACCTGCATGATATCTTTAAAGCATTGTGCATTTGGGTCTGTCATATTATCAAGGTGAATGTTTATGTCTCCCAGTAGTGTGAAATTAGCTGCTTTAAGCGTCAAAGCAGTAATTACCTCCCCCATGCTATTCAGAAAATTGTCCATTGGTCCTGGGGGGCGGTAGATTAGTGCTCCAGAGAACATAAAGGAGTCATGGGCCAGTATATTGAAGGCTAAACTTTCTGCACCTTTAATATCCTGTAACTCGGAGATGCTGCATGTGAGTGTCTCACGGTGTATTATAGCAATTCCCCCTCCTCTATGTATCGGTCTGTCGAGTCTTTGTATGTTATAACCAGGTGGTAGTGCGCAGGTAATATCAGGATTTGACCATTCTCTTAACCATGTTTCTGTGATCATAAGGCAATCCAGATTGTTCTCTGCGAGTAGGTCATATATGTGCAGGGCATTTTTGCACATGGATCGTGCATTTATTAGTCCACCTGTAATAGTTTTATATATACTTTTAGGGGAGGTCTTAACATAAGGTTGTAATGTGAGTTTACACTTCATACATGTAATAGGTCCTTGCCATTTAGCAACCTCTATGAAATGGTTGCATTGTTTAGAGGTGTGATTAAGAGACAGAAGTTTATCTCTGGTTACCTGTTCAGATGGCATTTTGAGCAGGTACAGCAGCCCCCAGCCCGTCCTTAGCGCGGACGGGTGCAGACGGGCTGGACTTTGGCTCGACTTCGGCGCGCTTCCGGCGCGCCCGCTGATCGCGTCCGCTGCGCGGAGGGATCACCGTATGCTTTTATACACGAGGCTGGGAAGTCTAGAGCGCTGGGGCAGTGACTACGCCCAATATGTCTGCCAAGAATGCTGCCTCTCACTCAGCACCTTAGTCGGCTGGGTTTGGGGCAATTCTAGTGTGTTTGGCTGTCTGAGTACAGCGTTTTTCAAAGGACAGTGCTCCTGGTGAATTTACAAGCACATGTAGCGGCGCAAATTATATTTTAAAAAATAAAACTAACACTTTTAAAAACGAGCAAACAATTCTAAATAAAAGCGTTTTGCAGCTCAATGCTCAATGCTAACCCCCGGCTTCCGCCTCAGGGGAGTGAAGTTGCAGTGAGATGTATGCCCCTCGGAGATCCAATTTAGTAAAAACCGTTGCATGCCTCAGTTGATCAAGCAACACAGGTATCAAGAGAAGGGGATACTTGTTCTTAATAGTACCCTTATTGAGCGCCCTATAGTCTACACAGGCGTGGAGGCAGCCTTCCCGTTTGGGAATGAAAAAGATAGCAGAGGAAGCAGGAGAGGAGAAAGGACGAATAAACCCCTTAGCCAACATCTCGTCTATGTACTCCTTCAAATGCTGTTCTTCAGGTCCGGATAAGGCATAGATACGACAACAGGGCAGTGTAGCCCCGGGGGCCAAATCAATTCTACAATCGAACAAACGATGGGGAGGCAAGTCCCTCGCTCTTCCTTTGTTGAACACCTCGGCAAACTCTACATATGATTCAGGTATCTTCTGCACTTCACTCCTTAACCCATCACCTACTGCACAAGTTAAAGGGGTAACCCAATCCGTGGCGACCTTATAACAACTTTGCAGACAATAGACTGAATCAAGAGTCACAGTTCGTCTAATCCAATCAATCTTGGGATTGTGTGATTGCAACCAAGGTACCCCCAACACAATACCAAAAGAAGGAGCATCAATCAAATCAAACCCAAGGTATTCAGAGTGTCCATTATCACATATCATACACAAGGGTTCTGTTTGTTTAGTAATAGTACCAGAAGACAACTCGGTTCCATCTATGGCCCTCACAGGTTCAGGTTGATCTTTCATGATCCAGGGCACCTTTAATCGTTCTGCCAACTTGATGTCCATAAAATTACCCGTGGCACCAGAGTCCAATAATGCAGACACAGGAGCCCTATGGCTGTTAGATATAACCAAACACACGGTGATCATGAAATGTTTAGGGACTCTCTTGACTAAACCAGAAATCTGATATGATGGATTAAGTTTATCTTCCACTACCAAATCCTCGGGTGGCTGCACACATGCTACCACTTTTTTAGAAGAAATCGAAGATGGTTTTACAGAACAATCTCTGGCATAATGACCTCCTTGCCCACAATAAAGACACAAATTCTGAGAACGTCTTCTACTCTTCTCTTTGGCAGACAGGGGACCCCTTACTCCACCTATCTCCATAGGTTCTGGAGTTGTTCGGCCCTCTCCTGTACTCCTAGCTTCACTTCTAGCAGGAACCACTCGGGATACCTGAAAGCTTTTTTTTCTCACCCCTCCTTTCCAGTAGTCTGTGATTCAACTTCACTACTAGATCAATGAATTCTACACAGTCCTCAGGTGGGTTCACCACCTGTGAAACGACTTCTTTCAAGTCTTCAGACAACCCTTGATAGAACAAGGAGGTTCTCTTATCAGCGGGCCAATGGGTTTCGGACACTAAACGATTAAACTTGGACACATAGGTCAGTAAATCCTGTTTCCCTTGTCTCAATTTTAATAACTCGGCATCACTGGCTTGCATAAAGGCATGTTTTGCGAAAAGACAACGCATCTGTTCTTTAAATGCCCCATAGTTATACAAAACAGGGTCATCATTGTCCACCAACGGTACCGCCCAAGAAGCAGCAGTTCCAGCCAAATAGGAGATAACAAACGCCACTTTGGAGGAGTCGTTAGGAAACAAAGTGGGACGACACATAAAGTGAAGATGACACTGATTCATAAACACACTGTATTTACTGGAATCTCCTGTAAACATTTCTGGGACTGCCAACGGTACAGGGGTCGGGGTAGTAACATTCACCGTTAAAGGGGGATTACTTGCACTTGTACTCCTGTCAAAATGGAAAGTAGCAGGCTGGACCAAAGGTGGTTTGCCCATCCCCCATACCGGATCCTTAGCCTTTCCTGCACTCATTTCCTGCCTTAGCCCTTGATTCTCTTGTTGTAACTCCTGTACTTTTATCTGTAGAGCATTAACCGCCCCCATCAGGTCCTGCATTGTAGGGGCCCTGTCCTCCAAAACATTCCCATCCTCATCCATTCTCGCTCGGGTGGTGTAAATTTCATGGGCTTGGTTTTCTGTTGGATTTCACCCAACTCGACCCACACCACGGAAGCGAGGATGGCCCCAATCCTCTGCCCCTATTCGGAACGCAACACGCCCATTATATATCACAGCGTGACAGCGGACCGAACAAAGGGAGAAGGTAGGAAAAAAACAAAAAGAAAGAGAAACGCCAAGACTCTTTCTATGTTTCAGCTAGGCAGACCCTGTTCTTGCGGATATATATAGGTCTTCTAACCTGCAGCGGAATAAGAAAAGAAACAAAGAAAAAACAGAATGTCAATACAGTTCCCAGTGTCCTCTCACCTGAGTTCTCCTCAGTACCCACTTATCACTGCCCAACACAACCCAATTCCCCTCCTTACTTGTGTAACACAGAAGAATTCTCAGGAAAGAGACTTGTGGAGGAAAGTCCATTAGGTGAAAGTAGACAAGCTCTCTTTTTACCAGCGTTTCATTTACAGGGGGAAAAAAAGTCATAAATCTGACAAAAAAAACCTTTGACAGCTATTAACAGCAAAACCGCTGTACTTGCATAGCGTTTAACCTACTTGTGGCCACAAACTAAAGCGCGTTCCTCGCAAAACGCCAGAAGCAACTTGCTTCGTGAAATCATCCAAAATTTCACATAACGATGTGAAACGGGTTACACAAAACCCGGAAATCGGCACCGCCGTATGTAGCAAAGTCCCCACACGATCTAAACAAAAAGACGTCCGCTGTCCCAAAAAATAAAAAGAATTATCCAATCCTTTTAGGTGCACTTGCGGTCAGAAGCACAACTTCCAACTCCGAAGGAGAACAGCTGACTGGAAGGTGTCCGACGCGTCCCGACTCCAGGAAGCAGAACGAAGCCTCGTACTGCTCAGCGAAGCTTCCCAGCGTTATTAGAATCCGAATGCTGTGGAACACACCCAGAGGGAGAAACGCTAACTCCCCAAAACACAACCTGGTACTAAAAAACCAACCAGGCTAGAAACCAAGCCCCGAGTACTGGCGCTGGCTCCTAGATAAGGAAGGAGGAGGAAAAAAGGGGCGGAGGCTACCGGAAAGGAGAAAACAGAGAGAGGACACCGAGGATACCATGCAGAAAGAGGCACAGAGAAAGGAAAGTCAGTAAACATCTGCTAATTCCCAACAGTATGTATGAAATAGTGAGAGCACTGGGAGGACACAGTGCGTATACCCACCGGTTTGTGGCTTGCGCGAGCACTGATTGTGATCAGTGTGTAATGGTAAGTTATCGGAACTGCCCCCTTCACTATGAGTAGGAGGATAGCATAGTCTGGGTCTGAGTTGCCGCGAGACTATAAGGTATGAGTGTGGTGTAGAGCATGGAAGTCCTTAGTAATCAGTGAGTATTCCTAGTAATCCTATAGATTTAGTGGTGTTTTGATGATATGAGCTTGTATATTGCTAATTCCCCATCCTCAGGTAGGTACCCAGGTGCCTGGATAAATAGGTCCTGAGGAGGGAGATGGTTATGTTTTGGCTGGATTGGAGGTGTTTTGTGAGCTGGTTCTATCTGGTCCGAAAATCCGGTCGTTACAATTGCATAGAATAAATCTGGCGTCCAAACATTCAGTATGTGTTCATCCACATATCCAGCTACTTAACAATACAAACACAAATGTATGAGTAAACATAGACACATTTAGACTAATAAAATAGCCAGACCTATTGACTTTGCCAATTCTTCTTCAAGGATTTTGTAGGAGATTGCCTCTAAATCAGACAAGTATCACCCTCTTAAATGACCAACACCAGAGATTTGGGATTTCAATAATACATCCCAGTACCGGTTTCTCTTCCTTTGGCCAAAATGCTTGACAACTGTGACAATAGTCAACATAAATAGTTTATGATTATAATAACTATCTAAACAACATCCACGACGTTTCAGGTCTAGCACAATACTGGAATCTCTACCTTGAAATTTATTGATGGGACTCTTTGACTATTTCACAAAAATGACTCTTGCCTGCTCACTCTGCTTCCTGTCTTAGCAGCGTTTGGCACTGTCAGTCACGAAATGCTTCTGAAATTGTAAAGGAATGTTCAGGACAATATTTTGAATTGCTTTATATCTTACTTCTCAAAAACATCTCAACAAGTAAAAATATCCAAATCCCTCTATGACTTGGTTCCTCTCTGGCAAGGTTTCCCATAGGTATCTCTAGTAGAACAACCTCCCTTTAATCTATATCTAGAACCTGTGGGTAATCTCCAGCCAAGTTACAGTATTTTTTATCAATAATGTGTTAGCATGGGGAATACAATGTTGATGTATACCATGATATGTGCAGGCCCAACAATGGCAATACCAATAAATGAATTTTCAATGTATGCCAAAACCTATGCCTGCATAACAATGTCAATATCCATAAATGCAATGTCAATTTATGCCATCATTTTTGCCTGCACAACATGAATCAAAGGATCCCTTTTTTGTGAATGGGTTACCACTGGATGTTGGAAGTAAAAAAGGAAATTTAAAGAGAAATGCTGGGGAAATTTACTGGAAGCAATATAAACAAAAAATGTAAGAAGGTTCTAGAAGCTAATACAGGAAGGCTTAGGCAAAACTCAGGGTGCAATGAACTGATTGGTGGAGGAAGTCACTTGGGAGGAGTACTTGTAGGAAATGTATGGTAAAAGGCAAGAGACAGCGGAAAGAAATAGAGCCCACTGGGTAGGGCTGGAGAATGACATCAGAGCGCACTTCACAGTCGGGAATATAAAACTTATCATATCAAGCTTAAATCTGATCCATGCAGCAGGTCCTAATAATCTCCCAGCCATTATAATAAAGACCCGGCTGGGATGGTGGGAATAACTTTTATCTCAGTTGTTCATACCAGACACAGGGCAATACCCAGACAATTGGAGAGGTGCTATAACAAGACCCATCCATAAAAGAGGCGATATAGGTCCCCAAAAACCACAGGCTTATTAACCTTTTAGATGTGGGTGAAAATGTTTTCGGAAAACTCATTCTGAAATATTGAAGGACTGGGTTGAATTGAAATCGATAGTTCAGAGCAAGTTGGCTTCAATAGTTCAGAGCAAGGTGGTTTCAAGGAGGCTCACTCCACAATCGACCACTGCTTTGCCAATATGGTTGATCGCCTGGAAGTCGGTTGAGCAGAGAGGGAGGTTGTTTCACTGTTTTGTAGACTTCTGTTCAGCGTTTGATCTGGTGGAACGCAATTTTTATGGGAAACCATGATAAAATATGATATTCCAAAGGGAATTTTGGTCCTAATACAGGAGCTACACACGCATAATTGGGCCCAAGTCATTATGGACATACAGGGGACAGCGAGTAGCAATCAATAATGGACTAAGGCATGGTTGTGTGTTGGCCCCACTGCTCTTTTCCATATTTGTAGCGATCAAACAAGACCCTGGCTGAGCTAGAGGCACTAGCCCTAGAATGAATGGCAAACACATATCATGCTTTCTATATGCAGACGACCTTGTCATTTTAGATCAGCTGGAAAAGGGTCTATAGAGAAAGTTGGATGAATTCAAGGATTACTGTAGTCACAAACAGTTAACCGTAAATATGGACAAAACTATGGGAGCCTAGTTTAACTGGCATCTGAGAACCACAAAACTGGAAATAGTTAACGATTATAAATACCTAGGTATTTGGTTTGAAAGGTCCCTGAACTTGCATACCCACTTGGAGGCTCTAAAGTCAATGGCCCTTTCCTCGGTGAGCGGCTTGAGAAGATTCAACTGGGACTATGGGGATATGTTGCATAGACCAATCTTGAAAGCTTTCATGGCCATGATACAGCCACAACTACAATACCAATCCGAATTACTCTGCATCAGTGGTAAAAGCGGGTGGGATGCTGAGGAAGGGAAATGTGCCAAGACCCTATTGTCCCTACCAGGTTCCTCCATGATACAGGCCTTTAGTCTAGAGGTAGGTTTGACCTTTTGGAACATATTGCCCAAGTGGCTATAATAAGATTCTAGAAATGACTGGGCCAGGGAGATGAACAGAAAGACTCACGTTGGTGCAAAAACAAGATCAAGCAAAGTGAATTAAAATGGGCCAAATGGGTCAGAAAGAATCTGAAGACAGTTTGTAGGGATATGAAGGTGAGGATATGCCATCAGACCATGCTTTTTAAAGTCTCTGAGGGCAAGCTGAGGTCATTAGGAATGGTTTAGCAGTATCTCAATAGGAAAAAATCAGTGCAATTTATGTCAAATTCCTGACAGAAGGGAGTCTGGTTTTCTTATCTGGATATCTTACCAAACCGCTGGCTTAGGTGTGAATTATTAAGAATAAGAATGGATGTCAATCCTTATTATACAAATGTGAAAACAAAAATGCAAATGATCCAACCTGATGAGAACTGTATATGCAAGCTCCGTACATTTTGCACATGTTAGTGGATTGCTTAAAGGTGCTGCAGTTGTGGAAATTGATTTTACCTCTACTATTTCTTTTATTCAGAATTACGAATCGAGTACAGGCTGTTGAGTTTCTTACTGATATGTGCTACCTGGATATTGCAATTGCTATTGGAAGGTTTATGACTGCAGTTAAAAAGACATGCTCAGATAAATAAAATGAATTAGGTGTTTAGATAATGTATTACAGTAGTTATAATAAGAAAAGAAATGGTATAAATATAATCAGGAAGTTTAAACATTATGGGTTTTATCTTGGTTTTAAATGAGACTCCAAATGCGTCAATCCTGCAGAAATACATTAAAAATGCATATCTTAATTTAACGATAGGTGAAGCAGCTAAAAACTGACATTTTATAAATAGGGATTCTGACAATTGTGTCATAACTTTTTAATTACATGAGTATGAAGGGGTATTCAGATATTATGGCTTTTTCTTTTTCTTAAATTGTATTGATTTGAGATATGAATCTTGGCTTTGCAACATTTATTATATAAATTGCTAAATGTTGAAGATAAGGTGATTATACGTATGATTGTGTTGTTTACAGACCATAGGTCTAAATAAACTTTTCTTTGAATGACTGACTGAATAGCTAAATGTGTTTAGTAAATAGAAAACGGCCTCTAATTTACTGATTCAAAGGGTTTACGGTTGCTAAAACCCTTCATATATGAGACCGTTGCACTTTTTTCACCTTCGCTTCCATATTTCTAAAAGAAATTGGAAAAAAAGACATAGGGCCTCATTTACGAGTCTGTGCGTCACTTTTACGCCTCCGGTGCGTCACTTTTTGTGACGCACCAGTGGCGTAAAAAATGCGCCTTGTTGCGCCATATTTACAAAGTGACGCATCTAGGTAGATGCGTCACTTTTTAAACCCCTGCGCTACATTATACCTATGCCAGGTATAATGTATGCAAGGGGGGCGTATTGACGCAAGAAAGGGTCATAGAAGTGACGCAGTGAAATCTATAAGATTTCACTGAGCCACTTCTAGGACACAAATGCATCAATTTCTTATGCCTGCCTCACAGCAGGCGTAAGACTGGCGCAGGCCCTTTCACATGGGGCTTGCCCCATGAGAAAGGACACATTACTGGAGTTGAGTCACTTTTGTGACACACTCCAGCAATGCGTCACTTTTGCGCTTACAGATACGTCAGAAATACTGACGTATCTGTAACTTCTTGCGCCATGATGGGTCATACTGTAAATATGATGCATCATTGGTGTCGCAAGGAGGGCGCAGTGAAAAGTCACGCATCGCTGTTTTCACGCAGCGATGCGTCACTTTTCATAAATGAGGCCCCATGGGCCTCATTTATGAGGCCGTACGTCACTTTTACGCCTCCGGTGCGTCACTTTTTGTGACGCATCAGCAGCGTAAAAAATGTGCCTTGTTGCACCATATTTACAAAGTGACGCATCTAGGTAGATGTGTCACTTTTTAAACCCCTGCGCTACATTATACCTACACCAGGTATAATGTATGCGGGGGGCGTTCTGATGCAAGAAAGGGTCATAGAAGTGACGCAGTGAAATCTATAGGATTTCACAGAGCCACTTCTAGGACACAAATGCATCAATTTCTTACGCCTACCTCACAGCAGGCATAAGACTGACGCAGGCCCTTTCACATGGGGCTTGCCCCATGAGAAAGTACACATTGCTGGAGTTGAGTCACTCTTGTGACACACTCCAGCAATGCGTCACTTTTGCGCTTACAGATACGTCAGAAATACTGACATATCCGTAACTCCTGGTGCCATGATGCGTCATACTGTAAATATGACGCATCATTGGTGTCGCAAGGAGGGTGCAGTGAATAGTGACGCATCGCAGTTTTCACGCAGCGATGCATCACTTTTCATAAATGAGGCCCCATATGTCAAGATTGAAAGGTGTCCTCTACATCACTTTCAAGGGAAGTGGCTCCTTTCCAAGAGCGATTCAACAAGGAGGCTGTTTTGGATGTCAAGACCCCAAGATCCTATCTGCCAAGCCAAGACTTTCTCTTATAGATTACCTGAACTTCCCAGTAGTTAATCAGGATTCACAGTCTCTTTAGAAGGGAATTTGCTACTCAGTACCTTTAAACATTGCTTGTTTGTTGGTGATGTGTTTGTGTGTGTGTATTTTGTGGTGTGAGCTGGAAGGAAGATGCGCTGCATACTGTGTTTTTCTGTATGGCATCCATTTTATGAGAGTGTAAGAGACCCTTTAGGATAATGTTGCCCCCAAAAGAGAGTTTAAAACTCAGCCTGTACTAACAATATAGTGTATTATATTTGTGTGCTGTCTCTTATCAATGCAGACATTCAAAGACACTCTACTTATCACATGTTGGCCAAGTTTTATTCTTTTCATAATTGGGCCTTTATGGAGTTCCTCAGGGCCCAGTTTCCAGCCTAAGGTGTTTGATAAGGATCGCCAACAATAACATAATGAAACAGTTCGCAGTTTTGAAATAAAATAGACATGTTTATGATTATCCGCATTTCTTTGCATATTTTCATAAACCTTTATTTTAAATAATAAATTAGATGTATAAAAATACAAATATTAATAATTAACATTTCTGGGGTGTAAATAATATTAGGCAAGTGCTTACAATATAACACATTACAGAAATAAATATACATGTCACACTTGGCGGGATAAATAGCACAATATGACTTCATTATAGAGGATTCCTGAAAATAGCCAGATCAGAGTAGGCCTCATTTATGGATGTGTGAGTAGTTTTTCAATGATAACATTTCCTACCCCCCATTTTGGCAGACGACAACACAATGTAGGATTTAAAGAGATGATGTTTTGTAGTCTAAAAGTTGTCACTAACATCGGAGGGCATGTCATTCCGTTCCCTATGAACACTGCCCCTTGAAGTACCATCTTCAATGGGTTACTTTAGGCAGCTATCTACAAAAGTTATTTTTTTTAAAGGGATCTTGAGAGAGATATTTTGAACACCTCAACTTTTTAAAAACACCCTGTCAATGATATTAATGCAGATTTTTCATAAAATGTTGTTGAAGCCCTATCACAAAGGTACATTTGGTTGAAAGTGTACCTTTTTCACATTCCTGGAATTCACTAAGGGATTCTTTGTTGACATAGACCAATTTACATGTGCCCAACTAAGGGCATGGGGAAATGAGTGTTCAAGAGCCTTTTGAAGTTTGGGCGCACCCACAACCATACATTTGTGTGCAGTCACAAGCTCCTCTCCTCCACTTTTTTAAAGTGGAAATGTTAGATGTTAACTCCAAGATCTGGCTTAAATTCCTTGCCATGCTTGGGAGGGAAAGGTATAAACCCCAGTACTGCTGAGGTGGTTGTGGAGGATGGGTTTCCAAAGGAGAAAAATATATTCCCTACAGAGAAATAGGATAGTGCTTGCAGAGGGGATCCTATTTTCCCTGTTTAGAGTTCTGCGTTATGGAGAACTACCAACAGCGGAAATAGGATCCAATGGAAAGGATACATGACCTTCCCAGGAAATGGTCTCGAAACCTGTTCCTCTTACAACATTTGATGCAGATCGCTGTAAATGTTAGTGAATCTCATAAAGTCGTAAATCTACACCCGCACGCAAGGATGGAACTTTATTGCAAATCATTACCTTAGTGCTGTACTACACCTGTTATGTGTGTGTATTTTAAAAATTATAAAAATTGTGCCCTTCGACCCTGATAGATATGTGAACGATGTGTATATGTCACCCAATTGAGAAACTTTTTTACAGCAGATATAGGGATTTGGAACTCTACAATAAAGGATTCCTATGATAAAGGCGTGCACCCAATAATTGTGTGCTTTGATACAATAAACACTACACTAGCATGGAGTTGTGCAGCAACAGTGTGGATTTGGCCCACTACAATGATGCGCTACTATTATGTGGAGTTGATACACTAAGAAAGTTAGTTACTCATGGTGTCACGATGCACTCTAGACAGTCCTATGAAGTTCTTATATAATAATGCTGTGCGTCTGGCTTATTAAGTGCCGATTTTCCAATGCCCAGACTCTGTATTTGGTGCATCATGCTACTGTTCAGTTTCTTTTCGATATTAGTGTCCAGCATTCTCACAGAATGCAGGATTCTAAACATGGTAATTAGGTTCGTGCTTATGGTGATGCTGTGGCTCTGGCATATTGTTTTTCAAAGTTCCTTTGTTAATGGTGGGTGTTTGACACACTGCACAACATGATACCAATTTTAATGCTATTGATGTGTCATTGAATTGAATGGTGTTTCAATGCTATTGCCAAAGAAATATGGTGAATCTATACATCGTGCATATAATATTATGTGATGGTATACAATATTTTTCATTAGATTGGCTCTAGAATATACCTCCCTAGAGTTTCACATTCATTTAATACAGCTATAGATTTCTTCACATTGAATGCAGAAAAAGAACGGTGTTGCTTTGATGCCCCTGATATTAATGAAGCCTTATAATTGAGGATACAGCCTTAGTGACTCTTGCCTGGTGACTGCAATGGACTTTCAGTGAAATTTTTAATCAGTTCATCGTGGCTTAGTAGAGGGATGGCACCCAGTGGCATAAAGTCCCATTGCGACACCACTTTGAAATCCAGGGACTTGTCCTCCATCTGGAGACTTCTTTGCTACAGTTCTCAATGGCGATTTGGCTTGATTGGGCTGCTCTTTATACTGCTGTAAAATCACGGGAAAGAAGAAATTAGTCACTTGTTTTTCCTACACAACAATGGCATGTACATGTATTCAACTGAAGAGATATCCTCATTGCAGTAGTCCAGCTCTGATGCAAAAGAGCATGTGCAATATTGCTATGGGGCATGTGCACTGGGAATCAAACCTAATAAAGACCTCTCATGTTGCTAAAAGCAGAGGATAGTTGCAGGAGACTAGACCACATTTAGTCACATCATACATTTAAGATATCACTCCATAATCTTAATAAAAGGCTATGAATTATTATTGAATAAGCCATTATCACAAAGCTATAAAGCAGGGGTCTCCAAACCGGTCCTGGAGGGCCGGATCCATGCCAGATTTTTTGGATATCCCCATTGAGATACATGTAGTTCTTTTAAAAATCTGGCATGGATCCGGCCCTCCAGGACCGGTTTGGAGACCCCTGCTATAAAGTATCCTCCTACACAGCCACGGCCAATGTTTGTTGCTGACACTTTTGAATCAAAACAACCCACTCCTGTTATTTACTTTATTTTAGGGGTATGCTCATGTTGTGGTTACAATTTCCAGGCCAAATGAAAGGTCTAACAAACTTACTCTATTGCACTTAAATAATACCTGTCCTCTTCAACATTGAAGTACCATGTTGAGCATTTACTTCTGTCTTACTGGTTGCAACCCCTTCCGAGTAGAGTAAGAGCTTAACAAAATTTCACAATTCAAATTCACACTAATTGCAAGGGCATGATCCTATATCACCCACATATCTTTTTTTTTACCTTACCGCTTAATCTGGGCTTGTCCATGTCAGGTGGCCTGCCAATTCTTTAGTCACTTTTTTATTTGGGCTTTGACAGTTTCTGAGACAACATACTGCTCTGGATGAGCAAATCCCTGGTCTGCACCCTCTTCATTTCAGACACACTAAGACTAATCCATATCTCAAAATGGATAGTTTCACACAATAAGAAAACCTGCTTTCCCAGTTAAAAAACCTCCAGCTTCAATAAAACTAACTAATGGCCACACCTTGTTATAAAACACTTTTCCCTCTTTTGCAATATCTCTTACGTAACTCACAACCTGTTTTAGGTAACAACCTTTCAACTGACACAAGATCATCCTGGATCATGTTCACATAATAAATGATATCATTGTTTCACACAGTTCCTTTCTGTGACACATTGTCATCATGTGCCATGCTCCATAACAAGAGTTTCCCCCATTCTTAAGACTACCCTTTCCTACTTCAAACATACCTCCTCCGTTCGGCCAACCTACTGTATCATGTGCCATCATGGGCCATACCCCTGTCTAGAACCGACAACCTCATCTAATTATGTCTCGAAGTGGACATCTCGATATTATAATTTGATGTCACATCATTGGGTTGTATGTCAAAATATTGAAGTAAAAATATTGGTCTACAAAATATTGATTCAAGAATATTAACTACCGATATATTGTTACAGTGGGTAAATGCAGGTTTGCTATATTTTTCTACTCTATTATACTTCTAATCTTAAATTGCACATCAACCTACCTTGGAATTCGATATGTATATTATCAAGGAGTATTAATCTGCTGCGAGAGGCCACTAGAGTTATGATGCATCTGAGAAACTATCATAATACACTGCTAGATCCTTTAAACATATTATTGTAAATTAATCTCTTAGCTGTATTACTCACTCAAGTTCCTTCATCTTGCGAGTCACCCATTTAGCTGTGGCATTCAAGCACCTATATGTTCCGTCTTGCAAGGTAAATCTGAAAAAAAAAACAATTTTATGCTAAACGTGTCAAACAAAATTCAACAAGGAACATCTCTTTGGAGAAAAAAGATGTTAGGAGCCAGGTGTATCTGTGCATGCCCATTTATATTAGTGAATGCAGAAGTCCAAGACTGTCTAAGAATATGTGCTGATATCAGTAAAAGCAGGAACTCAGCTTTGTTAAACCTTTTCGGACAAAATCAATTAAGCTGCAGGTCATTGTCAGACAAAATGAGATTCTGTGCACGCCAGGTTGACCCATCATTCACAGTGAATTCATGATCTGCCATTTTTATAGGATATCAGGTGGGAGTTGCTTTGATTATCCATAATAAAAAATGATACCAAATCAAAACTTACATGATGGCTTTGACACAAGGAGGGGCTTCTTTTTGTATTTCATATTTCACAAACATGCTTGAATTCCTCTTGGATGCGTTGACTTTTTCACAGCAGGTGGTTGGCTTGCCAATATCTGTGAAGGAAAAAGATCATAGCTCAAAAGAACATTTCCATACTTTTGGTGACAAATTCTGCCAGGGCGGCACAAGTCTATTTTCTAAGCAGGATGATGGAAAGCGTGTGGACTAGATCTCGTGGGCAATAGGACCATGTGACACTCAGATAGAGCTTTCATTTAAACATTTAATTCATAAATATCTTTGTTAGACCTGGCATATTTGGAGTGGTTTCCCTGTCTATTGTGGCTACCTCCTGTATTTTTGACGCTGTGCTGGATTTCGTTTTTGCTGGTTTAGATGCGTTGGGCCCTTTGCCACTGCTGATCAGTGTCAAAGTGCAAGTGCTCCCTGAGTAAATTGTTATTGTAATTGGTTATCCATGTTTGGCATATTTGTATCACCAAGAAGTTCCTAGTAAAGTGCACTGAGTGTGCCAGGTCTGGTGATACACATGCTACTAGTGGCCTGCAGCACTGATTGTGCCACCCACATGAGTAGCCCTAAAATGGTGTCTAAGGCATGCCACCGCAGTGCCTTTGTGTAGTCTGTGAACTGCCATGTCAACCTAGCCATTGTCCCCACTGACCAGGCCTAACCCTTCCCTTTCTGTACACATTGATCACCTCTATGGAAGGCCCAAGGTACCCCCTTGGGCAGGATGCAATGTATGTGAAAGGTAGAGCATGTACTAGTGCAGGTGACATGCTCTGGTAGTGAATTACAGCCATTTTCGTTTTTCACTATTGTAAGGCTATCTTGCACAGAGGCTATCACAGGGAATGCTGGCTACAGTGGTTACCTGCATACCTTCCTATAGGAGCAAGCTATGACATAAAAGTCTGGTATCCCTGAACTCAGAATTTAATAACACATCTTTTAGGAAAGATGTTTTTTAAATCCTGTGTTTGAGAACTGCAATTTTAGAAAGTGGCTGTTCTCTTGTCTGACCTTTCTATGTGCCTTGGCCTGTTTGTGAATTGACTGTCTGGTTTGTGAGTGGCAGGGAGTGGGTGGCTCCCAGAGGCTGAGTGGGCCACCCCTGGGCTTAATAGCTCAATCTGCATCCAGAGTGGTGGGAGGGTATAGCACCTGGGCTTGAATAGGGATGTGCCTGCCTTCCACAATGTTGGCTCCACCTCCTGCAGGGCGGCTGACGACCCTGCCCCTCTCTCTGAAAGGAAAGGAGAAGCCAAGAAAACAAAGTGCTCAAGGAACACCCAGAACTGGTTCAGACCGGGCTCAGAGCCCTCCTGCACAAAGGGAACAAATACTTTTAGGGGTATAAGTACAGGACCCCAGACTACAGAAAATTAGATCATCCTGGAATCCAGAAGGAACCTCTGCCAAAGAGAAAGCTGGAAGACTGAAGAGGAAGGACTGTCCTGCTGTATGTTTGTGGGCTGACCTGCAGTTGCTTTGTTGCCAAGGAGAGGGGAAGGACTTTGCTTTGTGCTGTGTTCCCTTGCTTGAAGAGATCTCCAAGGGCCTGAGTTAAGCTGGCTCCCTGTTAAGAAGTCCCAGGAACAATTGGACTTCACCCCCAGCTTCGCTCCCTGAGCTCTATTGAGAGAGTTCTGTCCTTCCTAGAGTGCTTGACCCAGTCACGGGGCCTCTGGAAGTTGTTCCTGTTGTTTGGGAAGCTGGACAAGAAGAAACTGAGTCTTTCTACCAAGTTTCACGCATCGCTCGCTTGCGGAGTGCATCCCTGACAGAACGAGGAAAATCCCGCCGCCGCGAAGATCAAGATCATCGCAGCGCCTATTGGCGCTACAGGAACTGACGCATCCTTCGCTTGCGGAACGCATCGCTCAGATGCTGGAAAAGTACCATCGCTGCGAGTATCGTCGCAGAGTCTGTCATCACTGGGTGAGATCGTCACACCGCCTGCTTGTGGACCGCATCACGTTGCTTTGAGAGTCGTCGCAGAGCCATCACATCAAGGGGCCGCTAGAGGAGAAGATCGACACTGCGCTGCGCATCGCCGCTGCACCTGAGATTGTCGCCGTCCCGAAGATCGCCGCATCCCACCTTTGCGAGATGCTTCTTACGAAACCTGCGCACCGGAATCCACACAAGGTATCGCATCCCTCCCCATACAGACCGGAGTCACCGCAACATGCCCCCTGCATCCAGCGGGGTTGTCGCATCGCCTCCCCAGGGTCTCAGGAGTGTCGCATCGCTTGTTTTTCAATGCTGCAGCTTTCACTTGGAACTTTTGTCACATCCAAAGGTACTGTTGACGCAACTGTGGATTATTTTAACGCAACCTTAAGAACTCTTTTGAAACCATATTCTTGAACTGTGTATGTTGGATTTATGTAATTTTGGTCTTGTGTAGTTTAGATTAAATAACTATATTTTTCTAAACTGGTGTGGAGTCCATTTGTGGTGTTTTGACTGTGTTACTGTCAGTGTTGGTACAAATACTTTACACTTTGCCTTTGATAAGCCTGACTGCTCGTGCCAAGCTACCAAGGGAGTCAGCAGGGGTTATCTAAAGAGTGTATCATCCTTACCCTGACTAGAAGCAATGGTCCCTATTTGGACAGTGGTGCCTACCTCTGCCAACTAGAGACCCCCAGATCTAACAATCCTCTTTCAATGGAAGGATTACACATTGTTTCAAAACTTAGTGGTCACCATAGACATAAATTCATTGAAGCCTATTTTCTAAAGCTATCTCATTTTCACTCCTATAGAGCAGGGGCCAACATTTGAAGAATGTTTTTGAAAATGAGGAGATCCAGAAACACCACACACAGATTCTCAGTCAATATTGCAATATAATCAATACATTACCCCACTTTTCTATGGAAACAAAGGCACAAAAATAAACCACTAGGAATATTAGAGAAGTGTCTAATAAATGCGTTGCCTAATTCAAACGATCCATGAAAGGATATGGATGCTGATCATAACTTGGTCAACTTCATGAACTTTGCAAGGTTGAAGAAATATTTAAAAAAGTGGTTACAAGACTCTTCTAAAAGTACGTTAATGCAAGAAAACCCCCAGAGGATCCTAATTTTAGAAGGAGAGTTCTGAGGCAAGGAAATATTTAGTGGTAGACTTCTCTCACAATGCACAGTCGAAAATGAGGGATTGTATTTTAGACGCATTTCCCATTTCAAAGCCCCATCTCGTTCTGGCTTTAAACATCTCCAGGATTGGGTTCACTACTTATCCGTCTTTGGGCCTTGCTATTGGACCACTATTCCTTGGAAGTGTTTTTTTCAAAAGCAGGAATGCTGCACGGTTTAAAAACACTATTTGAGATTGATACAAGTACATTGCAGTTGCATAAATTACTCAGTACTTTTTGCTTCAACTAGTCTTGAGTTTCCACTTCAGTAACCCTTGCATTAAAACGAACACACCCCTTAGACTACATGGCTAAAGTCAGCAAGCCCAAGTCCCTGTCAAATGCCCTTCACGGAGAGATGGTCTTGGATGTCATCAAGATGAGAACCTACACAAGATATAGGATGGCTATGCAATTGTATATGTATACGTAAATGTATTGATCACCACATATGTTAACGTTCCTTTTTCTTTCTTTTGTTTTGCTTTTTTAGTGATTCTAGTGATTCTACTACCATGTTTCCATCATAATCAGAACCTTGTATTTGGAGAATTGCTTTTACTGTCTTTAACGTATTCTTTGCACCTTATTGTATTGTCTTGTGCTTTTCTTTCTAATTTTAAATAAATATGATTTGAATTTAAAAAAAACGGACACATCGCACCTCCTTGCAAGCAGAGACATTTTTCCCAAATACACTAATAGTTAGTGCTTGTAACTGGAGTATGGTGTTACAGCCTAAAAGCAGATGTGTTGGAAAGTGGCTCAATGTATACAGATGGGATTGTTTTTATGAATTATTCGCTCATTAATATGAAAATAAAAATTCAATTCAATACACAGATTGATGCAAAAACACTTGAACTGGGGTAAAACTCCTCAGTTACGGCCCTTTTCCTTTGTTCAGTCAACACAAACAACCTGTACACAAGTCATTGATAGCCTTCGTTCTACACCTGGAAGACAGAAGAACAGTTTTTGTGGTGCAGAAAAGCCCCCTCCTAAAATGGTGGTCATAACGTAAGGCACATGGAAAGCATCTGAATGATTCCCCTTGAAGCCCATTCCTTTTATTTCCACTCATATCTAACTGTTGGTGGGAGACGGATTGGAAGACCTTAACATGTAAGAGCAGATGCCACTTTTTCCATTATTTTGTTTTACTTCAAGTTAGACTCGGGGGATTTGTTTTAGGGGAATGTAATATTCCGTCAATCCCAAATATTGTATTTTCTTTATTGTATCCCATTTTTTCCCCTGATACTTTTTGCATAACCTAAGGTACCAATGATTTTTCAGACAATTGCCCAAGTTCATTAATGACCGACTGACTGGCCGAATAATGCATTAGCCCCAATGTACTGCCCAAGTTGATTAATGTATTAGCCCTAATTTTTTTTAAAAATATGATAGAAAAATGTGTGCCATTTATCCCAGCCCTACTTTTAAATTAGTAGTTTTGTTGTTCTAGATCATTCACTCCTGAACTTTAAGGAAGTCAATGCCCTCTCTCAGCCTTCTTTTTTAATGTGTCTGCCAGTCCGAAATGCGGACATTTTTCTAATGCCAATCCAGAGGAAGAGGCAGAGGGGCAGACTTACAAGAAAGTAAAGCAGCGCGGTGCCGCAAGTCATTTTGCTGTGTTTTGCTGCGTTCGTTTTGAAGCACAGGGATGCAACATATTTACAACAATGTGTTGCATCTCTGTGCTTGCCCCTGCGGTGGCACACAAACTTCTGCCATGCGCTGGTGCAATCTCCCCACGACGCAAGGATGCTTGCGTCGTGGGGAGATTGTTTTTGTGCAGGAAGGGGCACCTTCCTGCAGAAAAAACAATCATTGGAGGTGATTTCCTCTTCCAATGTGTGCTGTAGAATGCAGCACGCATTGACAGAGGAAATAACAAGGAGAAATGAAAGCATTTCTCCTTGTTGCACCTCGCTACGCCACCCCTAGGCTGGCGTAGCATTCTGATGCATGTCCAGATTTACGATTTCTCGTAAATATGGAAATGCATCTGTGGACATGGGTGTTGCGTGGGAACACCCACAGCAACACCCATGTTATGCCCTTAACACACAAAGTGTTGCGTGGAAAGGGGCAATATTTACAAGTACAGGTAAAGTCACGCAGGGTGACTTTACCTGTGCTTGTAATTATCTCTCAGCAGGCTGCGCCACCGTTGCCTCACGCAATGTGATGCACCGACGGCGCAAGGAGCTTGCAAATCTGCTCCAAAATGTTTTGTGAGGATCATGGCCAAGCGTGTCCCAAAGAAACTAGCACACCAAGCAATTCTGATCCTAAAGAAGGTCCTAACGGTGGTCGATGGTCTGCAGTGATAGGTTCAGCCACAATGAATTATCCACTAATCACACCCACCACTATGTGGAAAGTAAGAGAAATCAAAACACTGTGCCAAGACATCTGATGCCTGGCTTCAAGACTTTGCAATAACCTGTGTGAAGTTCTTACACTCAATGGCAACCTGCTGTAGTTAACTTGAATACTCACCTATTAAGATACTCTCTGAAAGATTAAAAATACCCATAAAGCATTCTTTTACCACCTGTATCTGCCTCCTGCTGTTCCAATTGTATTTTTTCTAGCCTCCTTTGTACCTTCCAATGCATTTTACCATCCTTCGCTAATCGCTGCCTATGTGTCTGCATATGGGCTCTATAAATATGTTCAATGAATAAATTAATAAATAAGTGATATGACGTGCCTTGGAAACATTGCGGTGTCTATTAATTCATGTATTTATTGTATTTTTACCACACTAACATTTTCCCAAAATGTGTCTTGCTATCACTGCACGAATGAGAACCAGAGAAGCTTACTTCATTGCGCGAGTGTTCCTAATGTGAACAATTACGATGTTCTGGCTGTTGTGCATGTGCCTAATTACTTTGTCTTTAAAAAAGATTTCTGACCTGACTTGGTGCAGCTCATCCATTTGATAAGAATGTTTGAATAACTATGCAGTAGAAATCAGAAATTAAACTGCTTCCAGGTACTAAAGACCTGTCTTACTAATAACCATCTCAGTCTTACTCATCCTATCTGCATTAAAATGATGGACAGACCAATCAACTCAGAGGGATAAGGACCTGTCATCTTCAGGTCACAGACAGATATATGAGATAAAGTACCAACTGTGGTACATTGCAACAATAATGCAGGTCATTGAGGAGTTTTGTGACGTATAGAGGAATGAGGCCGAACCAAGTTCCTTCATAAGGCCAGGGAACTCCAAGGTGACTTGCAGTAGCCTTATAATGTATGCAGCGAGATATTTTATTCCTTATAATTCATGGGCACTACATGACCTTTTCCCCCAACCACTTAAATCCTCAGTGTGTTGCTCTTTCAAAGTAATAGCATGTTTGCAAACATGAATAAAAAAAGCTGCATCTCTAGAGCACAATTAAATACACTAAAAAGAAGCTCTATATTTGTTGCAAAAAGATATTAGAATCAGTTTAATACAAGTCCGATTTAAACAAAAACAATACACTGTATCTTGGAATGGGTAAAAACATGCAAAAAGATTGTATCCTTTCTATAATTACATGTTGCAATAAATGTCTGTTTATCACTGCTCATCTGGAAATGCCTTTCCCCTCGGCTGCTCGTTCTAACAGCACGCATTGTGACATAAGAATTCAGTGGTAAATGGTTATTACAGTAGCAGCTCGTGGAGGGAGTGGGGCGGGGTGGGGGAGGGGCAGGCTGGGGGTAGTAAACTGCGGCTCACAGCCAATCGGAGTAATGTAAATAAATAAATAAATAAAACAAATGTCATTGTGTGCGCTGAAACACATTTGGCATTTCAGAGCACGCAATGAAATTCGCTTTAATTAATGTATTTATTTACATTACTCCAGTCGGCCGTGAGCCAGAGTTTACTAACCCCCACCCTACCCCGCCCCGCGGCATTCCCTCCACGAGCCGCTACTGGGTTATTACAGTAGAGCGGCTATCTCATTTCTTTACTACAGGCGAATTGGTGAGTGGCAAGTCGCTTGTGATGAGGAAATTAGAGACATGCTGTTATACAGGGATTGCATGATCCCATGTATTATACCTTTGATAAATGCTTTAACCCTGTCAGCTGTATTGCCAGCATTTTACAAAGGGTACTTAAATCCCACAATGTTTTCATTGTCTATAAAAAAAACACAATTTAATGAGCTTACTCTTGATTTTCAAGCTTGCTAATCAACTATTTCACATTCCCCAGTGTCACATTTCGCATATGTGCAGGGCCGGACTGAAAACCAGAACCGGCCCTGGAAAAGTGCTCCGCCGGCCCCCCTTCCCCACACAGGAGGGGACCGCGCTCTGTGCAAGGGCCGGTTTTCGGCCGTTTTTGTTACAGGGCCGTTTTTGCAATAACGGCCCTGTAACAAAAACGGCCCCTTGGGGCCCAAAACAGGCCCCCAACCATGCGGCCCACCGGGGGTTTTCCCGGTGCCCGCAACGGCCAGTCCGGGCCTGATGTGCACACAATATTGTACCGATTACAAAATGTGACCAAACAATGCATTAAAGGGAAATATATTAATGTCACCAGCATGCACATTTTGCTGTAGGATAAACAAATCCTTTTTTTCTGTAGCAGCATGATAGTGTGCGCTCATTTTAGTGTGCTGTCTCTTGAGGCTTTACTTGAGGTACACTATCTGGTATCCCCCACACCAAGCTGGTATTTATTCAGTAGGTATTATTTTCAAATATGCATCCATATCAAATCTTATATGTTTAAGTACACTGCAAAAATATTTACTCCAAATAACCCTCACTTGTTTACTCTTTCTAGCTCTGCCCCTTTCCCCACAGCTTGCCACCCAGGCTGTCTCTTTGCTACTTTCTGTCACTGTGTCTCTGTCTGACCCTCCACTTCTCTTTATTACTCCTCACTTACAGTCACACTCTTCCAGTTGTCTCTCCATTGGTCACCCCCCTTGTCGTGTCTCCCCTGGCCTTCTTTGGAGTTACTTCCGACTTCTTTCCTGGCCACTAGAATGACCAGTCTCCTGCCGTCTCGACCCATTCTATTTGGAACACAGTACTGGAACATTACTATGTTTGACCTGCTGGATTCTATCTGGGGAAAATTGTGGGAGTGCAGTAATAGCTGCCCTACTCGAAATTCCAATCAGGGCACACATTTCAGAATGTAACAATCCACTGTTTACTGGGCCTTGTTTTAGTAATAGCGGAGATGTGATAGTAACGCGAAAAAAATATGAAGTTATTTTTTAAACAAACATTGGCCAATTAGGTATGTTTATGTTTGAGCCATTTTTAGAGCGCGCAAATACCCGGGGGTGTCTCGGCGCTAGAATACCCAACCATCGCTGAGGTGATAAGTTATACTGGGAAGAGCCAGGTTTTCAGTTTCTTCCTGAAACTAAGGAGGGTTGGGTTGGGTAGACATTTTTGTGAAAGACAATGAAAAAATAAAGGGGTGGATTGCTACTGAACCTCAATCCAACCACCACCTATCCCCAAATAAAAACAAATAAGGAAAAGTTTAGATGGGAAAGGGGTAGGGCCTTAAGTCAATAAGGGCTTAAATAAAACCGACCGTACAGTGTGCCCCCAAAATATGTAATTCTGAAAGTAGATGTCTATCGCGTATATAAAATAAAATAATAATAGCATCGAATGGAATTATTATAGTTGTTTACGTTTTTTTGTTTAAATAGCACCTGTGAAATAGGTGCACAATGAAAAACCATAGTGAAAACAGCCTTTTGAGAGGTATGCCACAGCATTTCTTACTAGGTGCAGATGCACATGTAGATAGATCCACCTTCAAAAGGTGTAGGGGAGGGTAATTTGATGTGCTGAACTTCTGTATGGAATAATTGTGATTACTAACCTAATCCTGTCTTCCTTAATTTTTTACGAAGTTATTTCGATGTGTAGCTATTTTGTCAGTGCCATTTTTGCAAATGCGAGTAAATTATTGTTAACACAAAAATTCTACTCTTCGAGTACACCTCTCATCAGGCTACATATTTTCTCACATCAATCCTTCTCCTTCTCGGCCACATTGTTTACCCACTAGATTTTACACCATCCGTTTAGAAGACATTATGAAAACCTAGCTACCACACCTTGTCCATAAACTCCTTCGGTTATTCTGTTAAAAAGGTTAAAATGAAAACTGTCACACGTAGCAAGCCAGTCAAATAATCAATTACTGTTGATTCAGAATCCTACAGAGGCTCCCAAGAACATTCACCATCCCACACAACTTGTCCTACATTATTATGTACATTTTGATTCAGGCCCTATAATCCTAATGATCGGATCCGTTGAACAGAGGGGAATATATTACGATTAGAAGTGAGTTTTGCAATTCATTAGTATTTTGCATGCCTCCTCCACACACAACCCCAGTGCCTGCCAGAAAGTGCTCAGTACTCACCACTTGATACCAGAACCGCAGCACAGACAGCAAGGAGCAGTGCAATGCGCAGCACAATGCTGGTTCCAGACATCATTCAAGATGGATTTCTGCCTCTGTCTGCTTCTTGGTCAGAGAACCTTTCCTGCAGGGTTGCGTCTGGCTTTGCAGAGGGCAGCGAGGCTTCTCCCTGGAACCACAATGCCCTCTTTTTAAGCAATCAAAAAAAGAGGAAGGGCGGAAAGAGCAATCTCTTACAGTACAACAAAACCAACGCCTTGCCCATAGCGAAGTAGAAAAAAAAGTGAATAATGTATCCATCAGCACATTTTGCACTTCTCAGAAGGAAATCTACTTATGGAGACACTCCAATTTAGGTATGCTTCATATTTTTCTGCAGTTGCTTTCCTGGCTTCTCCGTAGCACTTTTTTCATCCTGCATTTGACTTCTCAATTCACAGAATGATATTTGAGGCCCAATTACCAAGAAATTAGGTAAAGGCTGGGTACAAAGGGGTCTCAGGTCCAAACGATGAACCATGGGGTTGGGAAGGTGAAGTGAGAATTGCTTGCCTCAAAAAATTCAACTCTTTGTGTAAGTAAGCCCGGTTTGTTTGTAAAGGGCTAAGGCCCAGCCAGGTTAAAACAGTTATTTTTTTCAGCAGTCAACCTCTCATCATTGCTTTATACTTATCCTTGGTCAAACAAAAACCCGTTGATCAAGAAATATATATTTTAAAGAGCCCAACAGTGCCTTGGGCCTACACAAAGAACAAGTATTTGCAATGCAGTCGGTCTCGCCTTTGGGACCCTATATGTATTTAGCTATGCAACAAATTAACCTGGGTGCTGAAACATATACAGTTTGTTATCATGGAGGGAAAGTAAGCACCAAACTGTGTGACATGCCAGGTATGGGAACACATGGAGAGAAATATTGCCTTTCAGCGGGAAATGGTATAGTCCAAAGCACTGTTTTTAAATATGTAATCAGGGCCTTCGGTAGTCATGTCACTGAAAATACAAGATTTGAAAAATATATTATTGTGTACAGGTGCTCATGGAAGATAATTTCTACGGACTGGAATCTAGAGAATGCTAAAGTGATTCTGGCATTTTATTGACCTCTGCTGGTTGTTTTCTATCAAGAAAATTAAATAGAGGCAGTTGCCCGAAAAATTTAAAAAAAGAAAGACCCGCAGCAGACAGCAATTCCGGTATTTTACTGACCTCTACTAGTCGTTTTCTATCAAGACAGTTAAATAGAGCCAGTTGAACAGAAAAAAAATCACTAAGCGGAGGCAGACAAGTCCTAAGGCTGATCTCCAGAGCCCACAAAGTACATACACATATAAGTATATACTAAAGTAAATACAAGAGGTCTCGAATGCGCAACCTAAAAATTACATATGGGCCGCATTCCTGTGGCAGACTTTCAGATAGCATCGATTCCACTGACCCAGATTTGTATTTGCATATCTTAAAAGGGCTGCCTGTGGTGGTTTGCCACCTCACAAAACAGTTTGCTTTTATTGCTGAAAATAATTGTGGACTACTAAAGGACAAGCAATTGACACATTATTCTCAGAGAACCCCTTTCCCAGCTTTGTTGACTTTAAGCCTAATTTCCATGGAGCCAGATACTATATCAGAACCAAATACTGAAATTGCCCTAGTTAAAAACAGTGATAAAAATGACGTCAGATTTGTTGCCACTGTGCTTCAACACATTCATTTAATAACTGCTATAGAAATATAATGCAGGTCAAAATAAAAAATAAATGTAAGAAAATCAATTTTATCTTCAATATGAGAAGTCATTAGAAGGCACATTCTGTGGCAGTGAGACCAGTGCAAAACTTTGCTTAATCACAAATATGTGGAATCAAATGGGTATTCCTCTTCTAATGCAGCTCTGACAAGATCACTGTTTGTCACTGTCCAGATGAGCTTAACTTCAGGTTAGTTTTAGGCAGCTATTTGTGCTTGAAGGGAAGTGCTATGTCTGCCCTCTACTCTGCTGCATTCTTTAAAAGATTACATTTTGACTGTAAAGTTTTTATGGTACCGGTCATGTTGGCACTTATATTCTTATCACTCCCTTCATCTTTGGCTTGGTGTCTGTAAGCATTGCTTTGTTCTTGTTCAACTAAGACAAACACTTTGATAGATGTTGAAGATTCTTCTCTTCGGATACATTTCTCTTGGTGTCAGTAAGTATTGCTTTGTTCTTGTTCAACTGAAAAATGCTCAAGGTTCTTCTCTCCAGCTACTTTTTATCTTGGTGTCAATAAATACTGCTTTGTTCTTATCAGTGCAACCAATAAAAAAACCTTGAAAGATGCTTAAAACAAACATCTCTACCATATTAGTGAGAAACTTGACACTACCTGGCATCTACCAATCTCCTGAAATTTGGGGTATAGCCTGAAAAGGCAACTCAGATGCAGTCATTCACATGTTCATCAGTCAGACGTGTTCAAAACTTTGATTTTACAAAGTTCATATCAAAGATGGCTGATTCATAACGATAAGTGGAGCCAAACAGGCAAAAAAGTTTCATCGAAGCTATGTGGATGTTCTTGTACTTGTCAGCAACAAGAAGACTCCAAAAATGAACGTCAGGTTGCCTTGCTTTCAATGGTATGTCATATCGAAGAGTGACAATCGTCATCTCTACAGTGGCAAAGTCAAGGTTAAGCACCACACTAATTGTTTCAGAAATGTCACTAACATTCACTTTTATAAACAGGTTTAATTTAAACATCACACAGGGCTTCAGTTGCTCAAAATCACTAAATCCATCATTACCCCCAGGTCCCTTATGTCCTCGGCCCATTCAGAAACTTATGGAGATTACTATCTCCTGACAGAAAATAAAAACAAGAGGAATGCTGGGATATACCTACTGCCCCTCCCCCCGGGAGTATAAAGGTAGTACCTACCCAGCAGCCCTCCTGTTCTTTTTTTCTGTCTTCGACAGAATGGCTGATGGATGCTGTTGATGTGGGGGGCTGCACCTGCTCCTGCTGGGCTTGAGTGGCGTTCAGTCCTCCTATGGCTCCTCCTGTCCGGCTGCCTGGCTTCTCGGGCAGGGGTGAGGTTCCTGATGTGTCTCCCCCCCGGCCTGCCGGGCTTGCTGGGGGGGATCGACTTCTTCGCAGCCGCTGTTCCGGTTTTCCAGCCCTTTGCGGCTGGTGCGCCGCCTCCCGGTTGCTTCCGGGTCGCTGTGAGCGTCTCCCCGAGCCTGGCCGGGTGGGAGACGCGCTGCGCTGAATTTCGATTCCCGGATCCGGCTGTGGGTGTGTGGGGGCCTTGATGGTGCTGCTCAGGCCCCCGCTCCGGGTGAGTCCCGCTTTGCGGTGTTTTTTGCCCTATCTGAGTGTGTAGTGCTGTTTCTCTGTCCATCTCCGCACTTGGGCTGGGTGTCTCGGTGCAACACTGCCGGTCCGGCAATTGCTTCCTCGGAACGCATCTTCGGAGGTGCTGATTGTGTTCTATGCCGGATGTCTCAACACAATTTTACCACTCTTTCTGAATTTACTTAAGCTTCGTGTAGCAGTGATGAAAGAGTTACACTGATGTGGCCTGCTTCGGAGCGTGTTGCTCGATCTCGGGCTGCTTTTTCTGCCTGTACACCCGGTGGCTGCTCAGTTGGTGCTTCTCTCCCTGCGGTGTGTTTGTGTAGTGTGGCTTTGCAGTCTACTTTTCCGGCTTGTGTTGACTGTACCAGTACTGGGATACGTGCTGCCTATGTCATTGTGTCTCATTGCCAGCATGTCAGTACGACAGTTACCGGAGTTTGGATGCCTCCTAGTACTTTGTTGTCCTGCCGTTTTTTTTTTTTGTTTGCAGGGGCTTTCTGGTCTGTCCTCTTGGCTGCAGGCTCTGGTCCCGGTGGTTTCCTTATGTCCGGAGCTTCCTTTTGTTTGGTTGCTGCGATACATGCTGCCCTGCGCCCCCTCTGCTCACCTCGTCATGGGCGTTCTTTGTTGGAGGTGTGCGACGGGGGGTGTTTTTTGCTCCTGCACTGCTTTGTCCCGTGCTCTATTGGGCCCGGGTCTGGGGGTGTGTGCTGCCTGCCGCTGTGGTGAGGGCTGCTCTGTCCCTGGCTCGCTGTCGGTCTTGCCCTCTTGTCTTTGGCTCTGACGTCTTTTTCTTCTGCCACCCTTGGTTCAGGCCTCCTGTCCTCTCGCCTCGCTTGCGTTTGCTGCGAGGGGGTTTGGGTCCCGGTTTTCTGGTGTGCTTTCTTGCGCCCGGGTCTGGATGGGTGTCTGGGCTGCTGCCTGCCGTGATGGCTTGTTTGGCAGTTCTTTGGCGTCTGTATTGTGCTGGGTCTGGTGGCTCTGTGGCCCTCTTCCCTTCTGGGTGTGCGGTTTCCTTTGGCCTTGCTGTACGCTTGTTGTGCAGGGGTCTGGGTGTGTCTCTGTGCGGGGTACGTTCCTTGTTCTTGTTGCCGGGCTGTTTCGCTGCGGCTGGGTGTGGGTGCCTTTGTCCTTGTTGTAGGCTCCTCGCTGCCGTGCTGCTGCTCGTCCGCCTCCTGGGTTGCCTTGACTGGCACTTTCTTTTGCTGTGTTGGTTGGCACTTTGCCCTCTGTCGATCCTCCGGTCCCTTGTGCGGCTTTGGGTGAGCCTCTGTTTGGTGTCGGGGCTTGCTTGCAGGCTCTGTGCTGCCTTCCCTTTTGGGGTTTCCTGCTGCTGCTTTTTTGGGGGTCCGCGCTGCCCTCTGCTGGCCCTGGTTCTCCGGGGGTGGGAGTTCCGTGGGTCTGTTCCCTTGGTTCTCTTCTTCGGGGTGTTCCCCTGCTCTTGGCGCCTCTGGGGGTGTTTGCCCTTTCCATTTCGGGCTGCCGCAGGCTGGCGGGGGGTCCCGGTCACCTCTGTGGTGTCTGGTTCTTTCGCTGCCCCTGCCTTTGCTTGCTCTTGGGTTCCCTGTGTGGTTGGTTTTCCTGCCTCCTTGCTTGCACCTTGCCCTCTGGTGCTCTGGTGTCGGTGTCGCTTCTTTTTCTGCTGAGGCGGCCTGATTGGGTTGCCTTCTGCTTCCGGCTATCTGCACCGTCTGTTGGTGGGTCGTTGTTCATGCTTCTGGGGCCGCTGCGCGGTGGGGGGTTCCTGTGGGCTCCCCTCGTTCCGGTGGGCCTGCCGTGCTATTCTTCCTTGGTGGCCTTGCCTCCTCTGCGGGCTGGCTGTTGTGGCCTCTGCCCTGCTTGGGGGTCCTGTTTCTCCCCGTCCTGGCCTCTGTGTGGTTGTCCGTTTTTTTGGGCTCCTGGTTCCTGGGCCTTTTCCTCCCTTTCCTTGGCTACGCCTGGTTCCTCTCGTTGGTGCCGTTGGTTCTTTGGGGTGCTCTCTCCCCTCTGCCTCTGCTTGGGTGGCTTGTGCTGCCTTCGGTCCGGCTGTTCTGTTCCTCCAGGCCTGCGTCTGTTGTCGGGCGTGGTGCGTGGTGGGGGCCTGCTTGGTCCTTCTGGTGCTGTGGCCTTCCCTTTGCTGGGTTCTGCTGTTTCCTGGCGTCCCCTCCTGTGTCTGCTGTATTGGCTGCCTGGGGCCTCCTGGCGGCTGCGGGGTCCTGTCATGCCTCCTTGTCTCGGGGTTGGTGTGTTGTCCCCACGCTCCGCTGTCTGCTCGGTAGCTTGGTCTGGCCTGGTGGGTTTCTGCCTGGCCGCCTGGAGCTGGGGGTGCGATTGGCTTCTTCCTGTGGGTTTCTTCCCTGCCTCTTCTTGTTTTGGTGGTGGTGCGGGGTGGCCGTTGTTGTTGCCTCTCCTGGGCCTGTGGATTCTTATCTCACTGGATGTCTGCTGGGTCTGCCTCCCGGCCTGCCGGGCTTGCTGGGTGGCATGGCTTCCTCCTGGCCGGTGTTCCGGTTTCTCTGCCCTTTGGGGCGCGGGCGCCGACTTCCCGTTTCTTCGGGGTCGCTCTGCGCATCTCCCCGTTGCTTGGCCGTGTGGGAGGCGCGCTGTGCTGGTTGCTGTGGCCTGCGTTTGCTTCTGCTTGGCTTTCGGCCATGGCTTTCTGTGGTGACCCGTTGCCTTGGGCTTCCTCCCTGTTGGCTCCTGTTCTGGGCTGGTCTGCCTTCTGTTTGTGCGTCCTGCTCTGGGTTGCCTGGTTGTGCTCTTTCTGCGGTCCTGGGCTGCCTGGTCGAGTCTCTTCTGGGAGTTTCATGGGTGGCGGGGCACTTCTTTGCGGGTGCCCTGTATGCCTGTGGGGTGTCTGGTCCCTGTGTCGTGGGGTTCCGGTTGCTTGTGGGTGTGGTGTGTTCCGGTCTGGTTCTTGTTTCTGGCCGTCACGCTGTTGCCTTCTTGTTTTCCCTTCTTGCCTCTGCTGGGGTTCGTTGGGGCTTCAACGGGGCTGTTGGCTCTCGGGCCTGTGCTCTGTCGGGGTCTTGCCCTCTTTGCCCTTCCCTTCTTTTGGGTTGGTTCTCCGGGTTGCTTTGGCTTCGGCTTTGGCTTCCTGTCTGTATCCTTGGTTGCGGCTTTCCGCCGTGCGGGGTTCGTCCCCTGTGCTGGCCCTGCCTTGAGTCTTGCCGGGCTGTGGGTTGTGGTTTGCTTGTGCTTTCCTCCCTGGCTGCGGTTGCTTCTGTGTGGTCCTCTGGGGTGGTTTTGCCTCTGTCTCTCTGGCCTCTGGGTTTCTGCCCCGGCCCTTTGCTTGGGCTGTTTGGGGTCTTTGTGCCTGGCCTTTTTCTGGTTTGGCTCGGCTTGGCTGTGGTTGTTGTGTCCTTGGTGGGATCCTTGCTGTTGTCTTGGGTCCTCCGGGTCCTTGGCCCGTCCGGTTGCTCTCCTGATTTGGTGTTCGGGTTTGCCTTCTTCGGGCTGTGGGTTCCTGCTCCCGTTTCTTCCGCTTTGGCTGGAGTTCTGTTTTGGGGTTCCTGGGGTTCCTTCGGTTCCCTTTCCTCTTTTTCCGGGTCTCTTTGTCCTGGTTGGTTGCCCTTGTTGGTTCTTCTTGCTCGGGTTTCCTGGGGGTGCTGGTTCCCTTTGCCTTGTGTCATCGTCTTGCGGGACCTGGTGGCTTGGCTTCCTGGGGTTTGCTCTTCGTTCCCTGGTGTCTGGGATTTTTCTCTTTCCCTGGCCTTGGGCTCGGTCTTGCCTTCCGGGTCGGGGTCTGGTGGGCTTCCGCTGTTCTTCTTGGTTGGGCCTTTGGTTCCTCTGGTCCGCTTGTCTCCTGCCGGTTCTGGAGTGGGTGGTTTTCTCCTGCCCGTTTCTGGCTTTTTGCCCTGGTGGTTCTTGGCCTTTCTCTTTGTTTGGCCTCTCTTCTGCTGTTGTCCCCTTGCCTGTGGTGGCTTGGGTGTCTGTGCTCACCCTGTCGCTGGTTGGCTGTCGGGTGTTCCTGCGGTGGGCTGGTTGGCCTCTGTGGTGGCCGGTCTGGTCGTCTGGCTGTGCGCCCTTGCTCTTGTTGGGTGTCTGCTGGTCTGGTGGGGGTCCCTCTTGTCGGGGGCTCGGCCTGGGGTTTCCCCGGTTCTTCCTTTTTCCTTCTGCGGTTGCTGCCTTGGTGTGGTTTCCTGGGTTGGCTTCTGTTGGGTTGGGAAGGCCGGCTTTTTCTGCTTTTGTATTTCTCCATACGTTTCTGAATGGGCCGGGGACATAAGGGACCTGGGGGTAATGCTCTATTACTTACCGGTAATCTTCATTACTCCTGGTCCCGTTGTCCTCGGCCCATTCATACGCCCCTCCCTCCCTCCCGGGCGGCCGGCCTTCCTGTCTGGGCTTGTTAGTACAGGAGGGCTGCTGGGTAGGTACTACCTTTATACTCCCGGGGGGAGGGGCAGTAGGTATATCCCAGCATTCCTCTTGTTTTTATTTTCTGTCAGGAGATAGTAATCTCCATAAGTTTCTGAATGGGCCGAGGACAACGGGACCAGGAGTAATGAAGATTACCGGTAAGTAATAGAGCATTACACTCTCACCTAAGCCTCATCAGAAGGCTACTATATTTCTTAATGTCCAGGATATCAGGCTCAGCTTTGTTTTCTGAAAGGATTTGGAGCACAGAGAAAGGTGCTGCATCTTCCTTTTCTGCACATGCTGTGTGAAGAGGTTAGGTTTAGATATAAATATATTTACATAACTATTCATGTTGGTGATTGTCTTGTTTTTACCTTGTAATTCACAATAAAACATTTACAGGCACATGCATCAATGTTGGCTTTTGTGATTTCTTAATTGCGATTTTTATGTAGAAATCGCTTAAAAATAGAGATTTCTTAACATTCCTTAATAGCTACTCGCAAATTGCGAGTCGCAATTAAGGAATACCTCCCCATTCATTCCTATGGGCCTCTAGGAAGACATTCTCAATTAGAGAATCGCAAGTTGAGAATGCAATTTCAATGGTGCCACGGTGTCAAAAGGACACCCTGTTGCACCCCTGAAATCTGCATATGAGTACATCTTACACACACACATGCCCCAAGGGCATGTGTGTGTGCAAAATGGAACTTTGAAAAATGCCCTTTAGTACATTTTTCAAAGTTCTTGCAAATTACGATGAAGTTCAACTTCAGGATAATTTGCACCCCCTATTAGCGAAATTGCTAATTATTTCACTTTAATACATTGCATTTAAGAAATCTCAATTTGCGAATCCGTAAATGCAATCGCAATTTGAGAACTCGCACTTAAATGCAAATTCTCAAATTGCGAGGTCCTTGTTCCTTGATGCATTGCAAATGCTAATTTTGCAATCACAAACGGGCGATTTTTGCGAATCGCACCGTTTGTGATCGCAAAAAGTTTTTATGCATGTACCTGATAGGGCCTCATTACGATGGAGGTCGGACGAGTGTCCAACCGCCATTGTATCGGGCAGGTGTCCGACTGACTACATGTCGGTGGTTACATCTGCCCAATTACAATGCAACCGTCATGCAGGCACTCAGAAATATGTTCTTTTGCATTGCGGCTTGTGTTGCGGCCCTAGAACAGAGCTGCAGTACAAGCAACAATGCAAAAGAGCAGTTTACAAACATCCATGCATCTATCCACAAATTACGTCATTAGTAGGGGTGGGAGGACATCTCCGTTCCGCCCACGGAATGTGCGGAGATTTACCCCTTCTGCCTTTGGCAATGAAGGCAGAGAAACGAGGCAAATCTCCGCACATCCGGGCATAACTGAAGTTGGCCGTCCGCCTCCTGCCCGCCTCCCGCCCGCAATATTAAATGACATTAAAAAGCCTAAAATAAGATTTAAATAAAACTTACCTTATCATGGGGTCATCCTTGTCCATCTAGCCTTCTTCTTGGAACTGCGCATGCGTGGGAGCCTGCGGGCAGCGGGCGGGCATCTCGTAACGGAAATATGCGGAGAGGTGTAAGTGGCAGTGCACCCCGGGGCCCGGGCACTCTGCATGGCACCCGCAATTTTTTTCTTTTTTTGCCCCGGGGAGATGGGGGTCACTTTTGCTTCTAGGAAGCCCAGAAGGGGGGGGGGTTCACACAGCCCCCTCCGTTATTAAGCATAAAGTGCTAGGGACAGCAGTTACAGAGCAGAAGCAGTGCTATTTTGCCACCATGAACAGTACTAAGTGGTTGCTTGGCACAGGAATTTTCAAGGAATGTTATGGTTTTGTCTGGAAAACTAGCAGTATTTGTTGACATTAAGCATGGGCGAATTTTGAGAATTCGCGATCCGCGAATTTGCGGATTTGCGAATTCGCGATCCGCACAATTCGTGAATTTGTGCGAATTTGCGGATTTTTGTTTTTTTGCGTGTTTGCAGGGTTTTTTGCGTGTTTGCGGGTTTTTTTGCGTGTTCGCGTGGCTTTTTGCGTCTTCGCGAGCCGCTTGCATAGCGAAGTTACCCATGCAGTCGTTTATGGGAGATGGAGAGAGAGATAGATAGATAGATAGATAGCACAATAAACAGTGCAGCACATCACCACCACAGCAAAATGTCCCACAAAAAAATGTGCACAAACATTCTAGTCACACATTACCACCTATAGAATCCTATTCTCATACTTCGGTGGTAAAAGTTGTATGTAGCAAGCATCACCTTACCTTACCACCAGGCATGAAATACGGCCACCCAAAAAATATTGTGCGATCTAGTTCTTGATGTCCAGGCACATTGATTTCTAGTGTGAATGTGTCTCCATGTTTCATATACATCATATTTATCTAATGCATTTCCTTACTGTGCACATGTGCTTCTGGTACGGTACTGGACCATGGACACCAAAAGATGTGTATTAAGGCCAGACATCTACAGGACAGATACTGTCAAGGATACAACATTTAAGGGTTCTCCACTGTCCCCTACTGATGTGCATAAGTCAATTCTTGTGGTTGATCTGGTTGAGTGAGGACTGACAATCCTATGAATAATGCTCATGTTGTTCATGTTATTGCAGGTGATGGACCCTGGCACTTATTTTTCATCATCAGAGTTTAACATAGGGCAACAGGGTGTGGTATTATACTATTGTAGTCAAAATATTTTCTGGCGCAAATGTTGTACCCTTAATATTGTTTGTATAAATGTTGCCCTGTTGTAGTAAATCACATAAAATCTATACTGAATAGGACAATGTTTTCATAAAAAATATTTGGAAAACAATGTTTATGACCGTTGATGTATATAACCATGGTATTCTTTCATACAATGGGCAAGGGAGAGAAAGGTGGAAAAGGAGGGGAGATGAAATATAGCAAGACAGTGACAAAAGGAGGAAAACCTTAATGAATTATATATACCCCAGACAGAACAGGTAGTAAAGGCTAGACAAATGAACCACTGAAGGTCAATTCTTACCACTACTTCTAACATATTGAGTAAGTGACACAGACTAGCCTGCATAACTACCAATCATTAACTGATGTTACAGTTCTTCAATTTGGGTATGGCTTTCAGTCTGGTTCCCAAAATGTCTTCAGCTAATTTACCATCTGTTTATTAGTTAGACTTGTGTACTGAATTATTTTAGGCCTGCCCCTCCCTCTTAGGATTCTTTTAGTCTAATGCTCTGTGCATTATTTAACATGCTTTTATTCTGCGTACTAGTGTCACTTTTAATTCACAAAAAGCAATGCAAAAAAAGAGTCCTGCCAAGCCTTGCCCCAGCTTCTTCCGGACATTTACTAATAGCAGAAGGCTGTCTGGTTGCCCAGCACAACGGACTGGGTGAAAGGTACAGATGCCTGCCTTACTCATCCTCCGCAGATCCTGAGCAGGTACTACACCCTAGTGCAGTAACGTTTTGAGGAAATCGCTAAGGAAGTTAGTGTAAACAACGTCACCCTTAGTCAGGGTCCATTCGTTACTAAAATAGACGTGCATATGGTTGAATTAGTCAGAGATCCTCCGAAGGGCCTGGGCAAGCCCTTTTCTACAAAAGCCTTTTTTTAGTTCTACATGACAAATTGTCAGGCAAAAAAAAGAAATATTTGGCCGAAGTCAAGGAAAACATTGCTAGCTTCCATCAAGAACAAGGTTGACGTTAGTTCTAAAACACCGAGGGTCTGATTGGCAAAGGTAAACTTACGCTTTTGTGTAAGTTTTCTATTTGTTGGAATTCACAAACTAATAGTTTAATTTTACTAATAGTAATTTTACGACTGAGGACACTCTGCAGTCCGAGCGCAGAACTCCAGCCAGCCTTTTTATGTGTGGATCTACACCACAAGATCAGAGTCTCCGCAGTCGTGAAATTACCATGATTAAAATTAAACTCGTAGTTTGTGAATACCAACATAAATATTAAACTTACACAAACTGTGAGAATGCCTTTGTGAATCAGGCCCTGGGGGAATTGAAGGGTTTCTGTTTTGTGTAAAGGTACTCAGTAAACCCTTGTAGACGCAGAGGCCCAGTTTTACTATTGATTAGCTTGAGGGCTTGTGCAATGCTGGCAGAATTTGTGTGTGAAAGGAATATTTGCACCAAAAGTTGAAGCTGAATGGATTGGCTTGTGTACCACCAAGTCATTGCTAATCTGTGTTAAGGGGGCATGATGTAGCTGGAACAATCCAAACATTCCTTGGACTCGATGAAAAACCATATTGTTAGAAATTGGGTTACTGGTTGACTGGGGTGTGAACCCTGGTCAAGCAGAAACCACAAAGCAACCTTTTAAATAGTGAAATAGTGAAAAACACCGCTCAAAAAGATCCCAAAACAGTTTAGAAATACAGAGCACAATTTAATAAATATAACAATACCAAAATTACAAAAATCCAATCAGTAGAACGAGAGTAATGAATCTGGAGATTTAACTGTAAAATAGCAAATAAAGGCATGAAGCAGGGATATATGATCATGCTGGACCAGGTCAAATTCCAAAACCCAAGCCGACCGCAATGGAGAGCAGGTTGGATACTGTCCCCGATTAATCTAGCTAAAGATTTACCTTCTCAATTTTTGTGGCAAGAGTCCTGTTTATGTGGAAGAAGATCACTGGGTGCAAGGAGAGCATTGCTGGCTGTTGTCGGCATGGCACAAAGAGCAGCGTGGCGTCACTGATGGTCTGGTGCATCGGACTGGCAGTACACAGGGGTGATCAATGCTTACTGTGCAAAGGGACAAACTTACGGCACCTCGCTCTAATTTTCTGTGTGCGCCGCATGGTTCCAGTACGAATGGGTCTGTTCGTGGTTGCGAAGAGCCCAAAAGCTTTAATTTAAGAGCTCAAGAGTCACATCAAGAGCCCAGGACCTGAGAGGGGCGTGTTGTGGGTTGGGAACTCAAGAAGACGGTTCCAGGAGCTGTGGTGCCTGTTATGTCCCTAAGGATCAGATCAGGAGGCCAGCAGACTTCAGTCCTCTGAGTAACTCTGGGGTCCTAAATTCAAGAAGGAGTCACAGGTCCAGCTCAGCAGAGGGCAGCAGACTGTCGGTCAGCAGTTCCTTATAGATCAGCAGTCCAACAGAGTTGGATCTTCTCATTTGGAAATTACTTTTATAAAATATAAGGAGGTAATCCCAATGTTATCCTATAGGAGAGATAGGCATTGCAGTAGTGAGAAACGGATTTTAGCGTTTTCCACTACCAGGACATGTAAAACTAAAATGTACATGTCCAATTTTACATTGTACCCTGCGCTGTCCAGGCCCTACCCCAGGGGTGACTTAAAGAGAGGGCCTGACAAAAGTTTATGTGAGCAACACAAAAAGATTATGGTTGAAGTGCTGACAAGTGTCCAACATTCAACCCTAGTCACAGATCTGGGTCATGTCCATCGTGTTTTTTCTCACCATGCATATGGCTGGGTCCAAACTGAAAAACTTGGTGAGCAAAGAAGCGCTAAATTAAACCCAGAGCTGTGACTGGGGCTGAATGTTTGACAATTTTCAGCATTCTATACATCATCATTTTGTGTTGCTATAGTTGCCCTGAGTGGAAAGTGTATGCACAGTGCTCACTGTGCCAATGGAGTCAAGCTAGCCTGGCTAATGAAGGGAGATACCACAAAACCAGTCAAAGGATGCTTAAACACAGTCCATGGAGGACATGGCCTGGCAATTCGGGCTGGATTGTTCCCATGGGTAGCAGGGTCAAGACTGATTTGCATATGGCTGGGTCCAAACTGGGTAGGTATTATGACCAAAAGAACAATGGATTTAGCCAGGATTCCTTGACTGGAGGTGAGTGTTTTGAAAGTTTCAGCACTCCAGCAGTTTGGCTTGACTGTTCCAATGGGGAGCAGGGTCAAGACTGATTTGCATTTGTTGGGTCTAAAATAGGCTGGCATGGTGATCAAAAGACCAATGGATTTAATCCAGATCGTTTGACTGGAGGTGGATGTATGAAAAGTTTCAGCACTCAGTCCATCATTTTGTTGTGTTTGCTAACGTCAACATGGAAGGTTAAACTGCACAGGCAAGCTCTGCATGGAAGGCATGAGACATATTTAAAGGACTACTTAAGTTTGTGGCACAATAGGTTCTGCAGGCCCACTAGTAACAACACAGGGTCAAACCACATTTTTCATTTCAGCGGATCCTTGTCAATCTGACATAAAGAGCAAACAGTTCCGTGGGTCTCACTTAAAAATCACTTAAAAATCATCATGAGGTAAGAGCACATCTCAATGTTTGATCATCACACTATTACAACTTTATTGTAAGGGTAGTCTGAGTTTGCGTAGTAGTACTCTGTGGAATTTCAAAGAGTTACTAGAAAACTCTGTGAAATTCCACTGAGTTCCGTGGCTGGCGGAGTCACTCATAGCCCCGTGTCCCCCTTCGCACTTCCCCTGCTAATCCCCCGCCCCCCTCCTGCTAAACCCTGCCCCCCTCCAACTCCCCCTTCAGCTCCCCCTCCCACTAAACCCCTGCCCCCCCTCCCACATAGTAAGGCCTGCTAACCGGGAGACTTACCTTCTTCCTCACAAATCATTGTCCTGCCAGCTACTGCCGCTGTAGCTCCACTCGCCTTCCACTGTGCTTCTCCGGTTCAATTAAAATTAACAGGAAGAACTGCAGTGCGCATGGCGTACTGCGTGTAGGCATTCCTGACCCTATCAAATCTCATGATAGGGTCAGGCATGCCTTTACGCAGTATGCCATACTAAATTATATATTTACAATACAGTGCAGATGGTGAAGGTCTCATAGGTACACCTTGGGTATCCATGATTCAAAACATAACAGTTCCATATGAATTCTGATACAGAATGTCAAAATATTGTCAATAATTCCGATGCAATTGTCGATGTTTCAATGTTTCTGAAGCCCACCATCAGGTAGGGCAGGGGGTAATTATTACGCTACCCTCAGCTATTTATGTGGCTTTTTATAACAGAGAGGGTACAACTCCCTTGATAAGGATTTGGTACTTAGACTGTCAAGGGGTGTGGAAGAGACTCCCTATACTGATAAATGTGTATATATCAATTCTGTGTACCAAATATGTGCAGAACAATGGTTTGCCTGATGTATAAGATGGGACTGCACTATTTATTCATAAGTGGGTATCCGAAATATAATAGTACCTGATTAAGTACCTACTGGGTGCAGAGTTTGGGTTATAAATTGAACTGTGTAACATATAGCTGTGCACTGCCTGTTGTATTTGTTTAAATATGGATTGTCCTTTGTTTTACACTTAAGAGATGAAGAGTGCTACATCAAGTATTGTGATGTTGAGTTTCATCTTGGCACAGTAATCCTTTTGGTTGACCGTAGCAATGCACATATGTTCATTTCTTACAGACATGAATACTGTTGAAATGTAATGAGTCCTACAGATAGGCAAGCTACATGTCTAAAAGGTACTTGGCTATTTGAATTAGGTGCCTTCCCAACGCACGTAAGTATCTCATAAAGTTTATAAGTGTCTTATAAATTCATTTTCTTAGGTGCTTGGCCAGATGGTATTTCTGTCCTGAGGTGACCCACTATATTAAACATATGGGTCGAAAGATCAACAATTGTGTGGGGATTATTCAAAGTATTTTGACATTCTGGATCAATATTCATACTGGAATGTTATTTTGTTAATCATCGATACCCACAGTGTATATATGTACCAGATTTAAATCACTGCACCTTTGCACCAATGGGCACTGCGCTGTCTGCACCTTAATATTAATGTATCATCTAGCACTTTTTGCACAGAATAATAATGTTGTAATAGTGTCATGATCAAACATTAATATGTGTTCTTACCTTGTGATTATTTTAAAGTGAGACCCAAGAACTGTTTGTTCTTCATGGCAGGTTCACTAGTAGCTTTTAATTTACAGGCCCTGGGTACACATTGTGCACTTTACTAGGGACTTATAAGTAAATTAAATATGCCAATTGGGTATAAGTCAATTCCACCATGTTTAGAGAAGAGAGCAGAAGCAGTTTAGCACTGGTTAGCAGTGGTAAAGTGAAGAGAGTCCTAAGGCCAACAAAAACAAATCCAACATAAAAAGGGGGGGTAGAATGCAAAATGTTTGGGGTGAGCCTGCAGAGAGGGCCACTTCCAACACAGATCTCCTAAAGTAATGTGACCTGGCTTTGTGTGGAATCCTAGTGTCAAATTAAACCAAGCACGGACAATAGGCTAGGGGAGTATGACATCTTCAAGTATATTTTGTAAAATTTGAGACTAGTGACATTTTCAACATAAAAGGCTGCCAAATGAATAATTCAACATTGTTTAGTCACTTCATTGATGTCAAGAAATAGTAGATAACCGTGATATGCTTGACTGAAACAAATGTTTTTTGAGGTGACCACCTTCCCTGTGGGACAAGAAAGGCATTCACTGTCATTAAATCGTTGTGGGGATTTGGTCTTGATCCTCTAGTGCCCCCCAGATTCTTTCTTTAATTTATTTTTTAAAGTCTCCACTGTATGTTTGTGAACGTTTTCACTGTACAACGTTTCAGAGAATCTCTTAATGAGAAAAATTAGATCTTGATGTTGCATCTCAAACAAGCTAGTTTGAATGGGAAGATATTTATCCAAAATAGCACATCTGCTGAAAGTGGTCGTATTCTTACTCATGACTCAAGTAGCATCAACTATATGAAGCATGTATGGTACTGTTAAATAAAATCCAGGAGGCGAGAAGCCCTTTTATGGTGTTTTTGATTTTTTTTTCTTCAGGGATATTCATTTCAAGGCCAAACTAGGAACAAAAACCAGCTAGGGAAAATGTTCAAACCAGCCACTCACCTTTTGTTTGGGTTATAGCAGCCCATTCTGATGTGCAAACAACCGCCTAAGCCTGCAGCCTAGCAACCAAATACATGAGTCACCAAATGGCCAGTCCGTCTGTAGATCCTTTTCTTCTCCTAAGTAGAAGTGGATATGTGGCAGGATGATTGTGCTCTGTCCACACTCATAACGGGACCATTTTGGGGGATATACTTTTAAGGATCAAAATTGCATGAATTGCTTAATGTGGGTTCTCTAATTGGAAAAATGTTGCTCTACGTTATTCTTTTATCTGATTTCTTGAGGAAGTGCTTATTCCATCAAATAATTCATAGGTGAGTTGCTTCACTTGAGCCCAGATTTCGAGTTGTCTTTTAAATTTCGATGTTCATGGTAAGTTATTTTACTGATCCAATCAAATTATGAGAATTGCAACAAATATCGCAACCCCCTTAAAAGGTTTGCCTGATTAATCATACTAATATGTATGTGGGGAAATGCGTGGTAAATATTGAGCTGTGTGGCTTTTTGTCAGTTTTTATCTATTAATCAGAGAAAAATACGTAGTTGGGTGGTAATTATAGCACCTGATAAACTCCAACCCAGCAGAGCCTGATTGAATTGGATGCAATTATATCACACAATTACAGGCCAACTCATAATGAGGGCTTTGAGTTGAGTAAAAGCAATTCTGCTATTTCACCAACAGTGAAAATTCGAAGAGTTTCCATTAACTCCTGACTCAGCCACAACTCCTCTTTTCTCTGTGGTATTGAGATAATACAGATACATAGGGGCATATTATCAAGCGGCAGCAATAATTATTGCTTGCCGAACTTAGCGTGATATTTTTTACCGCTGGAAATTATCGTCAGGCCAGCGCTGTATTAACAATGCATAGCGCAATGGCGATAATTATTCCAGTGATAGCTGTGTTTTCCATGGAACACCGCTGGTTTTCCAGCTATGTTCCATGGAAAAGGGCAATAACCTTGCTGATACGACACCGTGGTCGTATCAGCATAATCCACCACCAATGTTAGATGTAGGTAAGTCAGCATTTTAGCAGACTTTTTCACCAAAAACTAACGTCTGCTAAAATGCATGGGACTCCTTGTAAATATTGTGATGTGCACATCAGCGATAATTTACATGCAGTACTGCCCAGTAACTCCCACTTTGTATCTCGTTAGAGATGCAAAGCTAGGCATCGGGAAAATGGGTGCTAACATGCGCTAATGCGTTAGCACCCACTTGTAAATAGGGCGATAGTTTTATCTCAGCTTTTTTGGCTTTGAAAGCCAAAAAAGCAGATATAAGGCCCTTGTTGATATGCCCCATAGTATCAAATGAAACGCCGTTGTTCTTGTAGCTAAACATTTTATGTGACTCAGTCTCACGCAGCCCAGCCCATGTGTGAGTTGCTATGGAAATGTCACTAGACACAGCAGGTTTCCTGAAACAAAGATAAATTGGTTACTATCATCTTAGTGAAAGCATGTACAGAAATTGTGTTTACTGGCGAACACATATTACTCCTGAGAGGTTCCTGTGACATTTTTTTGGGTGTGTGCATTCCCAAAATATGGAATAGTGTGCACAGTAAAATTCCTTATAGGGGAAAGGCAACCCAGTATACAATTGGACAGTGTCGATGTGTTTTTCCATCCAATAACTTCTTCTTCGAAACAACAAGAAGTCTCAGGAGTTCAGTTCCAATTGCACCCCAGAATGGGATTTGTTTCAGAACGTGCCTTGTGTCATTCTCCGACCAATTCCAGGGTGGGAAAGTTCTCGAGAGGAATATGTGAATGCTGACAAATTAACATGTTTGTGGGCGGGATGGAGCGCACACACCACGACTGAAGATGGCCACACAGCGCTAAGACTCTGCACGTCATTGGACCTTCGACCGACCCCATAGCGGCTCCAGCGCCTCCTGCATCACAATTATGCCAGATTTCGATGTCGGAACATTACAGATTTGAAGTGATGTGTTTTGTGCTTTCTGCAACTCACTGAACATGGAGGAATAGGCAGGTGAAGTTCATAGCCTGTTAGCAGCCGCCATTTTGTTTTTTCTTGCCGTTTTTTAATATCACCCCATCTTCTATATATTTTTGAATGATACTTCTAAATATATATTTGTGAGCACTTCTTCTGGAGACATTTGCTGACTCTACTTTGTATTGACTTACAAAATGAAGATTCTATTGAGGTGCATTCTGTAGTACGGTTTTGGCGGTCGCCATTTTGCAGCTTGATGGTTTTCCCTGATGACTTTCTCCTCATGAATCACTAATGCTACCCTATATTTATGGTTGTTGGATGCCTTTGCATCATTTTTGATGTCTCTCTCTCTGCGAAGCCAGCTTTCCTTGGGGACTTCCTTATTTTTGTCAATTATTCTTCCTGAATTACTTCATCGCTTTCTGTGTGGTGCTTTTCCTCGTCCAGACAACTTCCTTGCCACTTCATGGGTAAGGGCAGGCGTCTCATACACCAACATAAGTTATCAACGAGCACTCCTACCAATTCCACTTCGGAATTATCTACGTTTAATACATTTTCTTGCCTATCACATTCGCCTTCAGACTGTGACCCTCTTGAATTTTCAGGACTTTCCTCCAACATGTCATCTAATGGGTCACTATCCTCCACTACTGGCAAGAGACTCCAGCAAGACCCTCCTTCTCCCCCTAAGTCTGCCTCTCTGGTCTCTTTGGAAATGGTTTGGGAGGAATTGTGCGCCTATCGCCCATTCATTGAGGAAACTAATTCTTGCCTGCAAATGTTGGATGATAAATGGTCTTCTATGGACTCTCGCATCGTGGCAGTGGAGCATCAATTGGATGATGTTCAAGAATTATCTTTTAAGGTATCTTCATTGGAATTAGAGATCCCCCAGCTGAAAAGAGCATCCGAAGACTTGGAAAACAGAAATTGTCGTAATAATCTGCATATTCATGGACTTCCTGGGGGTCTTGAGGGAGAGGATCCAGTCACATACTTTACGACCTTTTTACCTCAGTTTTTTGACCTGCAGCCCACCACCAAGTTAAACATTCATTGTGCTCATAGACTTGTTCCCCCCTCTCCTCCTCATCAGCACCTGCTAAACCCTGTGGCATAATTATTTTATTTTTGCAATTCACTGACCTTTTGTGGTTCTTAATGCAGCTAAAACCAAAAAGAACTTATCCTGGCATGACAGCAAAGTTTTTATCTCTCAAGATGTCTCTACACTGACTGATAAATGTCGCAAGGAATGTTTGGATCTCCGTCCTTCTCTTCGTTCCTTAGGTGCAAGATATGGTCTATTCCATCCAAGTCTCTTCAAAGTCACTTTTCTCAACAAGACTTCTACCTTTGAGGACCTGGCTAAACTTCTAAAATTTATTCAATCCCACTCTACTACGTCAATGGAAACATCTCCCTCTTTGTCTGTTTCTTGACTTTTTTGTTTTGTTTTTTGATTGTACTATTTCCTTGGTTTAATTAACTCACTTTTTATCTTCTAACTATATTGTTATATTTTTAAGTCCATTTTAACTAATCAGTATTTTCTTTACAGGTACATTGTTGCTCTTTTCGTCCTTGTCTTTTATATGGGTATCTCTTCATTTTATTTCTCTTCAGTGTTTTATTATGGTATAGACATCCTTGTATTGTTTTTAACTTAGGTTTTCATTTCTCCTCTTCACAGGTTTAATACTTTCTCAGCCTACATTCGTGTTCCATGTTCCCGCTCATGCTCCTACTCCCTTCTATGGATGTCCTGACGTGTTGTGTCGCCCTGTTGGGTGTGCTGTCTTTATGTTGTGGTTTCGTTAAAGGTAGACTGACTTTGGATAATTCTCGCCTCTTTCTTAATGTTTTAAATAAGATTCCCTCCCTTTCCACTTCTCTAGTGTTTTTTTCTGTCGATGCCGAAAAGACATTTGATAGAGTAGATTGGTATTTCTTATTTGCGCCTCTAAAATGGCACGGTTTCGGCCCTAAATTAATCTCGCTTATTTTCCTAATATACTCAGCTCCTAGAGCATTGGTGTTAATCAACGGTTCCACTTCCTCCTATTTTCCATTTCGACGTGGAGTTTGGCAAGGTTGTCCTATTTCCCCTCTACTTTTTGTTCTTACTCTTGAACCTTTCTTATCTTCCATTTGCAGCAATACTCTATTTCAAGCTTTTCTTATGGTGACCATCATTTAAAACTTTACGCTTATGTAGACGTTATTCTTCTTTTTATTTCTGACCCAGACACTTCTATTCCTTCACTCCTGCGTAAATTTACTTATTTTTCCCTTGTCTCTGGGTATAAAATTAACTCGGATAAGACAGAAATACTCCCTCTTACCAACACATGCCTTCCACATTCATTTTCTTCTACTTGTGTCGAGTGGCGTAGTTCCAAAATCAAATACTTAGGTATGTGGTTTTCTAATTCCTTTGCTTTAACCATTAAAATAAATATGTCTGGGATTGTAGCTCGAATAGAAAATTGCTCTCCTCTTGGAATCCTCTCTTTCTCTCCTGTTGGGGCCGTTTAGCCTCAATCAAGATGATGGTTACCACTTTTTAAATTTATGCCCTCTCTATGCTTCCTGTCCATATCCCTGCTTGCTATTTTAAAAAGATTGATTCATGTTTATCCAAATTCCTTTGGAAGGGTAAAAGAGCCAGAATATCCCTGTCCTCATTACGTAAAGCAAAATCTAACGGAGGTGTTAACTTCCCTGATTTCCGTCTTTATCACAAATCTTTCACCCTTCGCCATGCCTCAAAATGGCTTACCTCAGAAACCCCCCCAATTCACTCCTCTTTGGCTATCCATCAAACATGATCTCTTGTTGCCTTTCTCTTTTAAGGAAGTTCATACCTTTTCTGCAAAATCCTCTTACACGTCTCCTCTCTTGTTTAAACATACAAGTTAATTATTAAAACCTATTATTTCTCCAAAACAGATATCCCGAGAAACTTTTTTGGAGTCGTCTATTTGGTACAATTCCCTTATTACTGTAAACAATAGACCAATTTTTTGTAAGACATGGCGATGGAAAGGTATAATTTAGGTTAAACATCTCTTCGATGGTTCATCTCCTTCTTCTTTCCCCACTTCCAATCTATCTTTCATTGTCCTCGCTCATTTTTACCGAAATTTTCTATTCTAATGACGGTAATTCTAGACACTTTTTATTCTCTTCCGTCCCTCTCTCCCCCTGTTCCTCCACATCCTCGTCTACATATCCTTATTTTGCTCCCTAAGGCTTCTCTTATCTGAAAGTATTTCTTGGCTCCCAATCCAGAGCATATTAAGACTAAATTGGAACTCTTGTGGGAATCTGATCTGGGATGCGAGTGGAATATCTCCTTTTGGGATCAACTTTGGTCCCGTTCTCCTAAAAGTTCTCGTTCTGCCTCTCTTACTCAATCAATGTTTTTTCTATATCACAGACTTTAGCTTACCCCTATCTCCTTAGCTCGTTTTCCTCTTTCCAATGATACTAATTGCTGGTCCTGTGGCTCCTCTGATGCTAATCTCAAACACCCTCTTTTCCTTTGTTCTCCAGTTTCCATTTTCTGGGAGAAAGTTTGGTCCTATATTTCTCGTATACTTAACATTTATATTTCTTATTCTATCCCTCGTTTTTTTGCTGGTAGCCTGTCGGACTCTTTAGATCTTTCCCCTCACACACAAGGTCTCTTTGACCTATGCCTTGCTTTAGCCTTCCAACACACTATACTTAACTGGAAAACACTCAAAAAACTTTCTATTCAACAATGGCGGAATAATATCTGTCACTTTCATCGTCTTGATATTGCTTTTGCCTCTTCTTGCAAACCAACTGTTAATAGGGATCTTTTTTTGGCTACCTTTGGCAATTTATTTAGACAGTTTGGCGTTGACATTTAATTCCCGAACAAATGTTGCAAATTTAAAACCTCCTTGACGGTTTTCTCTGTTCTTTTGATTTCGATAATTTTAGTGATTTAATAAATACGTTAAGTCGTTTGAGATTACTTCTCATACTCTGCGTGTTTTGTATCTATTTTCGCTTCAAGTTATATGCCTCACTTGTTTAAATTCTCCCTTTTTCCTCTTTCCCCTCCCCCCTTGATAGTTCTCCCTTAAAATACTTAAATAGCTTTCTCTTCTGTTTTTCAATTCCAGTTTAATACTGTTATAATGCTTGTTTTACATTGTGTCTCTGTAGTACTGGTTTACTGATACGTTTGTAATTCTTTCAATAAAGCTTTTTAAACTGACAAAAACATGTTTGTGGGCGTTCACAAAATCGCATGGCTATTCGTGCCTTTTAATGTACCCTGTGAGTAGAAGTTACTCCTGCTTTTTTGTCCGTTGTTGTGACATACAATTGAACGTGAATACATTGATGAATAATTGCTGCTTGATATCCCTTTATGAATACCTAACGGGCAAATTTGTGCCTTTTCAGTCATAAATGTATGTTTACAACCAAAAATGTCTTTAGAATTCAAAATGTGTTCATTATCCTTATGTCCAGAGTTATGGGTCTCTTTGTTTTCTTCTCTAATTTGCAGTGGAAATTGACGGCTTTTGAGGATTGTCTTTGTTTCTCATTTTTAAGAAGAAAAATATAGCTGAAGTTGGTGGGTCGACTTGTTGTTTGGCCAAGTCTGAACCTGTTTTCAATTTCTACCACGCCCTTGTGCCTTTCTATTAGCTCCTTTCTAAGGAGGTGTCAAGATGGTGCTAATGAGCACCACATAAAAACACAATAATAATGAACTTAGATGATCATTTACTAGTTGGATTCAAATGAGCTGCAGTAAAGCACCACAGAAACTAGCAAACAAGATTTTTGCAAACTGTATCTTATGGATCATACCTCAGAGACAATAAATAAACAGAAACTGGAACATTAGCCCTTACTGATCAAAATCTCAGTTTGATTAGGTCAGTCAGTTTAATTAGGGATGTGTGAAATTTTCATATTTTGCTTTTTTTTGGAATTTTGCTAAATTTTAGCAAAATTATGCTTAATGACACTATTTTATAATGTGAAATTCGTTTTTTCACATCCATTTTGGATGTGATACACATTTCATGCAAAAAAAAGTGCAAAAACCACAAGAAATGCAAACAATGGTTGCATGTGTTCTGGATGTTTGCCTTGTTCCTGTGTGCTTGAAAGTGTAATTACATAAAATGGCTGTGAGTAATTGTGTTGTTGGATGAGTGGACTAAGTCACATGAAGATTTCTGCATTCGTGCTTAGTCTCTTCCATGGAGGTTGAAAATCTCCAGAGAGACGAAGCTGCAGGCAGTTGCTGATGAGGGTTCCCCAAGGCGGAATAGCCCTACACAAGAAGCGCTGAACAGTATTTTCTGCTGTGGAGAAGAATGTAGTGGGAGCTGCCACAAGACAAGGCAGACCGGTGATGCACCTTCGGTGAATGGGCAAGCGGGTAAGTTCCGGTTATCTCGGTTCTCAAAGCAGTTTTTGGCAAAAAAAAAGTAAGTTCCAAGTTTTGTCTCCGGGCTATCTGGGCACATTTAGCACCACTCCCACAGGTCCAGGGCCAAAGGGACATCACTTGGAGTGTCAGGAATAACTTAGGCTGGGTCAAGGAGTGTTCAAGGTGGTTGAAGCCTTTTCTGTCCCTGAGGCACTGGCCAGGAGGCCAGCCAAAGAGCCCTCGAAGTTGCTCCGGAGGTCTTCGGTTGAAGCAGTTCAGCAGGTCTCAAGCAAAAAGGCGGTCCTCTGAGGGTACAGGGCAGGCTTCAGGCAGCCGGTCAGTACTCTTAGTACAGCAGGGCACTCCTCTAAAGTACACAGCAAGTGACCGGCAGCAGGACAGTCCTATGAGAATCATTCCACAGGTCCAGAAGTACACTAAATAGTGGATATGAGGTCCCCATTGTATATCCTTGATGCCAGCTTTGAAGTGGGAGAAGCATCTGTAGTTTCCTCTCCACTGAAGTGTCTGGAATTTCCTGCCTACCTGCCCTGGATGTAGTCTGTCTGCAGTCACAATAGGGTAGTGTGAACTTCTTTGGGTGTGAGCTGAGACAGTGTCTTTGAAGTTCAAGTAAGCCTATGCACAGCTCCACCTGCCATCCTGCTTTGGATACCCCATCCTGCCAACATTCCATCCCTCTATTGTGTGGCTGTCTGGGAGAAATGCACAAAGGCCAGCTGCCAACTACACTTAGTCATATGACACAGGAAACAGGCTGCAGGCACTAAGTGGTTAGGACAAGAAAATGCCATCTTTTCAGAATTTTGACTTACAATCTGACTTTACCATAAAACAGGATTTTAAAGTACAATTCCCTAGACACCAAGCATGACATTTCTACCTGCTCCCACTCATTTAATAAATGTATTACGGTAGCCCGATGTTATCCCATGGGAGAGGTTGGTCTCACAGTTGTGAAAAACGAATTTGTGAGTTTTTCACTACGAGGACATGTAAAACTTAAAGGTATATATCCAACTTTTTAAATACAATGCACCCTATCCTACGTGTTGTTTAGGGCCTACATTAGAGGTGACTTACATATAACAAAAAGGTAATTTTAAGCCTGGCAAGGGGTTTCTTTTGACATGTTGAATTGGCAGTTTAAAACTGAGACATGCTTGAATTGCAAGACTGGTACAAGTTTTAATGGGCTGCTTCTGTGTGTGGCACAATAAGGATTGCCGACCCACTGGTAGCATTTAATTTACCAGTGCTGGGTATATGGTATGCAATGGTATACAATTTTTCCAGCAGCTTATAAGTAAATTAAATGTGTCAATCAGCTTAGCGCTGATTAGCAGTGCAAAAGTGCACAGAGTCCTAAGGGAAATAAAAACAATTTCAGCAAAACAGGAGGGGAGACGGAAAAAGGTTTGGGGAAGCCCTCCCTAAGGCTGACAGGTCTAACAATGGCATAATAAAGTAATTTTGGAAATTTTGCTTAATAGACTGGACATGAAATTACTAAAATGATCTGATATTAAGCTGTTGTTACAGACATTTACTGGCCTATGAGGCATAAGGTTTTATTTTCCCACACGCTGTCATGTCAGTATTTACATACGTGGAATTCTGCAAGGTTCTATTTCTTTTCTTTTCTATGGATTGGATAATTGTCTTAGTTCAATTTATACATACATTATGAATACATATGCTACTCCTAGAGAAAGCTTTCTTCCTGGGGTGGAATGTCCTGTAAGGCACACGGGCAGTGCCCGATGTGTTGGTCTAACAGGTCAGTGTGTAGACCGTTTTTATGGCTGTTTTTGGGCCAATAGAATGGTAGACTGGTTTTTACTGCGGATGTCCCTGATATTAATACAGACATTGACAGCTGCAAGCTCAAATCCATTCAGTCTTCCATATCTTTCAAAACACTTATACAGAGTGTCTTTACAAGTTCAAAAGTGCCACAATTTACAAACATGGGCCACTTTTTAGATGTCTAACTCATTATTGGGGTCCGATTTTATTTTGCGCTCAGGGCCTATTTTATGTCCCAGTTGGACCGTGATTTCTGGCTAACCTTTCTCATATCTGTAGAACTGGATTGAGAGATCCTTAGGAAGCAAGTAGAGAGACAGGCGATGAACACATGAATATGTAATCCAATGTAAAACACACAATTGGAATCCACAATTGATATTGTTGGGAAATTCCTGCTAACACTTTATGTATTTATTTTGGGTGTGCAATCCCCATAAAGAGGTGAGTTGTATTACATTTGATTTCCTTGGGTGTGTAAGATGGCTTTCATATGTAGCACATATCTTATCCAAGAACTCAATATTCTTTCACTTCTATCACATTTGAGCTCATATATCCCTCTACTGTAGTACAGTCACACCCCTACTTGTGATGTCTGATATGCACATTTGCTATTTTCCTTGTATATACCATAGTTAGCTTCTTTGTTAGATGGTTGCCTGTCACTGGAACGCAACATACGTCTTCTTCTCGCATATAAAGAAAATACTATAACGAGTGTAAATTTTGTGTTTTGGATCTTCACCCATAAAGAGTTGCATGGGTCTCTCACAACACTACGTTTAATAACACTGGGTTATGCTTCCTTTTTAATGGATACATGTACCAGCCCTTTGAAATTTCCAAGGCATAGATTTTCTGGCTACACCTTGATGCTTTCCATTACTCTTTGTACTTCAGTTTGACTCATTTGGTCCCTACCTTGGCAGCAGCCTTTGAAACAATTTCCTGAGCCAGCTTGTCTTTCCCATGAACCACATTCATGGTTGTCAGCACTTACCATTATGCACCGATCACAATACCCTGGGGGTACATTTACCCTTCCCTATACACCCATCATTTACTCACTCCAGCCAGTTCCAATTTGCTTGTAGTCAGTCAGAAGATTCTTTATTTGGCCAGTCAAGGCAATAAAAACACACAAGTAAAACCAGTTGTACCAGAGACACTTATAAATGCAAAGGCTTAAAAAGTAGACCATAAATACACAGCAGGTCCAGTTAACGTGAACAAAATATCCAATACTGTTTATACAAACAGCTAAAAGTAAAACTCACTGTTGAAAAGAGTACAGGAGGCAACTCGGAATATAAAATTCAACAGATAAAGTGCAGCTTTAACAGTGCATTTTCCTGATCAGGAAGCAACTGGTTCATGCAATACAATATAGAATCATAAAATACCCGAGGAATGCTAGTCGGATTCAGGCTTGCTGGACCATGCGCATCTTCTTCTCGAGTCTTAAAGCTTCTGAAAAGAAACTTGCGACCCAAAACAAACCATAAGGGAGGAAAGCATTTATAAATAAAATAGTGCAGGCCTTACCTGAACAAATTGGTTAGATCTAAGAAGTGGAAGGATGAATTTTTTCTGCGGGGGGTCATATAATTTGCAAAAGACAGTAAAATGCAGAGTGTCCTGAGCGTTGTTAGCAAGGGACAAATAGGGCTGCACCTGTGAGCTTGAACTTAGTGTGATATATTGTTCATCGAAGGCTTAGCGAGTTCCCTACCCTCCCTTTTCCCCTGCTGCCTAGCCTGAAACAGATGTTTAATATTCCTAATGTCTCTTGGCCGTGAAGGCCTAGGCTTTGTATACAAATCAGGACAGCCTAGCCACCTCATCTGCTGCAAGATATACCTCATCCAAGGAATACAAAAGGGCCTCTTAAGTGCAGTACAGTGCTACTTTTGCAAGTTGATTAAAAATGGGTGCTGGGCATGACTAGTTTCTAATCCAGCGCATTAAAGGCGAAACTGCAATATGATCAGAGATGTATCCCAGACCAAGCTCCTTGTGCAACATGAAGGCAGGAGTGCAGGGGGGACAGCGAGACGTCTGCACATAAATTTGTTTCCGCCACCTTCAAGTCTCTCACATCCTTAACTCCCACACATTGCATCTATAGGTGGCCATTGGAATACATTTATCTCTGTACACCTTTAACAGGTCCGGTACAGGCTTTGCAACTAGTCTTTTTGCAAAGTCCATGGTTGTCCCACTGCCCTTGGCAAAACATTCTTTTTGTGTGCTCTTTGCTCAACCTCCGTCCCTCTGTCATCAAACAGCACACACAAGTAAGGGAAGGTTGTGACTTTAGATAGTTCTACCCCCCTGCAGAAGAACTTATACCTAACAGCCTTCTGGGTACCGATCGTCATAGTATGGGATTTATTAAAATTCTTTGCAAGGATGAGCGAGTCCATAAAATCTATAAAAGCATTTAGGAGTTTTTGAAGACCTACTGCACTCCTGAGAAACCTTACCACTTCGCCTACATATAAAAATGCAGGAATAAGTTTGGATCCAGCTCTCGGGATGTCTTTACTGGTTGCCAAGAGGACATCCCCCAGCTTGTTGATGTAAAGCATAAACAGCAAGGAGGCCAATATACAACCCCTTCTTGAACCCCCTCTTGACCTCCCAAGAGACTGATACACAACCGTCCTCATTTTATCTCACAGCAGCAGTAATGTTAGTAACGGCGAAGTGTAGGAAAGCCACCAAATCTACGTCCATACCCAGATCCAAGAGAGTATGCCACAGCTTGGATCTGTTGACGCGATCAAATGCTGAAGTATAACTGCCATGTACAAAGATCCCCTTTTGGCTATTGTGTATTTCCCCACCACCAAGTGTGAGTTAATGCATTGATCTAACATCCCTCTGCCCTGCCTGAAAACCGTACTGTAAGTCTAAAATTACCTTAAAATTATTAACCCCGGGCGGAGTTTGCATATCACGGGAACTTCACCACACTGTCGCCAATAGGCGCGGCCATCTTCTTTTCCTACTCTTTGCATGGTTCTGGACAAGTTTCTCATCCTGCTCCAATCTTTTCAATCCTTTATTTTTACACAGTTTTTCTGATCTTTTTTATTCATTATCTATCACTCTCTCTCCCTGAGAGTATATTTTGTGATTTACTTCTAATTTTACCTACTGTTTTATATTACTTGCTTTTTTATTCTCCTACTACTACCCAGGAGCGTCACCGCCGGTGGGTGAGGGTGCGCTAGGCAGTGTCTCGCTGCTCTGAGGTCCGGCGCACCCATAACCAGCTTACCCACTGGTGGTCAGACATCTTGAACCGGGAGCAGGACCTGCTAGGTGTTGAGGTTGGGGAGCTTGGTGAGTAACTAACTAGAGTAGTACTGTGTTTTGAGTTACTATTATTGCGAATATTTTTGCCCAAATAGCAAGAATGTTGCTGCTTACATTGCAAATAAGTTATGTTTAAAAATCTTCTGTGATTGTTATTCTTCTAATCACTAAACAGGAGCTCAGCGCTCCCAAACTTACTTGTTTGCAACGTTGCACTCACTTGGACTGATTATGTAAGAGAGTTTAGAGAACTTAAGCTAAGTAATGTTAGAGAGACTGTAGTCCTTTCCTTTGTCCTCCTGACATTAAGATATTGGGGGATTGATAGGTAGTTTAGTTACTTAATATTGGTTGCTAAATTTTTGGCGGTCTGCATGACGCATCCTCCGTCACATCACGTGCTGCTGAGTGCTGAGTCCAGTCCTTTGGGTTGTCCTCTTCTAGTCTTCTTGAGAGGCTTTTCTTAACCAGATATTTTACTATTTTTGATAGGATAGGACATACTACTACTGTCTACTCTACTCTAGTACCCGATTTGTACTAAGGATGTATGTGGTGTATATATGTATTGTAACTATTTTTTCAATCTTGCTAGTGAAAAAAATTAAATAGGGGGATGTGTATATGGCATCTAAAAAAATGTGTAATGTTTTTTCTAGGTGTACCGACCACCAGTGCCTGGCCAGCAGTGGGGCAGGTGAAGCCAGCCAGGTGGGAGCAGTGGATGCGGCAGCTGCCACAGGGGTGGGTGAGCCAGCAGCAGTGGCGGGCGATGGTAAGGTATACTTATATTCCTTACTTATTGACAATAGTTACACACTCGCTGCAAGGGTGTAAACTGTATGTTGAGAGAGACTAAGTTGTCGTGAACAACGGTTAAAGAAGACACACTTTACTTAGCATTAGAGCAATAGCATTAGCGGCGCGAGTTTAGTAATTAATGGCCTCTTTTATCTGTCTTCAACTCTGCTGGGAAAGTTTTATGGAGAAGACTAAGGGGCCCATTAGGATGGCAGGCGGATCGCCCCTGCCAGGCTGGGGGTAGCCACTGCCAGCCTGGTGGGGGCAATCAGCCCGCCATCCATACCCTAATTCCCCCCGCCATATTAGGATAGCGGGGGGACCACGGCGGACGCAAAGACTGTCCGCCGCTTTTCCGCCCCGGTCGCCTCGCGGCCGGGGCGGAAAAGGATTATTATGGGGGCGGTGTCTATTAGATATCGCCGGCCATATTATGATGGGCTTAAAACAATGCCTTTTCGTGGCGGCTTCGCCGCCACGGAAAGGCATGTGGTCTTCCCTCTGGGGGCCCCCTGTGGGCCCCCAGAGTGAAGGTGAGTTGGGGGGTACACACGGGGGTACCTGTTGTACCCCCGAGAATTTGCATACAAGAAGCAGCAGGCACCGCGAGGTGCCTGCTGCTTCGTGTATGCAAATGCATTCATGCATTTTTTACAGTGTGGCGCCCGCCACAATGTTAAAAATGAGGGATGCGCCCGCCACAATGGCGAGTGCATCCTAATGCCGCCATCGGGATCCCCGCTCTTATGGCGGGCGATCCCTTTTTCCAATAGGATTGCGGGCGTACAAAGTCCGCCCGTCATCCTAATGGGGGCCTAAGAGTTAGACCACCTTGATGGATGGGTTGAGCGAAAAGGGAAAGAAAGATGGAAGGAGGAAGGACGGGCGAGATGTAATATATGACTGGAAGAGAAGGATGCATGGAATGCATGGGTGGCTGACTGGAATCAGATGCATGAGTGGATGAAGGATGGGTGGAAGGTGAAAGAAAAGATGCCTGCATGGGTGGGTGGAACTGTGTTGGTGATAGGAAGAATCCTCCGGGGTGTTTCATGGATCAAACTCAAAGGTATGCAAGGAAGAAAGGACGCATGGGTGGTGGTTTTAAAAAAAATAACAAATGTATGTTGTTGGTGAAACTAAGGATTCTTGAGAGATTAATAAGAATGATAGACATGTTTACTTTGAATGGATGGATGACTAGATAGTTTTCAATCATCATGGCATAGGTGAAGACTGTCACTGGATGAAGAGTCTTTGGAGAGAATGTAAAAGAAAAATAAACTGCACCAGAGTAGCAAAGCCGAGGAGGATAGAAGATTACAATAGAAAAAAATGTGAGGCTATGCAATGATTGATAAATGGAAAAATCACTGGGAAGAGAAGCAACAGAACTGTTTTTATGGAAGATTTTTGATTCAAGGTTGTATTTTCAGAATACTCTCTTGACTCACAGGAGTTTGCAAGCCCAGCATATATATTTTGTATGTATGTTATCAAGCGCCTCCCTCTGACTCGGAGGCCCACTCCCTACCTATGTCATTTATTTTCAACTGTGTCAGCCAGCCTTCATGGGTGGCCTATCGGCTGCATGGTTACACAGCCAATCAAAAGTACCTCATGTACGACGTCCCACATATAATCAATGATCATTTGGACCAGATATCATCTGCCTTGTTGTAGTAGTAAGGGTGAAAGTGAAATTGAGCAGTTGCCCTCATGTAACAGAGTATGGCCACCCATAATAGAAAAATAAGATGATTGTGTAGTCAGCTTCCCCACCTGCAGACAGTAGTAAATACAAATAATGTGAGTCTACAATACAAGTATGTTTGTCTATGGTGCAAATTGACTGAGCTGGCATGCCGGCTACAGCAAGGTTAATTTAGCTAAACAAGAGAGGGAAGAAGAAGACTGGTCTATTCCATAGTGCCTAGTAGTATTAATGCCTGAAACTCCCACAAATATTAGAGGTCGAGGAAGTGGGAGGATCCCACAAATGTTATGTACTGTGCTTGCTGGTACTACTGTGCCACAATGTGTAGAATTAATTTTGTGTTACTGTTTTGCTAGGAGTATTGGTTACAATAGTCTTTTTCTTTCTTGATATAGCTACTCCTTTCCAACCAATAAAATCAAAACCAGACAGGAAGGAGTTGGCAGCCATGGCCTGGCGCCGGAAGCTGGAGGCCATCTGCAATGAATATCGGCGGCTGCTGGTTCTGGCAGTAGAGGAGGAGGCGGCATCAGCTGCAGCCTCCTCCAATGCCCCGGGCCCCAGCCATGCTCCTCCAGTGGCATGGCGCAACGGTCTGGCAGTCACCTGCCACGCTTCATCATACAACCCTGTGCCCCCGATACAATTGCAAAGCTTTCAAGTGCTGCATGCTCCTCTGGATTGGGCGTCTAGAAGAGCGAATAAAGGTCCTGATGGGTAACAAGCGAGCAGGCTGATAGAGATTTGTCGTTTGCCCCTTTTTAATCTTTTTTTTGGTGGGTGTTGGTGTTGGGGAAAAGTTGGGGTTTATATTTATTATTTATTATGGACAACTGAATTCACTGGACAATGGTTGGACTCTTGCTTTATCTTTTTGGACATTGGTTGGGGTTAGGGAGAGGGGTGGGTCAGGTATTGTGGGATTTTAACCTTAGTTTATTTTGTTAGGGGATTAAATTATATTTATACTTGAACTTTACATACAATGTACATGTTTTGTTGGGGGTTACTCTTTTACTTCCCATGGTTTCCTTTGCTGCTGCAGGGTCGCATCCAGTTTTTGACTTAAATAATCTGCTGATAGTGTAACACATGAACAGATAGATGTGGTATCCTCACTTGTGAGTGACTTGTCCTACTACTACTGTCAGTCTCTCCTCCTAGTCTATGCAGTCTGCAACTGGACTCGGAAGGGTGTGGTATGTGAATTAATCAATTAATTTCCATTGTTAATTATACCTTCCCCAAACTTCTTCTCTTACCTGTGATTGATGTTTATCCACACTTAGGCAAAGCGTTGTCTGCATGGTGATGATGGTTTGGTTACCCAAGATGCCATGGTGGTGGTGGTAGTAGTAGTAGACACTGGCAGTTGCATTTGCAAAAAATGAAAACGAGACATTCAGTTGCCTGAGGAAGACTCTGGAAGGAGTAGTAGAATGAAGTACAGTAAAATACACAAGAAGACTGCCAAACAAGAAACCATAATAATAAACTATTAATGCTAAAGTAAAATAAAACATAATGGTGGCGGGGATAGACATGTACAAGTTGTCTCGACAGATGAAGTGGACAAGCGTAACCTTTAGTGCTGTAAGGATGGTGAATCGATGCCGTCAATTAATTATGATGGATTATATTCCTCTGGAAAAAAATTGACTTGCAAATACTGAGCATGAGTGGGCAAGCAGAAGACGATCCTCACCCTGCCTTGAGTTAGTGATGGTTTCACCACATCCACCCCAGCAAGTGTGTAATCAATTATTGGTGTCAATTAATATAGTCACATCTCAATATAAATCACACAGCCCGGGGGAAGAGGGTTAGGGTTTGATGAATGGTTGCGAAGAGGTATTTGAGGGAAAGGTTTGACAAAGAAAAACACTACACATGGACAGCACACAATTTTGGCCGACAACCATCATATTCATAAATCTGTTAAGGGAGAAAGAGGAAATGCATGCATGATGACGCACAAAATCTGATCTTTCACGTCGTGAGGGGATCGGCTGTCTACACCCTCCTTACCTGGTCTTCTCCATTGCCGTGAGGGGAACGGCTGTGTACACCCTCCTTACCTGGTCTTCTCCATTGCCGTGAGGGTAAAGGCACCTTGACCAGCCTCCACACCACTCTGTCATCAGTCTCAGCGGTGAAGGCAACGACCAGGAGACAACTACATCTTCCATCAGGTATTGCTTGGTGCCTGGGGAGGGCGTCATTGCAGGGCGCACAGAAGCCCAAAAACCCAACGTGGCCCTCCTGCTGCGTGGAATGCGCACGGGCGTGCCCGGATGCTGCCCGGTCAAAGATCAGGCCAAGGGCGGGCCCGCCGCGACCGTCAGAGCCTGGGAGAGGCTGGGGTGGGCCTCCCCTCCAACGTTCATCCATGGGTAGGCGCAAACATTTGGGCAATCAGGAACAGGAGGGTTTAAAAGCTAAAATCCCCAGAAAGACCCCATCTATAATATCATACTGACATCGGATGTGGGAGCCCTGAAGAAAGAGATAGCTAATGCAGAAAAGGAGCTGGGTCTGGGCACAAGTCAAACTTCCGGAGAAGGACTGTGCCAATTGATCATCCGTCACATATCCCCGTACCCCTAGAACCGGTGGTACTGATTACTGCCCCAAAAGAAAGGAGTGAAGCCCAGAATCATGAGACTGCAGTGACAGAGGCTGCTAATCCTGAAGCACTGACTCTGTATAAGGAAAACACAACAAGGGGTGAAAAAGGGGAGTCTGAGGAGAGAAAAGGTACCAGTAGAAAAGTCAGCAAGCAGCATAAAGGGGCAAAAAAAATACCCCCAAGTTGTCATCTAAGGTGGATGAAAATATGCATTTGACATTACGTAATTTGATAGAGGACATTTTCTGTGCGCGGTTTGAATCCATTTTAACTGGTATTGCCAAAGATGTTATTGATACTCTTAATGCTTGTGTTGCGGACCTTAAGAAAAAATGTGAAAGGTTGGACTCTTTTTTGAGGGATATAAAGAATACCCCGCAAGCTATATCCCCTGGCTTAGGTACATTAAGCAGTTGTGCCACGCACTTGGTAGGGGAGACATTTGATCCTCTCCCGAGGACACCTGTGTCTTGTTTACCAAGAGGTCGTTGAGCTCTGTACTTAAGCAATATCGAACGTAACTCACTCTAACGAAGTCCTCTTTCGGTAGGTTGACCAATACCTTCTTGGATATCAAGGTCGTTCCTCACTTTGAGACATTTCTGAATGACATCCAGCCCTTACTGGCCAAGAAACTATATGTCCAGTTCAGACATGAAACATTGCCATTGGGGGCAGTGACAAATAAGTGGTCAGCGCTCCCCAGACATCAGCTTCTTGCCCTGGGTGCGGAGTTTGCGAGGAGACAGATCTGCATGTTCTGCTCTTCTGCCCTTCCTACTCCAAGGCAAGGAATAAATGGATCATCCAACTTTGTAAATCCAGGGGACTCGGGGATTACAGGGAGGTTTTCAGAGTGTTAAAATATTATACCAACCCCCGTGATTGTGTTTGCGACCGCTAGATATTTGTTGTCAATGTGGTGCACAAGAAGAGCAAGAATCAATCTAAATAACTGTTAATCAGTTGCTACTGTGCTGGTATATTTTAACCCAGAAGGTTGCCAACAAATTAAATCACCCTGGGTCTACTCATTGATTGCTCTATATTTAATCTGAATGGGTTTTTATTATGTATGTATCACTACAGTTATTTTTTTATCCATCTTATGAATATAGGCTCTTATGAAAGTAGTATATTATTGTAAATGTTTTTATTTGTATCTTGTATGTTGTGCTTTTATGGTTTTTAACCGATAATAAAGCTTTTTTGACTGACTGACTGACTGGCTATCTCAAATGCAGGATTGTTACCTATTCCACCTATTCCTCTTGTAGAGAGTAGTTCTAATCCTCAAGGGAAAGACTTAGGTTTCCAACCATTTCATCTTCAGGGGGAGGGGTAAAATCTAACTCCATTGGTAGAACAGTGGCCAATCTAGGTTCTCGAGTCTAGCCTATACACAACCAAATGGCCCACCCCTGAAAAGTAATGAGAACTGTGCCCCACAAGTGAAAAATATAACCCACAATGGAGGTAGAATTAATCTCCCTCCTGAATCCACCCCTTTGGTTGTGGTTCTTGTTAGGGTTCCCCCGCTTAGTGCCCCCGACAGCGAATCAACAGCGGCCTTGTTACGTAAGACAAAACATTGGTGAGACCATTACTGTATTGGCCAATCTGATATTACTTCCCAGATTATAATGGCTAGACAGGTGGCCCGAACTAGTAATGGCCCCAAACAGGTACCTGGTGTCTGCATCATACTAGATTTTAACAAACTGGATGCAGTCGACAGGCTGTTTTGGGATGCCTCCAGGTTGCATGGGGACGACATCAGGGCGCTACCATTAGGTTTTTTCTATCCCCCAGTAAGTTCCACACGAGTTTGTGAGGGAGCAAGGGTGGGGGAATCAACTAATTGTTATCAGCCCCTGATGTGCCCTCCACACAATAAAAGTTTTGTATCACGTACTGATAAAATTAGCCGGGTGCTGAAGGAGGCTTAACTCTCTCAAACAGATTTTCGCTTCTAATTCAATTGGATGGCAACGATTGACTGGAGGGGAATGAGGATTGTATTTTTGTACCATACCCCAATAGTTCTGCCACAGGTGATATAGGAGGAGAAATTCCCCCCAACTGTAGTATAATTAGCTGGAATATCGCGGGGCTTAGATCGAAAAGAGGTGACCCAATTTGGCTGGAATTTATTAAATCACATGATATATTAGCACTACAGGAAACATGGGATATGGGTGATAACTTCATAGCAGGTAGAGCAATAGGTGGTTTAGTGCATCTCCTTTCCCTTAAATTAAAGGGTTCTTCAAAAAGGTTGGTGGCAGATTATTCAAATTGCTTGATAGTAGAAGTAACTTCCTCCAGTCATCCCAAGTTCTTACTCAGAAGTTTTTATAACTCTGGGGAATCTGATTTTAGGAACCAACATTTGTGGTTTTTTTTAATTCGTTTTTAGAAGATTATAGGTCAAAGTAATCCCCTTCCTATTATATATTACTCATGGGCGATTTTATATTTGTGTGGTTTGAATTGTTTTATTTATGATTATTTAGTGCACAGTCACTCAGTGATTCCACATTTTGAGCGTTCACCACGGGAGGAGGCTCTAGAGGCAGCTGATCTTTTTGAACCTGGTTTTTCAATTCAATTGGATCGGTGTTCCAAGTTTAAATCCACGACCAGAGATACAATCATTGATTACATATTTTTGTCACCCCTGCTGTTAGATAAAGTAATATTTTATAATGCTAGGTTGTCCCCTTATAGTGACCACAACCCTGTTATATTAGTTTTGGACAATGGCTGTGGCATTTTGGTTCAGGGGAAAACCGGGGAGTTAATTGTATGGTAATGTGTGATCAGGGGAGGAGACTTAAGTGGTCTAAAGTGACGCCCGATTCCTTCTTTAAGGATCTTTGTCTGAAGGCTGAAGGGAATCTTGCAATATGCACTGATTCTGCAAACCCCAAGAATGTGGTACTCATAGCTTTTGATGGTATATGCAGACAGTTTGCAGCGGATCTGACCATCAATACTAAATGCACAGGCACTCGTGGAGAAAGGTGGTTTGATAAGTGCTCACGAGCCCACCATTCCCTAGTTTCAGCGATGAAAAGTTCACCTCATGATAGGGCACTGGTAGCGAGCTTACGGAAGCAGTACAAGACAGCAGTTCATATGCGGAAATCAGAGATCAAGTCGGAGGCCTGGAATGCTCTTTTTTCTGTAGAGGTATTAAAGAGCATCTCTAGATTCTGGGCCATTTTTAATACTCCCTTGCTTCTCGGCCTAGAGAATGATACCCATGATAGTAATATTAAAGAGGCTCAGTGGTTGTTCCATTTTGAAGCAATTTACTCCATTGTGACATTGCCTTCTATCTCCAGTTTATTACCTTGGCAAGAATTAGCCCAATTTGTTTTTAATGAGGAGGATATTGAGAGAGCAATATGGGAGACCTCTAGTAATAAAGCACCTGGACCTGATGGTGTCCCAGCGGATCTATACAAATGCGATCCTAAATTCTGGGCACAAATGTTAGCAAATATTTTTCATGCATCTAGATTGCAAGGGTTCCCGGCATCCTGGAGCCATTCAATTATCATTCCAGTTTTTAAAAAAGGCCAGAGAGGGGATCCGCAGTGCTATAGACCTATGTCACTGATTGATTCTGCGGTAAAAATATTAGGGAAGGTGGTTTTAGCTAAAGTTACAGACTGGGCTACTGACAATAAGATTTTATCCAACTTACAGTACGGTTTTAGGCAAGGTAGAAGTACCATGGACCAGTGTCTTAATCTATATTTACTAATAAGTAAATATTCTATGGCCAAAGAAGGTTCCCTGCAGATGGCTTTTATGGATCTATCCTCATCGTTTGTTCTGGTTAACAGGTCCAAGCTGTGGTGTATCCTGTTGGAAACGGGTATTGAGCCATGTTTAGTTTATTTCTTGGCTATCCTCCATCGGGACCTTGAGGCATCAGTTAGGATTTCCCAGGAAGGCAAATGTACCAGGTCTTTTAAATCAGAACGGGCTGCCCGTCAAAGGTGTATATTGGCACCATTGCTTTTTACCCTTTATATTAACGTTCTGGACAAATTCCTAGTGGAGGCGAGCCTGGACATCCAGCGTGTAGGAGATTGCCTAATACTGTTCCTCCTATACGCGGATGATGCTGTCCTTTTAGCTCGCACTGCGGTGGGCTCCAGAAATTACTGGATGTTTTTGGAGCCTACATGCAGTCTCTGGACCTGTTTGTGAACACTGGGGAGTCTCATGTTATGCAAATGTAAAAAAATAAAAATGTAAATTGATACTTGTATAGCGCACTACTCACCCGCAAGGGTCTCAAGGCGCTTGTACGAATACCACTGTGGAACCCATCCTGGCTTTCCCTTGAGGCATCCACTCCTGGGCACCCCCAAGGTGGGGGCCAGGCATCCTTAGCGTTGTGGGGGGCCGTTGTGGAGATTAAGCAAGCTATTGCCCAGAGTTGCAGAGTGGGACTCCATGATTGGAATAGGCACCGAGGCGAGAATTATCAGGTCCGTGGAATTTTGAGCCCAAGACCCGCCGAGGCAGGGAATTGAACCCTAGTCCCGGGCTAGACCTCTGCATCAGGGTCTGCCGCTCTAATCATTGAGCCACACTGGCAAAAGAAATAGAATAACAGAATTGTTTTACTGTAATGGGGTGGAAGTGACCAGGGTGACCTCTTTCAAATACCTAACTGTACTATAGTGGCTCATGGGTCCCCCAAGACAATATGAAAAAAAATGCAGTCACTAGATCTACGACGGCTTTATTAGGGTTTGCCCAGCATTTGGGGGCTAGGCCTGTAGAGGCCATTCTTAAGATATATAGATCGAAATGCCTGGCTATTGCGGCTTACGGCTCTTCAATATGGGGATTTCAACAGCAGGCGGGGGTGCAGATAGCTGAAAATGACTTTTTACGCAGACTTCTGTCTGTATCTCAATCAACATCTACCTTTGCCATTCATCAGGAAGTGCGGCAGGGTTATGTTTCAGGTATCTTGAGTTCAGCTCCGCTCTTGTGTTGGCTTAAAACCTGGCTTAATCCAGAATTGACCTTGACCCATCAGATCCTGTGGGATTGTGTCAAACTGGATAAAGCAGGTAAAATCAAGTGGCTTTCGTATGTCTAGCGTATGCTTTTTAAAATAGGGCGCCCAGAACTATTTGAAACCCCGGAAAGGATCTGTAAGGAAGATGTGAAGTGGGTCAAAATGAATTTTATGAATATATTGATGATGGAACAGAAGGAATTGGAGCTACAGAAACCTTCAGTGAGGGCTCATTTTTTGACTAAAACTACTCCGTTAATTGAATCCTACCTGAAAACTGTAACTAAGCCTCTCCATCGCTGGCTCCTGACCAGGTTCCGATTTAATTTGATTAATTTCTCTTTCGGGGATTTTTCAGGGTGGTGCAAACCAGAATATGCGGATCCATGTCAATGTGATAATTTTCCTGCACAGGACACTTTACACTTTATGTTGTTCTGCGGTTTTTACAATGATATCCGCAGGAAGTTTTTACCCCTTTACTGATTGGGAAGGGCTTTTCACAAGTTAGACCTGCGTTACTTTTTCTTCAATTGTTGAGTAACCCTTGGGATATTTTTAATATTGCTTGTTTTCTTGTTGCTGCGGTACGAATCAAGAAAAAAAGATGCCCTAGGCTAAACAGTGTATACATTTTAGTTTTTGTACGGACTTTAAAAACAATTGAGATATTTGGCTCCTTTTAAATAGATACAAGCTACTGTATTATATATATCGCGAATGTCTGACATAATATCGACAGACAGAATATGGAAATGCAAAAATATCGGAGCAAAAATATCGACAGCAAAAATATCGGAATCCTATCTTCATTAAGGTAAGTACAAAAATATCGAAAAAATAATATCGTAGTACAAAAATATCGGAATCAAAAATATCGTTTTTTAAAATGTATTAATAATAATGTAAAAATAATTTTAAAATACATATAATATTACAAATATTAAATAAAAATACTAAAACAAAATTAAAACTAATACATATACATTTAAAATAAATAAAACACTTAATAATTTAATGTAATTTTAATTTTTATCATGTAATTTATTTGATTTAATGTAATATTTTGTTGTTTTTACCCTGTACGCCTGTACCCCAAAAACCCAAAACTGACCCTGAACCCTAAAAATATCCCTGTACCCCAAAAACCCAAAACTGACCCTGATACCTAAAAATACTCCTTTACCCAAAAACTGAAAACTGACCCTTATCCCTAAAAATACCCCTTTACCCAAAAACTGAAAACAGACCCTGAACCCTAAAAATACCCCTTTACCCAAAAACTGAAAACTGACCCAGAACCCTAAAAATACCCCTTTACCCAAAAACTGAAAACTGACCCAGAACCCTAAAAATACCCCTTTACCCATGAACTGAAAACTGACCCAGAACCCTAAAAATACCCCTTTACCCAAAAACTGAAAACTGACCCAGAACACTAAAAATACCCCTTTACCCAAAAACTGAAAACTGACCCTGAACCCTAAAAATACCCCTTTACCCAAAAACTGAAAACTGACCCTGAACCCTAAAAATACCCCTTTACCCATGAACTGAAAACTGACCCTGAACCCTAAAAATACCACTTTACCCAAAAACTGAAAACTGACCCAGAACCCTAAAAATACCCCTTTACCCAAAAACTGAAAACTGACCCTGAACCCTAAAAATACTCCTTTACCCAAAATTAATTAATATTATTTAATTAGCAATTAATTATCAATTAACAATAACAATAAAGTAAATATATTAGCACATTTGCTGTAATTAATGTAATTTAATAATTAATATTATTTTTCCCAATTAATTAATTAATAATAACAATAAATTATATATATAAAAAATACTATAATTAATGTAATTAAATAATTAATATTAATTAATTACCAACTAATTAATAATTATAAATATGTACACAATTATATTCATTATTTAACTAATTAATAGAAATTAATTACCAATTAATTATTAATTAAAATATGTACAAACATATATCAATTAATTAATTATTATTAAATTACTTCCCACCCTATTCCCCTATAAACCCATAACCCGCTACAGAACATATTTATCAATTAATCAATTAATTAAAAATAATTAAAAATTATTTCTCAATTAATTAATTAATAATTCCTACTAATTAAAAATTAATTTAACATAATTAAATTACTTCCCACCATATTCCCCTATAAACCCACAACCCGCTACAGTAGTAAAAGACAATATTTAATTAAATTACATTAAAAATAAATAATAAAACATAATAAATACAATATAATATACACTAAATTTATTTAAAAATTGATATTAGTAACATCGAAGTTATTAATTTCGATATTATTGACATCGATATTTACAACTTCGATATTACTGATATCATACCAATATCGATATTAAGACTGTCGATATTACTTACCTTCGATATTTTGTCCCATCGATATTTAAACTTCGATAATTTTGTATATCGATATTTAAAAATCGATATTTTGTCTGTGTACCATATATCGCTCATATGATTGTTTGGAATGTGTTTTTGCATTTTGTAGTTTGACTTTTAAGATTTTAAATAATTGAATAAAGTGGATTGACTGACTAACTGGCTGGTAAGCATGATGATGACTTGATTGTTAAAGATAAGTAGTACTAACTAGACTAGTAGACAGTACAGGGCAGCGGTACATAATTAATTATAATTATTAATATGCAATTGCATTGCCTGTCTGCAATCAGAAAGACTAAGAGACCCAAATTACATTCATTTCATGTTTTGTTGTACCGGGCTTCCTTTTAAAGCTAGCTAAGAACATTAAAAAATAGCTGTAGGGATAAATTATAAGCAAAGAACAAATATAGTAATAAACAACAACACACAGTCGTAATGATTGAGGAGAAAAAGTGAATCAAATTAATTAAAATATGATGAATGATTCTAAGTTACTCTATGTTATCCTGGTCAAATTGGGGAGTTGCATCACAGCATTCCACTTGGTCGTCCCTTCCATGGATGCTCCATTCATCAATCTTGCCACTGCCTGCCTGGCGGATGCGGATTGGTATGGTAAGTGTGAGTTGTTTTTCCCAGTATTGCACAGGGTAAAGACTGGCCTGTAAGTCTAGATGGAAAAACAAAAGGGGTATTAAAAAATCAAGGAGAAAAGAAATGCACAAATTACAGTGGAGTGAAACAAGAACTCTTTCAGAGACAGCATGGCTAAATCTAGTCTACTCTACTACTCTGTTTCCAGCAGTAACCAACATCAACAACAGGACAGAGCAGGCCTACGGTGCCGACCCAGCCTCCACTTAGCTTAGATTTTAAGCAAGGCAGAGCACACATATACAGCAACATATCATTTTCCAAATTAAGTAACTAAATCAATGCACCACTGTCAGTCTTACCACTACACTTGCGCACCACTAAACAGACATGTAGGTCTGCTGTGGTTGTTGTTGACTTTGTTTACCTGTTAGGCCACTTCATGAAACGCCAGAGTTATTCCATCAATCATCTCCGATCCTACTGACTGACTGCGATGACTATAGTATGGTCATCATCATCATGCCGTCCAACTCTGTAGTGTACAAAATAAGTCCGGAATAGATTCCATTTAAAAAAATGCAATGGATCGGCCTGCAGTAGCAGTATCATTTTGTTATTAAACAACAAGAAGGGAAACATCGACTTGAGTCACTTTTTTGTATGTAGATTAAATAATACTAGTAAACTTCATGCACAACAACAACAACACAAACACCAATCACTTAGAGTCAGCGTCAAATGCATGCCATCCATCATTACCTGTTGTTCTTAAAGGGTAGTCCCTCTCGGTTTGGAAAGGAGGATAGCTATGGTCATGTTATTTGAAGGGACTCGATGAGACAGGCACACATTTCTTGCGCTATTCTCTATCCAATGTCTGACTTGAGGGAAATGGATTTAGGGTGAGTCAGGAAGGAGCAGGACTCGGAGGAGTGGACTTATTTAACAAATGCACACAGTTGCAACTTCAACTGCAATAAAAAGAGTAAGACGGTGGTGATGGATTTGTTGTGATTCGAACCAGAAAGACAGAGACATGCACAAATATTAAAAGTAAATAAGGAAGAAAGTAACAAGTTGAAAACCTAGTTGTCAGGGAAGTAGAGCTCCTCCTCAAACTCTGGTGGTTCACCCAGAAGTACGTCATTTAAAACACTACTTCCATGACCTAAGTTACAATCATCATCTTCCTGCTGTGCTACTTCAGGTATGGTATAATCTGATGGTATAAAGTGCTAATTTGTTTGATCATGGTTAACATCCCCACTTTTTCGGGCAAGAGACTGGTCCTTTTTACTGTTACAATGGCACCAGCAGCACTGAAAACACGCTCAGTATAGACCCTTGCGACAGGGCAAGCCAGATAGTTTATCGCCAGCATGCTGAGCACTGGCCAGTGGAGCCTTTTCCCATACCAATACAGCAATGGGTTTTGATGAATGTAGACCTCTGTTGGGTCAGCCAGATAGGCCTGGACCGTCCACTCAATGCTCAGGGGTGCTCTGCTTTGCTCAGCCTCTTTTGGCTTAGCTTTAGCAACAGACTTAACAAGCCCTTGCCGTAGCAACCATTCCTATGCCGATTTTGGGTAGGCTGATGCTCCTGTTCTTGTTGTTGTTGATATTGTTCTTGGTGATTTTGGCTGCTGTGAGCCAACTGCACTGCCTTCAGGCTCTGAAGTTGAACTTGACGCTGGCTGCCCTGCAGTTCTTGTTGTAACCTGGAGTAGGGGGCCTCTAATTGCCGGTCGTTCTTTTTCTACTAGACTGGCTTCCACAGCTATCCAAATTTTGTACTTGGCAACATCCACTTCTGAATGAGGAACAATGTGTTAGTGTTCAGTACTACTTTATACCGTGGATCCAGAATTGTGGCAGAAATGTAGATAACACAATTTCTCTTTGCACCCTTGCATTTTCAGATAAGCGAAGGGTTAAGCTCTCCACCAACTCACATGCTTCGTTTTTTTCCTCCACACCTGCGTACATAGCAGACACCCCCTTCAGCTGTTCCTGCAGCATGTGCAACAATGGGACAGCATGGCCCATAGTACAGTCCTCCTTGCTGAATTCACGTGTGAAGAGTTCGAAAGGAAGCAGCATTTCTGTCAGGCATTTCCCTAGGCCCCATTGGTCCATCTCAATGGTCATGCCTTACACAGTAGCATCCCTTCTTTGCATGACTTTTTCATTGATTGATCTGTACTGCTCAACAGACATTCAAGCATGCAATAGGTTGAGTTCCAATGTGTTGACAGCTCCTGAAGGTGTGCTTTAACTGGCACTCTGTGATCACGTTGAATGACCCTCAGCTACTTCCTGCCTTTAAAAGATTGGCTCAAATGTGTGCAGATTCTTCTGCAGGTGGTCAGTAAGTTGCTGACTCTGTCTTCTTTTTTCAGAAAGTCTTGAACAATAATGTTAATGCAGTGCGCCAAACACAGGACCCTGAAATAGCCACCTTTGGACATGGCCCTAAATATATTACTGCTGTTGTCCGTGGCAACAAACCCAATGTTAAGCCCTCTTAGGCAAAGCCATTCAAAGACCTTGCGGTTAAACTCTTCCAAAATGTTTGCAGCAGTATGGGATTTTTCCATAGCGAACATGGCTACAGTTGCATGTTTCCGAGTGGGATTAAAAATCTCAGCAGTGTCAACACTTCCAGATATCTTTTCTCTAAACCCCCACAAAAGAGATCCAGTGTGCAGTGATGCACATGTAATCAGTGGCTTGGCAACTGGTCCACATGTCTGTTGTCAGGTGGATAGTGTGGACAGCAACCTGCTGCAAAGCTTGTCCAAGCAATTCCAGCACATCGTGATGTAGTGCTGGAACAGCAACTCTGGCGAAATAGAACAGGCTGGGAACCTTCCATTCTGGACAGATGGCTGTCACAAATTCAAGAAAACCCACACTTTCCACAAAAGAAAAAGGGAGGCAGTCCAGCACCAACATTATAACCAGCTTTGCATTGTACAAACGTGCGGTTGGGTAGTTGTGTTCGTACTGCCCCTCCCACCTAAACATGCTAAGAATGGTAGACTGGATTTTTTTCTTTTCTGGTGCCACTGATGCAGGTGACTACTTGTCGCCAGATGTTGTTAGGCTCAAAGCCGCACATTTTTTTTCATTGCTGTACTCTCTTGCCTTAGTGTCTCAGCTTGACTCTAACTCTTATGCCACTGAGATGTTGTTGAGGCTGATGAGGATGTGGGTGGTACCACTGCACTGCTGGGAACAGGGCTACTTTGTTTTCCAGGGAAAATGTCTCCCTCTTGTTCACCTTCCACCACGATCATATCTTCATCTACTTCTTCATCACTACCAACAGCAATGGGTGCAGTTTTTTGGGTTCTAAGGTACGCCTCCCACTGGATCAAGTGGTGTTTTTTCAGATGGGTTGTTTGGCCTCCGGTACCGTAGTTTGTTCCAAGCCTACGAACACTAAGACCTTGTCTACAAATGGAGCATATAGCAACGTTCTCCTCCCTACTGCTAACCGAAAAGAAGTCCCAAACTGGGAAGGTGAACTCTCTGGTGCTGCTGGAGGTGCCACTTGGAATGTCGGATGTACTGGAAGGCGGACGTGGTGAAATTTGACTCTCTGCAGACGCAGTAACTACTTCTTCTGAAGTGATTGTGCCCGTTGTAGGTCAGTACCGGGCCTTTTCAAATGCAAATATGGAAGCTACAGGTCGTGTTGGTGTTATCTGTCTTGGTGGTATTAATGCCACATCCCTCACAGCAATTTGGGATGGGATAATATTGTTGGTCTCCACTGGGGCAGGACTAATGTCATGATGGCTGGCTCGTCATCATCCTCCTCTTCTACATCTACCTCCATAACGGTAAGACTTTCTGGAATCTTCTTTTTCCATTGCCTTCTCTTGTGGCGTGTCTCACTCTCAGACTGAGGTGGTGGCATCTAATTGGCATCTAGATCCTCAGAAGGGGGCTTGCAGAAGAACTCGATGGACCTACCCTCCTTTTCTTTGCTGGGGGATCTGGAAGACAATGGATCTTGTGAAAGAGTGGCTTGCTCTTCTTCCTCTGCAGGAAGATCTATCTCCTGAACTGCCCCTACTTCAGGAGGAACAACTACTATTATGGGCAGTGGATGCGGCTGGTGTTGTGGCTTTTGTTGTCCACTTATCTGAGTTTCCTGCGTTGATTCTGTACTACTTTGCGATAACAATAGGTCAATTTCAACATTACTGCTTGTCGGCGTTGTCATGATTAGGCTGGCTGCCTCTGCAGCTGACATGGGCTTGGGGCTAGGTTTAAGGGATGAGTCCACTGATGCAGGAGTGCTGGTCCCAGCTTGCTCCCCGGACACTGCTGCAGCAGGCGCAGTTTTTTGTTTCCCAAAAAACATCTTGGGCCACACAACAGTGTTGGTAAATGGCAGTTCCTTCTTCTTACTGACAATTTTCTTGGTACTGGAGGACCTGGTACCTTTCTTTGGGGCCATCTTCTGCAGATGTCAGCAGCATGTAGTGGCACAAGCTGAAGAGATGTTTGTCTGTGGTCACAAGTAACATGATATCGTGCGGAGCAGGACTTCTGTCTGGCAGTACAGCGGGTGAAGATGACACATCCTTCTCAGTCTTTTGTGCACCTAAAAGCAAAGAAGCCACAAGAACATCAGTGAAACGTGGTATTTGTTTTTGCGGTTCAATTCCTACTAGTACAAACAAATATAATAATATATAAATTAGTGTGTGGTCACACTTCTTAGTGTTATTATTAATATTATTACATTTTATTAACTCAGTTAGTTATTAAAAAACATATCAGTTCAGTTCAAAAACTTTATTCGATTCAAAACAAAAGAATCATAAAAGTTGACAATTACATTTACAAACATAATTTAAAATTCATTTTTAAAGAGAGTCTTACAGTTATAACACTATAAAAATTCATTAGTTAATATAGTCACAAATAAAGCCCATAGTTTTACTTTCAATTAATTCAGATGGTTCATGAGTTCTTCGTACCGGGGTATATATTAGAGGGCAGGTAAGATAAGTAATAGAAAATCACAATGCAACAGTATACGATATACATAATCAAAGGGTCAGCTTCTTGGGGCCATATTTAGCCATACCATTTTCTAATCAAGAGTGACACTTGTATAAAGTTTAACATTGCACAACAAACACCAGATGATGACAAAGATAATAAATAATCATAACCCTCTTTGTAATGGCATGGTTGTTTTTCCTTGAGGATCGGCTTAATAAACCTGATTCTCGGGTCCTTGTATAGAGAACAGAAAAGAACAATATGCATCGTGCTTTGGCTGTCTTTGTTATTACAAGGACAGGGGGGCAGTTTCTCGCACCAGCCCCCCTGTTTAGGAAACGCATAAAGGAAGTGCAGGGTGTGTAACCTAAACCTTGTCAAATAAAATCGCCATTGCACATGATTTGTGAAGGTTAGATAAAACTGGTGCTGCAAAGTGGCCTTAGGAACATAAGGGCTAACCAGGGAGTTCGCAAGCGGTGATTTCCAATAATTTGTTTTAATTACAGTTTTGATATCTCCCTGTATATTTTCGGGATTGTCAAATATATCTCCCAAGCCTATTCTATGGAGCATTTCTTTTACATAAGATAGCCAGGGGATCTGATTCATATTTGCCAGTTCTAAGCAGTCCCGGAGGATATCTCTGGTAAGCTGTAAGTCCTCTGATAGCCATATTTTGCCCCATAACAATAAAGGGGAAAGGCGAATGATGTCACTCACATAGGTTAGACCTATTTCATTATGGGCAAATCTGTTTGAAGAGCCTGATGGAATAGCCAATACACGTTTTAAAAATGTATTCTCCATAATCTGTATCGTGTCAGGGCTATCGGTCCCCCAAACCCCTGCCCCATAGGTAGCAACCGACAAACATTTAGCTTTGTACAAGGTTTTTAGGTGTATGACAGGTTTTTGGCCTAATTTGCCACAGACACGAAACAGACCCTCTATTGAGCGACTAGCACTCTGAACTCGTGTCTTCATTAACGGGGCCCAGCTTAGTTTGTTGTTGAAAAGGTTTCCCAGATAATTAAAATTTTCAACCTTTTCAATAATGGAGTTACTTACTACAAACTTTCTACTTTTGGTGCCCTTTGGGCCACAGACCATAACAAAGGATTTGGCAAAGTTTACCTTGAGGTCTAGGTCCAACATAAATTTGTGGAAGGCATCAAGACAATGCTGCATACTATTTGCTGTGAGTGTCATGAGTACCGTGTCGTCGGCGTAAGAAAGCATTGGAATGCTCCTGCCGTTGACCTTTGGGAAATCATGACAGTGGTCCAACAGATATTTTTCTAGACCATTGGTGTATACAAGAAACAAAAAAGGAGCTAATATGCATCCTTGTCGGACGCCCTCAGTTGAGAGGATAGACTTAGTTTTCTCTCCCCCTGGCCCAAACCTTATGGCTACAGTAGTAGATTCATGGAGTCTACGGAGCAAAGTGACCAAGGGTTCCTCGAAACCCATGACCTCCATCATTTGCCACAGCTTGCTCCGACACACAGTGTTGAATGCACTTGAGAGGTCCATGAAGGCAAGATGAATTGAAGATTTCCTTGCCTTCATGTATTTCCCTATGATCAGGGCCAGATTCAGGCACTGTTCGACAGTACCTTTGCCTTTTCTGAATCCATATTGGGAATTCACAATAAGGCCCACAGAGTCTGCCCATGATTCTAGTCTGGCTAAAATGACCCTACCCAGAATCTTACATGATGCATCAATTAATGAGATTGGGCGATAGATCTGTCGCCCTTCTTAAAAATTGGCACCACTACTGCCTCCTTCCATGATGCCGGAATGCGGCTAATGACAACTGCTCTAAAAACATTTAACAGCACGGGGGCCCAAGCCTTAACATTGTGCTTAAAAAAGTCCAAAGGCACTAGATCAGAGCCAGGTGCTTTTAATGGTATGCCTTTCGACAGAGCATCTTCCACTTCTTGCAGGGTGAGCGATGAGCTCAAGGACAGGGAGGATTGAGAGACCACCGTTTCCTTTGCATCTCCTGGTGATAGTTCGTTGGGTAAAGTTCCATGGGGATTAAAAATGTTCCCGAAATGTGATTCCCATGTTTCACATGCAATCTGCATCACAATATTGTCCTTGCCATTATTTGTAAAAAGGGGGCGATTGATGACTTCCCAGAAAAGCCTACTATCCTTCAGTTCCGAGGCCTTTTCTAGATCTTCCCAGGCTTGATTTTTTAATCCGACTTTCTTGTTTTTATGGCTTCTTTATAGGCCAATCTGGATGCTCTAACCAGTTCTATATCCCTAGGTTTTTGTTTTAATGCCGCTTTCAGAGATCTGTTTGTTGCCGAACATGCAGCATCAAACCATCTTGGGCCTAGCCTTTTGTTTTTACCAATTGGTTTTGTGAGGCGTTCGGCTACATGCCTACATAAAGATTCAAAGTTTCCTATGACCTTTTCTGGGTTAGTTGTAGGTGTTAGACATGCCTCGTATTCAGAGCTATATCCATTTAGGATCTCTGCCTCAAGACCCACCGCATCTATTTTACCCCATTTAAGAGTAATGCCTTGGTTCCTGCTATACTTTACAGGTTGCTCCCAAACAGGGTGTGTGGGTTTGATAGGACAAAGCAGGGATAGGATTAGAGGGTTGTGGTCACTGGCAGCATTAGCAATTACTTCCAACTTATCAACATAGTAAAAGTGCCCACTGGAGACAATTACAAAGTCAATAAAACTCATCGTACCTCTGGTACCCTGAAACGTCGGTATTGGAGTAGAATTTAGGCCAACCCAGGGCTCCGCTATGCATAAATCATTTAGAATAATGATGTTGTTTAAGGCGTCCCCCTGGGGTGTATGTTTGAAGTGTAACAGGGGTTGATCATGGGAGTCTCTCAAGCCACACACCTTCGAGTCCCCATAGGTGCATAATGAACAGTTGAAATCTCCCACCCAGATGACAAATAATAGGGGTTGCTCTTGGCGTGCCCTGGCTATGGCCTCCTCCAATTTCGACATTACGAATGTCTCATTGTTGTCAAAGATGTTATAATACCAGTTAATCAGCAACAATGGTTCAGGAAACAAATTAACCAACATCAACACTTGAAACCATAGGGAGTCAACTTTCATAGAAGTTACAAGTTTACATAGTTTTAAGGAGGTTGCTGTCATTAGGCCACCTTTTGCCCTACCCACTTGTGAAGGTATCGCTAGGGTATTAAAGGCTTGGAAGCCCTCGATGTTCTGGGTGGATCGGCTCCATGTTTCCTGAAGGCACAAGATGTCAGAGTCACACACAAAGTCTAACCATGCCTCATCCTCCAACCTTGAGGCGAGCCCAGCAATGTTCCAAGAAATTAGACGCATCCTTAGTTCATTTTGGTTCTTTCTGACTGGTTCGGGTAATACTTCCAGATTATACCTTAAGATGATTGAACTTGGTTCACTTTCTTTAGTAAGGTCTGCCTCAGGGGCTTGGGCGTTAGAAGTACGATCGTCACCAACGGAAACATTCTCCCGTGAGTTATCGTTACAACTTTCTCCCTTCTCCCTCTGGCTGGGCTCACCTATTGTTAAGGTATTAGTAATACAGGGAGGATTTTGTGATGGTCAATCTATCTCTTCCATACCTGCAAGTGGATCAAAACTGTTTCTTAAGGGGATATTGCTTGGGAACCATCCTAGGTAATCTTCCCCCTGATATCTTGGTCTTAGGTCGTTGTGCCAAGTTTGCGAGGGGTTATTATTGTTATAAATTGATCCCCAACGGAAGCCATCACTCTGTTGCGGAGGTCCCCAGTTGTTTTGATTTGGCCATACAGCCCTATTTCTCCGGGCCCACCCAGGGTGTGTTTCACTGTTGAATGCCTGCCCAGTGTTCTGTGAAAAGCAAAGTCGGGGGAGCAAAATTCAAATTTGGGTAAAAGTATTCTAGACCTATACATTGAATATCCCCAACTCGAGCAAATCTCGGTTTACAGCAGATAATATTTTTTACCCAGGTATCACTGAAGTTGATCATGATACAGTCCCCCTCTAGGTCCTTCTCGCTTGGGCCCACCCAGGGGACTCTGCGCACACTAAGTATTTTTGTTTTGGAATCAGGAGGGAGTGGTCTGTTAACGTTAAGCCAGTATATTATTTTGTTTTTTAGTTCCTGAATTGATTCCGTTTTATTGGGCAAAACTGGGGGTACTCCAGTGAGTATTACCATAAAAGGGGCTGAGTCTGGGGGCAAGTTTACAGTTGGTAGTTTCCTTTTGTGTGCTCTCTCGTTGTCGTTACTTACTGCAGGCCCCTGTGAACATGTTTGTTTGGGCCCTTGGGTAGTTCCCTGTTTAGCAATAGTAGCTTCTGGTGTGGGTGTTGCACTACCCATATTTTTACTAGGGGGCCCCACAGTGACCGCCACTGCAGGTTTAGTACGAGCTAATGGTACAGGTTTTGTGCGTACTAAGGGGACCGGTGCTGCCCTAGGGTCACCAGTTGTGAGTGCTTTAAAAGTTTTACTCACATTTTTATTCTCTCCCCCTTTTTTTGGATTACTAGTGTTGGTGTTACCATTTTTATTGTTGTTATTAATGCCCCCCTCCTCAGGTAATTTATTCTTCAGTGCTAAAGTTTCAAGGGAATTGGTGTTAAGAGAGATGAGATGTTCCAATTGGTCTAATTTTAAATTAACAATTTGAATTTTCTCTAGGACGGGCAGCAAGAGCATCTGCACTGTTTTCTCAATTTCTCCCAGAAGTCGGTCATTATTATTGATATTAAATGAGAAAGTTTTCTGACCCGCATCAAGTAGGTGGGTGCCCTTTTGCTTGGGAGGAATTGTCAAAGCTTTAGGTGGTGCTGGCTTCGCTGACTTAGATCTAGTTCCTTTTCTATGGTTTCCCCCTCTTTTGCGTTTATTTGGATTGTTAGGTTCCCGCTCACAGAGTACTACATGATCTTGTGGAAGGATAGGCCCATTGTTACTCAAGTTACTCAAGTTGCCATCTAAGGCATTTTCCCCCGTAATACCTGATGGAATAGGTATAGGAGTGAGTATAGGTGCTTCAGCTTGAGAATCCCCTGGGTCTACTATCGTAGTTGTCTGTGAATCAAAGATTACCACTAAATTTGGGCTAGCCTCTAGGTTACTATCTGCACTATCTGCACTTTGCTCAAGAGTAGGTGGCTTATTGGGGGTGATTTTAGAGGCAATATCTCCCAGGGATGAGCGTTTTCCTGTTACTAAGTCTAGGGACAAACGCTTTTCTGTAAGGGCAATTTCTTTTTCTAAGATCACAGTTGCCCGACTTATAAAATCATCTAAAGTTCCAGTGGCTTTCCCATTGTTCGTTTTTACAGTAACCTGTCTACCCTTCCCTGAGCGCAGGGACATCATGTGAGTTCTGGGAAACAGCTAAATATATAGTGCTATAACTTACAACCAAACAGTTTAAAATATGAGATCTGTGATCACTGATGAAAGGGAGTAGCCCCGACCCGACCTTGATCGGCCTTGGACGGCCTTAGACGGTCGCGCCCTTGTCCCGGGCTTCTCCCGGCGAGCTCCCGCGCAGCGGTATTCACACGTTAATTTATGGCTCTTACGGTGATCACCCGGTCGTTGGGGGCGGGGCGGGGAGGGAGAGCAGCCCAGGTGGAGCGGGCGGGGTTACTGGGACTCCTGGGAAATGTAGTCCCAGCCCTCTTGCTCGCAGCCCTCAGCCCCTGTCTTACCCCAGCAGCAGCTAACAGCCCACGAAGGAGAGCGCCCCTCTGCGAAGCGGGACCCGCGCAGCGGGTTCCGCGAGGCGTTGGTGGAGATGCAAGGAATCCACGGGCAATCCAAACAGCAAGGCAGGTTTGTCAAGGTGTCCCACGAAGTGCAGGGCAAGCCGGTATTTGAACACCCGGTCGTTGGGGGCGGGGCGGGGAGGGAGAGCAGCCCAGGTGGAACGGGCGGGGTTACTGGGACTCCTGGGAAATGTAGTCCCAGCCCTCTTGCTCGCAGCCCTCAGCCCCTGTCTTACCCCAGCAGCAGCTAACAGCCAACGAAGGAGAGCGCCCCTCTGCGAAGCGGGACCCGCGCAGCGGGTTCCGCGAGGCGTTGGTGGAGATGCAAGGAATCCACGGGCAATCCAAACAGCAAGGCAGGTTTGTCAAGGTGTCCCACGAAGTGCAGGGCAAGCCGGTATTTGAACACCCGGTCGTTGGGGGCGGGGCGGGGAGGGAGAGCAGCCCAGGTGGAACGGGCGGGGTTACTGGGACTCCTGGGAAATGTAGTCCCAGCCCTCTTGCTCGCAGCCCTCAGCCCCTGTCTTACCCCAGCAGCAGCTAACAGCCCACGAAGGAGAGCGCCCCTCTGCGAAGCGGGACCCACGCAGCGGGTTCCGCGAGGCGTTGGTGGAGATGCAAGGAATCCACGGGCAATCCAAACAGCAAGGCAGGTTTGTCAAGGTGTCCCACGAAGTGCAGGGCAAGCCGGTATTTGAACACCCGGTCGTTGGGGGCGGGGCGGGGAGGGAGAGCAGCCCAGGTGGAACGGGCGGGGTTACTGGGACTCCTGGGAAATGTAGTCCCAGCCCTCTTGCTCACAGCCCTCAGCCTCTGTCTTACCCCAGCAGCAGCTAACAGCCCACGAAGGAGAGCGCCCCTCTGCGATGCGGGACCCGCGCAGCGGGTTCCGCGAGGCGTTGGTGGAGATGCAAGGAATCCACGGGCAATCCAAACAGCAAGGCAGGTTTGTCAAGGTGTCCCACGAAGTGCAGGGCAAGCCGGTATTTGAACACCCGGTCGTTGGGGGCGGGGCGGGGAGGGAGAGCAGCCCAGGTGGAACGGGCGGGGTTCCTGGGACTCGTGGGAAATGTAGTCCCAGCCATCTTGCTCGCAGCCCTCAGCCCCTGTCTTACCCCAGCAGCAGCTAACAGCCCACGAAGGAGAGCGCCCCTCTGCGAAGCGGGACCCGCGCAGCGGGTTCCGCGAGGCGTTGGGGGAGATGCAAGGAATCCACGGGCAATCCAAACAGCAAGGCAGGTTTGTCAAGGTGTCCCACGAAGTGCAGGGCAAGCCGGTATTTGAACACCCGGTCGTTGGGGGCGGGCGGGGAGGGAGAGCAGCCCAGGTGGAACGGGCGGGGTTACTGGGACTCCTGGGAAATGTAGTCCCAGCCCTCTTGCTCGCAGCCCTCAGCCCCTGTCTTACCCCAGCAGCAGCTAATAGCCCACGAAGGAGAGCGCCCCTCTGCGATGCGGGACCCGCGCAGCGGGTTCCGCGAGGCATTGGTGGAGATGCAAGGAATCCACGGGCAATCCAAACAGCAAGGCAGGTTTGTCAAGGTGTCCCACAAAGTGCAGGGCAAGCCGGTCTTTGAACACCCGGTCGTTGGGGGCGGGGCGGGGAGGGAGAGCAGCCCAGGTGGAACGGGCGGGGTTACTGGGACTCCTGGGAAATGTAGTCCCAGCCCTCTTGCTCGCAGCCCTCAGCCCCTGTCTTACCCCAGCAGCAGCTAACAGCCCACGAAGGAGAGCGCCCCTCTGCGAAGCGGGACTCGCGCAGCGGGTACCGCGAGGCGTTGGTGGAGATGCAAGGAATCCACGGGCAATCCAAACAGCAAGGCAGGTTTGTCAAGGTGTCCCACGAAGTGCAGGGCAAGCCGGTATTTGAACACCCGGTCGTTGGGGGCGGGCCGGGGAGGGAGAGCAGCCCACGTGGAACGGGCGGGGTTACTGGGACTCCTGGGAAATGTAGTCCCAGCCCTCTTGCTCGCAGCCCTCAGCCCCTGTCTTACCCCAGCAGCAGCTAACAGCCCACGAAGGAGAGCGCCCCTCTGCGAAGCGGCACCCGCGCAGCGGGTTCCACGAGGCGTTGGTGGAGATGCAAGGAATCCACGGGCAATCCAAACAGCAAGGCAGGTTTGTCAAGGTGTCCCACGAAGTGCAGGGCAAGCCGGTATTTGAACACCCGGTCGTTGGGGGCGGGGCGGGGAGGGAGAGCAGCCCAGGTGGAACAGGCGGGGTTACTGGGACTCCTGGGAAATGTAGTCCCAGCCCTCTTGCTCGCAGCCCTCAGCCCCTGTCTTACCCCAGCAGCAGCTAACAGCCCACAAAGGAGAGCGCCCCTCTGCGAAGCGGGACCCGCACAGCGGGTTCCGCGAGGCGTTGGTGGAGATGCTAGGAATCCACGGGCAATCCAAACAGCAAGGCAGGTTTGTCAACAGTGTAGCCACAGTGTAGCCATTTGTGATACTTTGACCACAAGGGCTTTCATGGTGTACAATAGGAAAGGACAGGAAAGAAGAACAAAAAAAGAAATACAAATGTAATGGAACCTGTTTGGCATTGTACATCATGTGGGATGCAGCATTCATGGAGCTCCAGCTGGCACTGGGAATGGAAGCAGTAAGCCAGGAGGAACAAAGGACAGACATGCAGGCCTATGGCAAAAGCAATACACTAACTAGTACTACCACAAAATGGCCACCAGCCACATGGTCACTCACAGCCACAAAAAGCAGGAAGCCTGTAAACAAGGAACTCAAACAGGCACCATATGGCCAGATAAAGGAGGCATGCTAAACAACACAGCTTTAATGCAACAATGCAAAAACGAAATACCACAGGGCTAAAGAAGGTTTTCAAGTTACACAACAACCACACCACACACATCCAACAAAGGTATTTATTGAACACACATGAAAACATTTAAATATCCCAGAAAAACATATTTTGCTATTCAATCCAAGGCCACCCAGGCCCTAAATGATGTTAAAATTCAACAGACACCGCAGAAACAGTTGTTTGATGCACCGATAAGTAGCTCTGGCCCTACTGGCTGAAAGGCATATAGTATTGGAAGACTACTGGGCTAGTGAATTAAATAAATATTGCAAATTAATTAATTTCAAAATTCAGAGAAAATGCAGTGAACTATGCAACATGTTTCCTTTATAAAAGATGAAAAATTACTTACAAAGAAACAACTAGGGGCCTTATTTATGAAGGCCTTGCGTCAGTTTTGCGCCGCCGGTGCGTCACTTTTTGTGACGTACCAGCGGTGTAAAAAATGCGCCTCGTTGCGCCATATTTAAAAAGTGACGCATCTAGGTAGATGCGTCACTTTTTAAACCCCTGCACCACATTATACCTGCGTCATGTATAATGTATGCAGAGGGGGCGTTCCCCCGCAAAAAGCCTCATAATAGTGACGCAGTGAAATCTATGAGATTTCACTGCGTCACTTTTAGGACGCTGTTGCGTCAAAATCTTGCGCCTGCCTGACAGCAGGCGTAAGACTGACGCAAGCCCTTTCACATGGGGCTTTCCCCATGTGAAAGGACGCATTGCTGGAGTTGCGTCACTTTTGTGACACACTCCAGCAATGCGTCACTTTTGCGCTTACAGATACGTCAGAAATACTGACGTATCTGTAAGTCCTTGCGACATGATGCGCCATACATTAAATATGACGCATCAGGAATGTCGTAAGGAGTGCGCAGTGAAAAGTGACGCATCGCTGTTTTCACGCAGCGATGCGTCACTTTTCATAAATGAGGCTCTAGGCTTCTACAGAACTACAGGCCACCCACCACAATATATTTTTTAAAAAAACAATGAAAAGTACCAAAAAAAATGTAGGTGCGTGTCCCAATCAAACAAGCAACACCAATTTTCTAACTTACTTGTGAAATCTCCTAATCAAAAGTCCTCAAATCCAATGATATATGATGCAGCAGCCACAAAGAGTGATCCTTCCAACTCCAAATCCAAATGAAAACTCAACAGGAGATGGACTGGGAGGAGCCAGCTGGCAGGAACAGGACATTGGGGACTTTATTAAACATAATTGTGTTATATTTAAAATTTTAAGAGATTTAAATATGTATTTGAATATTTAGAATACAATAATTCTTTTTACATGTAATAATATTAATATATATTCTAGTTTCTTTAAATTATCATTCATAAAACTGATTAATGTAACAAAATGCATTTTTACATTTTACAATATGAATTTGCATTTCAATGAATAATTTTAAAATTGTATTTACATTAAAATATACATTTAAAGAAATCTCCCCACCCTTATCTTCCAAAAGCCCAATATAAGGCTGTTCAAATGTTTTAGAATTCTATTAATTTTATACATGTATATAGCTAAAAAAAATACAAATTTCAACAATATCATAATTAATCAATTATCTTTCTAAAACACGAAATAAAAATAATTAATAAACATAAGGAATCAAACACACTACAATATATTACATACTAATTAACAAATTATTACATGCTATAATATTTTATAATTCAATATGTTTTACAACAATATTGAAAACACAAATCAAAACACAATTTTTACCCTACAATATTCCTGTGAGCAATATTTTTGACATTCTGATATCCTTTTTTTATTTTTTTATTTAAATGTTTGATTTTCCAGACCGTTATGGAATACGTAGATACAAAGACATTTATTGCATAGTTAATTACATCTCTGACAGCTTACATGGAGGAATCAGTAATAGGCTACATAGTACTATCACAGTACATAGATATACATTGCAAGGATATAATGCGACTACATATTCATTAAAATAATCAACAAAGCAGTGCGCGTCAAGGTTAGAAAACTTTGCACACAGGCAGATCAGGCTTGGGGGTATTATGTCGTCTGAGTCAAGGAGAGAGTTAACAATAGTTCACCAAATGAATGAGTCTACAAGGAGTATCTGCATTACCACTAGGATGGTGTTGTGCATAAAGTGTCTGATGATAAGGCAACAATTGGGGTGGTTCCTGTGAGCTAGCAGCTGTCTATGGACTGGTGTCAAAACCAACGTTTGCATCCCTTTCCCTGAACCAAGTTGTGAAAGGTTCCCAGATATCTATTGGGCGAGATGCCATAGGCATAAGGTCCCAAAAAGTCACCAGCTGTTCCTGACAATAGGCTATGTCGCGGATCTACTCAAGGATTCAAGGGTACTTAGGGGCTCCCCAATTAATAGCCAGTCGGTGCTTTGCTAGTAGTTGCAGCATAGCAGTGAGACAGTGTGACGTAGGCGGGATCTACTCAACATAACCAAGCAGTTCAACTAATGGGGAACACTCCAGCGTTTGTCCAGTAATGGCTTGTATGGTATCACATACCTCCCCCCAAACTTTAAGGACAGCTGGGCACTCCCATGCGATGTGTAAGAAGGTGGTCTCTTCACATTTGCACGTGCAGCTTTAATTTACATAACTGTAAGGGGGTAATGTTGATGTAGGAATTTAAAATGTATAAGCCCCAACTTACAGTTTGGGGACAGATATCGTAGTTGTGAGCAACAGAAGACCCATTACTCATCTGTGAGCCTGTCTACCAGCTCAGTCCTCCACTGCACCAGAGCTTTCGGAGCAGTCCATGGGGTATTTGACTGTGTGAGAGTATAGAGCCTGGTGACCAATTTACTAGAGGACGGTGCAACCTGTAAATGTTCTAATTGCTGCATAGTAGCATGCAATGCTGGGAATGAAGGGTGCATTGTTTTACAGGTGGCCCTTAATTGATAATAGAGAAGTAATTCTAGAAGTGGCTTGTGCTTGTCGTCCTGGCCAGTGGGCAGTTCCAGGAATGTGCCTTATGGATAGAGGTCGCCTAGCATTGATATCTCCATTCTACGGGCCCATCTATAGTGCCTTTGTCATGTAGGAAGGGAAAGTGTGGAAGGTGCGTATAGAAGAGGGGTAGCTGGTTGCTTCCTCAAAACCTCCCAAGCCCAACGCAAGGTTTCAACTGTGTTGATTTAATTAGCATTCCTGCGGTTGGGTTGATATACAGCCATGTGCAGTGGGCTAGGGTCGGCTATGTCCCTCTGAGTGGCCACATGAGGTGTGATAGATCTCAGAGATTTAAAAAAGGCTTAAGTCAAGGGTATTGGTATATTCTCAAACCAATCTAATAGTCTACCAAAATTCAGGCGCCTGATTTGTTGTAGGTATTTGCTGAGCAAGACCTCAAGATATTTAACGGCATCGTCCGCACATGCCAGCGGGAATTCCAATGTGGTATCTAGTGGGGCATCTGTGAGGGGAAGGATTTAGGAGTTCGACCAATTGATTTTTATATCTGACATACCGCCAATGCGGAGGACTTCCAGCAATAATATATAGCGTAAGTCATCAGCATTTATGGAGATGATAAGTTTCTATCCGTAAAAACTAGACTCAGGCAGAGTGATGCTGGCTAATTCTAGCAGTCAGTGGCTCCATTGCCACCGCAAAAAGGACTGGTGACAGGGGGCATCCCTTCCTTGTTCCACGGGTGAATGGAAAGGGATGTGAAAGTAAACCATTTGCTTTGAGCCAGGCTGTGGGTTTGGTAGAGTAAGCCAATTAATATGAAGAAATTGGGGCTGAAGCCTAATCTGGGCAAGATAGTAAACATGAAGGGCCATTCCAAAGAATCAAACGCTTTGGTAGCTTCCAAAAATGCTGCAATGGCCAGGAGTTGGGGGTCAATTTGGTGGATTGTAGAAAAAAATGTGCGCAAGTTTGTGGGCAGTCGACCTGCCTGGGATAAAGCCAGATTGATCTGGCCTAGCAATGAATTGCATTAGTAGCTGTAGTCTGTCAGCAATCAATTTAGCCAGAATTTTGGCATCCACATTTATTAGCCAAAGGGACCTGTAGGAGTCACAAAGGTTTGTCACCTGATCTGGTTTTAGTAGAGAGATAATTACTGCCTCTCTCATGATCGGAAGCAGCTCCCCACGCTCCAGTGATTCCTGCTAGACATCCAGAAGGCGGGATACAAGTATTTCCATATATGTCTTAGAGAATAGTGTAGTCAACCCATCTAGCCCCGGTGCCTTTCCACTTGGGAGACCTCTAATCACCTGCGTGATATCGTCGACTGTAAAAGGTTCATACAGGTATTTTCTGTGGTTGGGTCTTAGCCAGAGCAGCTCTATTGAGTCGAAGTATTCACCTAAATCAGGGTTGGGTGCCCGTTGCGTGGCCATGCATTGAGAAGAATAGGATTTGGTCAGGCATTCATGTGTGGCCACCTGTCCTCTGACAAGGAAGGAGTCATTGTCAACCCACTTGGCAATAAAGTTGGGTGATGTGTGTTGTTTAAGCGCATTGGCTCCATAGCTAGGTGCCCTAGCATTCTTACCGAGGAAGCTGGTTTTCCTTTCTGCCTCAGTTTCAAATTTGAAGATGTTGCTCCATATGGAGGCTAGTAGTTTGGGGTCACTAGAGTTAAAATACAGCAGCTCAAGCGATTTGATAACCCACTCCAGCTTAGTAAGAGCCGGGGTGAATCGACCAAAGTACCCCTGATTGCTTACAGATGCAGGTACCTCTTATTACTGTTTGAAGGCATCACATAAAAGCACCGATCCCTTGTTAGTAGAAAAAAGTATATAATGCCCATTCTAATTTCCACTTTAAATGCTGCATCTAAAAGAGCATGTGGGGGGAGTCGCCAACTGAAAGCGCGTGGTGATGTTTAGGGAACCCTCCACTGAATCACAACCGGGGCATGGTCGAAGAGTGTACGCGGTAGCTGTAGTACATTAATAGTCCAGGATGCGACATCGCACGTGACAAGCCAATAGTCCAGTCTGGACCAGGCGCTGTGGTAGGAAGTGATGCAGTTGCTCTCCCTAGCATTGGAATGCCTACTGTGCCAAATATCAATGAGTCCATGTTGAAGTATGATGTAATTTAACTGTAGTGTTGTTTGCTGATGGGGATTTCGAGGGGTGCCTTCCATATTCCGGCCGATATCTAAAACAGCATTAAAGTCGCCACCCCAAATGACCGTAAACCTCCCACAGCACTAATCCAGAGCCATACTTTAAGGAAAAATTGTGAATCATCCACTTTTGGCCCATTAAGGTGACTTGTGTCGTCAAGAGGGATCCTGTTACAATGACGTAGCGCCCTTCCAGATCTATGTGTATGGTAGACCAGCCAAGTCCTCTCCTAATCAATATCGAGACACCCCTGGCGTAACTGGAGTATCGAGCTGAATGTATCTCCCCCCCAATATCCATGTTTCAGTTTTGGGTCAGTAGTACGTTTCAAGTGCGTTTCTTGGAGGAAGCATTCATCGGTATTGTGCCTGTGCAAATATGTATGTATCAACCTTGCCTTGTAAAAATCATTAAGACCTCTCACATTCTATATAAGGGACTTAGTTTCAGTCAAAGTGGAGCAGTGGAAAGTGAGTGACGTCATTTAGGGTTGAGTAGGAGACACTGTGCCATGTAAATAGTGAAGGTGGGAGATATCTGTGTCCCTGTAAGTGATTTACATAAAAGTGAAGGTGTCCATGCAATGTCATGAATTACACCAATAACCTAATGAGAACTAAGAGACATGGAAGATCTCCATGTGGGGGTAGGGACAGGGGCTTTTAACCTGCCATCAGGCAGGGTGGCCAGGCTTTTGCGTGAAAAACGGATCCTGCTATGTAGAAACTAAGAAACAAAGTGAACCATATTTCTAGCTGTGGTCATCATTTGGCCAGTAGTGGAGCTAGCATACTAGTGGAACATGAGTGTGCCAAAATCGCAACTATTAAAGAACCATAACATTACAATCAGTGAAATGTTGCGTAGAACTGGTGAATATCAGAGGACAGATGAGTCAGCATCAATCAGTCATTATCCTTCAGATTCAGTTCAGGAGCAGAATGTTGCGAAGAGCGAGGAGGCGATCTCCGCGGGCAGATGTGCTTAGTGTATTTTAAAGCTGACTTGGCGTCCGTGAAGAAGTGGGCTTGGCCATCGTGTGGGATTCCTCTTACAATACGGCATAAGGGATAGAGGCTTTCTGTAGAATGTGTTTCGCTGGCACGATTTCTCTGTGTGCAGCTTGTACAGCAGGAGTGTAATCAGGGAAGAAGGACAGTTGGTTTCCCCGATGTGTAATGGGGATTTTTGCTCTGGTCTCCCTGAGGACCGCATCCCTGTCCCCATAGTTCAAGAGACGTGCAATAATTGGATGTGGCGGCGTGACCGGTGGCGGCCAGGGACCAAGGGACCGGTAAGCATGCTCTACAATCATAATCTGGGAAAGCACCAGGCCAAATAGTTCGCGCAACAGATTTTCAATGAATGGCTCCATTTTTGGGATTGCAGTAGATTCTGGAAGGCCAGGAATTCTTAGGTCATTCCATCTTGAACACACTTTCAAATCTTAATTCTTAGCCTTAATTAAAGCAAGGACTTTCTCCATGTTTAGTATTTGCGCTCTGAATTCAGCTTGAGAGTCTTGAGTGTCCGACAGTCTGTTTTCCAGGACGTCCAGGCGAGTTTCATCTGCATCTACCCACTTTTTAACAATATCCAGGTTTGATGTGAGTGCATCAATCTTGTTGTCTATTGTTTTGAGGCTGGAGCGTACATCCAGCAGGATTGAATGCATATATACTTCCGGTTGTTACACCATCTCTCTAGGTCCTTGGACAGTGTCTGGCTCCCTAGTCATCTCTGTGGTACGTGTTTGACATTTGCTCTCAAAGGGGATTTCGGGCTGCTTATGGTCTGTCTTACCCATGTTAACAAGCCTGGTAGCATAGCTGACAAAGGATCCGATTGAACTTTCAGTCCTCCCCAGGCTATGAGCGCTAGCGCAGAACGCAGTTGACAACTTAGCAAGTGGGTTAGTGACGATTTACCCCCAGCGCCCAAATTATTTGCGGCTCAGCAGCGGTGCACCTCCTCTTATGCACTCAGGTTCGAGCACAGGAGTACGTAACTCTGTGGAGAAAGTGGGCTGAAGACAGGGCTCTCTCAGCAACCAGATAGGATGGCGGGGAGGGGGGTTCCTAACAGCCCCTAGTCCATAGGAAGAGATATGTTGGGCCACAGTATAGTCAAAGACTCAACTGTTCAGCAGAAACAGGCAAGTCGGCGGAATGCACCTGAAGCCAGTATCCCACAGGGCAGCAGGTATTGAGTTGTGTACATAAGTTGCTGCAGTAAAGGCCTCAGAGAATAACAGTCTGTCTGCGACTGACCCGGCACCCAGGCTGCGGCATCACGGTTTAAGCCAGTCTCTCACTTCGAAGTCAGTTTACAAGAGTTGGGGGGCCATAACGAACTAGAGGGCATACCTTGTTGCTCCGTACGCCGCCACCGCCGAGAGTCACTGGGAGGCAGCCATCAGCGTCGCCACCGCCCCGGGACCACAACTCCCGGCAGCACCAGCGGCGCGACGCCAACCCTTGCAGCCAGCAGCGCCAGGAGGCTTATTAAAACCGGCACAGCCCTCGGTGGAGTGGGGGCCATAACAAACTAGGGGGCATACCTTGTTGCTCCGTACGCCGCCACCGCTGAGAGTCACTGGGAGGCAGCCATCAGTGTCGTCACCGCCCCGGGACCACAACTCCCGGCAGCCCCAGCGGCGCAACGCCAACCCACGCAGCCAACAGCGCCAGGAGGGGTATTAAAACCGGCACAGCCCTCCGCGTCGTGGGACGCGCGCGGGCGACGCCGGGCTGAGCCGGGTCAGAGGGCGGGCCGTCTGTGGCCGTCCGTGGCAGGCCGAGGCTGGGCTGGGCCACCCCCCTTGGCGGGATACATCCTATGAACATATCCTACAGTTGCCAGCATATCAGGTCAGTGATAAGATTTGGATACCTTCCCCACGCTCCTGTGGTTATTTGTGATTTATAGCCTGAAGAGAGCCATTTTTTGAATTTTGACATTGAGTAAAATTTGATCACTACATACTATGGGGAAAAAAGCACTGGTAGTGTCTGGGCCAAAGGATAGGCAGAAGATATCTGGAACAACCACTACTACCCCACTGCCAAGCCTGACGGCCATAGACAAAAATGCTCCAGAAGACCATTGATGTCGTGGCAACAGCCATACAGAACACTGAAAGACGCCTTTCGCTCCCACCAAGCATGCCCCCACTTATGCAGCAAGAGAATTCATTTGACTCTCTTCTTGCCGCATCATACGCAGGGCTCCCTGGAGCTGGCCCTAATGAGATCTGCATAACTCAGGACACAGCGCCTTCAGACCATCTTTTCACAGGAAGTAGACTCTCATCAACACGCACCATGCTCACGAGTCACGACAAACATGATTATGAGCCAAGACTCTTTACCATTGTCAGTAAATGACTCTGAACATTTAGAAGGCATAGATTTGTGCCCGGACCCTGATATGTCAAACATAGATAGGAAAAAAAAGTGTTGGTACACCAGTACGAACTAGGGGGCAAAAGGCCAGGTGCAAACAGAAAAACATAGTTACTGAGCCACTGACAATCAAGCAAAGAGGCAAGGGTGGGCGTAAGCAATGGAGGAGGGCCCCTGGATCGGTAGGGCAGAGAGAGGACAAGGGGGAGGGACAACCCAATGACATATACACTCAAACCACAGAGGCAAGTGCAGCATTGGGGAACGAAGGTTTCTGGGGTAGGATGGAGACTTTGTTTTCTACTCTATTAGGGCCCATCAGCCTACAAATTACAACTATTGAAAATAGGCTGAGAGCGATAGATGAATGTGTAGCAAAATTGGGCACAGGGCATAACCCAGCAAATAAAACGAATTTGGTTACAATCAGTGGAATTAAGGCCAAAAACAACGCAGCCAATACAAAAACAGATGCCCACAATAAAACCCCCCAACCAACACCGAGACCAAACCCCCAGCTAAACGGGTTCCCAATCCTAGCACGACAAAGGTAGTTAGCCTAGAAGGTACTATCCTGACTACTGATAAAAGGGACACCTGCTGGACAAGCCAACAAGGATGCTCAAAACCCTCCAGCATTCAAGATGGGCCCAACCTCGGCAACCAATACGAGACAGATTCCGGCCCGCATCAGTTTACCCCCAGAATGTGGGGCTTATGTTGCAGTATTATTTAATGTCCCCAAATTAAGGAAGGACCAAGAGGAAAACCCAGCAAGCCTTAAAAATAGAACCCTTCATTGGTTATCTGGAAATTGTAATTTCCCACTGGAAGAATCGAATGAGATTATCCAAACCCAAAGAGAGGGGTGGGTGAGAAAAAAGTTTGAGGGGGACTGTATAATTATAAATTTTAGGTCTCCCCACTGGGCCCAGAATAATCTTGCCAATGCCCCATTGCCCTCACCTTGGGAATTTAATACTACTTTGATTCCTTTGGGTTATTTTTATAGGCACTTAATGGACCCAAATTTTACCCTAAGGAATAATTCCATACTGCGTCATCAGGACCCAAATCCCAATATTGGGAATATTAGGAATAATTCCCCATTGTGTTATCAGGACCCAAATCTCAATTTTAGGAACAGTCCCTCACTGTGTCACCAGGCAATATACCCAGCCCAATCAATGCCTTACCCATGCTTTCCTATTCCGCCTCAGTACAACCCAAGAGAGAGACCTAATTTAAGGTTCAATCAACATCAATATATGCCCCGGAATGAGATGAGGTATATATATAATATTCCAACTCGCAACCAGTTTGAACAAGCCTTCTCAAACTTAGAAGATCAGGATTGACTGGGGAACGGGGAAAGTTATACCACATCTGAGGAGGTAAATAATGAAAATGAGGTATACTCAATGGCTACTAAAGCTAAAATTGTTCAGGGAATAGCAGTATACGATCAGGTTCCCCCAACCACAGCCACAAATGATGATGCAATTCCAACCCTGTTTAAAGCAAGGATGAGTACAGGTAAAGGTATTAGGAGCAAGTTAGCCAGCTCTTTATCTGATCCTGACTTGTCACTCATTAGCTGGAACGTTGCTGGGTTAGAACCAAGATTGTCGGACCCACAATGGGTGCAGTTATTGGATGACAAAGATATTATTATGTTTCAGGAGATATGGGCTACAGGAAATTTACACATAGAGGGCTACCATTGTTTCAGTGAGACAGCACCGAAGCCTGACTTTGGACGTGCAGTGGGTGGACTATTCATTGGGATTAAAATATTAGCTGGTGGCACTATTAGAGATTTATCAGTAGGGAGCTTGAACATACAGGTCCTTGAATTTAAAAGAAAGACCCGGATTTATTTAATACATTTTTATAATAATGACTTTAATTCTGTACCTAGCAAGAATTTTGTAGCACTCTCTAAGATTTTACGGAATCTGGAATTAAATTCAGATATAGAGGAATGTAAATGTAAATGTATTTGAGCTTATATAGCGCACAGCTACCCACAAAGGGTTTCCCGGCGCTTGCTTAGGGAACCCGTCCTGGTATTCCCCTGTGAGATAACCCCGGCAGGGTATCCACAAGGTGAAAGCCAGGCATCCCGCCGCGAGGGGCCGCTGTGGAGATTAAGCAAGCTATTGCCCAGAGTCGCAGAGTGTGAACCCGTGAGTCGAGAAGGCACCGGAGCGAGAATTATCGAGTCCGTGGAATTTTTGAGCCCAAGACCCGCCGAGGCGGGGAATTGAACCCTGGTCCAGGGCCGATCTCAGCTTCCGGGTCTGCCGCCTCTAACCCCTGAGCCACACTTCTCCACTGAGAGGAGGAGAAGATAGGGTTCCTCATTGGGGGGGATTTTAATGCGAAAATTTCAAAGAACCATCGGTCTGAGGGGAAAAAACCTAGATTAAGCAGAACGGAGAGGTATCGAATTAGAAAATATGCTAACTAAGCACATCCTCGGTAACGCCTTGGATGTAGGTCATACCTCTAGCATTCATTGTGCCCCTACGTTTAGAGGTAGAGATTGTTCCTCAACCATTGATTTTATTTTCATGTCCCCCCACTTAATAGACCGAATACCAAAGTCCACAGTATTGGAAACATCATTTGGAGACCACAATCCTCTTATAGTCACCTTGCATCTAGGGACTAACCCAGTATATGCTAATTTAAATGGCGCCAGGGACATTACACCGTCGGGAGATGGCCTGCGATTAAAATGGAGAGGAGTTGATAGTGGGACCATATTAGAAAATGTGAAAAAGGAACATCCCCACCTAATCTCCTCCTGTTTATCCTCTGATGGGAAGCTCCTCAGGATAATCGCGGACTTTGGCAAATTATGTCTTGTTATAAAAACCTGTTTATCGGTCCCATTGCCAAAGAAAGAGAAAGACCCGAGGTGGTTTGACCCCGCTTGTTCATTGGCAAACAGGGCATTGCGTAAGGCACTAACTAATAAGCCCAGATGCACAGCAGAGGTACAGGCGGCTAGGAAATATTACAAATTTAAAATAGCTGAACGGAAAGCTGCATAACTGACGGAGCAGTGGGAGTCACTGGTTGGAAGTGCAAATCAGAAAAGCAGTGGCCCCTTCTGGACTGCCGTTAGGAAAATGCGAGACATGGGCAAATATTTAAATCTGATTAGCTGTAATATAACCAGCAGTATTTGGGAGGCCCATTTTTCAATAATATATGTTTTACCAAGTGAGGTAACAATAAGCTTTGTTCCTGGTCAACTGTGCTGCCTACAGTTTGGTCTCCATGAGGTAGAAGTAGCCATCAGCGAGAGCCTTGGCAATAAGGCTCCGGGTCCTGAAGGACTACCTATAGATGTTATTAAGTTTAGTCCGGATCTATGGGCACCGATTCTTCTTAATGTTTTTAATAGTTTGCCCTTTGTGCCCATGCCAGATAATTGGTCCATGAGCACCATAGTTCCAATCTTTAAAAAGGGCGATAGATCAGATCCGGTCAATTATCGTCCTATTTCACTTTTGGATAGCACTTTAAAAATCCTGGGTCGAGTCCTTTATAAGAGGATTTTGGAGTGGACAGAAGATAGTGACGTATTGGACCCCTGTCAGATGGGATTCAGGAGCAACGTGGGCATGGTGGAGCAATGTTTGAATTTGAAGTTAATAATCGACAAGTATAACATCGCTCGATCGTCCCCTATTTACCTTGCGTTCATGGATCTTTCATCCGCCTTCGATCTAGACAATAGATCCAAACCTATTGTCTATTCTTTTGGACTGGACGAAGCTCGTGTTAATTTCTTGGCCTATCTCCATACTGACATTAAGGCACAAGTCAGGATCGGGACAGGCGGGAAAGTATCAGGACCTATTAAAATAGGTAGGGGGTAAGACAGGGGTGCGTTTTAGCTCCCCTGCTTTTCATCATTTATATCAATGGCCTAGCTAAATCCCTAAAACAAGTGACTACAGATGTGCCAATTATCCAGGGACAACCATTACCAGTTTTATTATACGCAGATGATGCGGTTCTTATGAGCCGCACACCTAATGCCCTCCACTCACTTATTAAAACGTTTGTTCAATATAAGGAGAGTTTAGATCTGCGTGTGAATTAAAAAAAATCTTTTATTATGGCATGTGGGCCTGGGAAGCGGAAGCTCAACACTATACATGTAGGGACAGATAAATTAGAATCTGTGAACACATTCCCATATTTAGGGTTGGTTTTCGCTGCAAACGGCTCATGGAATGGGCATTTGTCCCACGCCACGGGCAAGTTCTCAAAAGCCACGAATTCTATTTTGAGCTTGCCACTCCCAAAGAAAATAGGCGCCACTAGAGCTATTTTAAATTTTTTTAGGCTACAGTGCGTACCTGCAGCAACATATGGGGCAGAGGTTTGGGGTCTAGGGACAAGTCTTAGCATTCAACGAGAGGAAAACCGGTTCTGTAGAAGAATGCTGGGCGCCCCAATCTCATCCTCTGAGTTCATTTGTCATAAGGAAATAAACCTCCCTTATACATGTGATTTTATCAGAACTAGACCAGCTCTATTCTGGATTAGGATCTGGAGGAACAACTCAGCTGCCCTAACACAGGATATTATAAAAGATTGTCTTAAATGCGAATAGGGCCTAGCTATCCCCTGGCTTGTGGGAGTTTCAAAGACATTGCATGCCGTGGGTAGGGGAGATCTTTTCTCTGATCCACTTAGGATCGAGCCTAAAGATAAGAATGAGGTCAAACAAGCTCTATATGCATTTTATAACTCCTAAAGAATGGGAAGGGAAACACTTAAATCCACCGTTGCGACATACATGGGGAATGAACTGTGTAGACAACTACTTCCATCCTACCTCACTCTCCCCAAGACCAACTGGGAAAGATCATTGTTATTCCGCCTCAGGGCGGGCTCTGTGAAATTTTTATTGGGTTTCCCTTTGGGTTATTGTCATACAGCACACTATAACCCATGTCCGTGCGATGGTACAAGTACACGGAATAATTTGCACTTCCTATTTTTCTGTAAATTTTATTTAAAGTATATCAACTGGTTTTTAACCCCATATTTTAGAAAAAGAAGACCGCTCTCTTTAGGGGAGTCTTATTTAATGTTGCTTTCACTGGACACAGATGAACTAACTTTTCGCACAAGCACTTTTTTGAGACTGATATCTCGCGTAAGCAAAATGATGGAAAATCCCTGAAAATTTGACCTATGAGAGCTGTAACAAAATGTTTGAATAGGATCACTGTTAATTGATCTATTTATGAAATGGTTTGTTTTTATTGTTGTACTTTTATGGATTTTATGAAATTCGAATAAAGGTATTTTGAATTGAATTGAATTGAGTTGGTGTGTCACGTCACGCTCACTGTATATTCGAGGCAGGTTTCAAGCTGAAATGGTGGGGCTGGGGGCCCGGGCTTGTTTTCCCAGCCATAGGGCATGATGGGGGGGGGCTCTGTACGAGCTGCTGAGTGGGAGAGAGAGGCTCAGTGAGCTCCCTCACAGCAGGAACACCCTCCCCGCAGTTCTACACAGGGGAGCGAACCCAATGGCCGAGACCCACCTCAGCCTCCCCCTATCCTTCACGGCTGCTCGCACAACAGGCATTGCCCAGTACGTGAGCATGCGGGGCAGAAGGTGCGAGGCCTAGCACCGCTGCAGCCCAACCCCTGCAGAACGTTAAGCGGGGCTTGGGCCTACGTGGCGCAGCCTACTCTAGATCCGTCCCAAATCCAGCCACAGCCCCCCTCACTGCACCGCCGCTCAGTTCCCTCTCGAGCACACATCCAGCGCCTTCAATTCCGATTCTCCTCTACTCGCACCCGATAGCACCAGCCATGACCTCGATTGCCGTAAGATCGCCTGAACACCCCTCCCGCCTTCGCCCGCGCTGGAATATGCGGGGCGTCTTCAGCTCGGACATAGATCTCCACCGTTCACCAGCCGCCCCCGGTGTCACTCAGTACGGATTGGTGTCACTACAACGCATGCTTTTACATCGCATGCCTTTACAACGCGGTTTTTACCACGCAGTCCATTACAACGCATAATGCTTTTAGGCCCTGGATAGTGAATTATTTAATTTACTATTCCAACTCCAGTCCGGTGTTGGATAGTAAATTAAATATATTCCCTATCCTAGAGCGCCCTCCAGCGCAATGCGTTGTAATGGTATGCGTTGTAATGGTTGCGATGTAATGGTAGTGCGTTGTAAAAAATGCGTTGTAAGTGATGTTCCCCCTCAGTACAGGTGGGTGTTGCAGCCTCGCATAGGGTGCCCAGCAAGGTCGGAGTCACTACGGGGCTTTAGGAAGTGCAGTGGCCATTTTCAACCTCGGGCCCAGCCTCGACTCTTCCAGCAGTTGTTTGCAAGGTCTGTTGTTATGGAACGGCTGTGATTGCAGTCAGGCAATCCTGCTGGTATCAGCTCATGGTAGCGCAATTTTTTGCCAGCAGGGTCCGTGCCTGAATAGTGATTTGTAAGGATTGGAAAGCCTGGCCTGCAGAGCCCCTTCAGAAGGCAGCCATCCTGCAGCACATCCTAGCCTCACCCTGACATTCGGATAATCTTGACACAATAATTTTGGATCACCATTTTCTTCCGACATTTTGTGCAAACACCCAAGGTACTGTGACCGGTAGTTAGCTAGCCACTAGTTTGAAGGTCTGACGTAGGGTCAGCCTTAGGAGATTTCTGGGACAGGTTAAGCAGTATCCACGAAAGGAGAGTCTTCAAAATTAAACATAAAGTTGATGCTTAATTCAGAGCTTGGACCAATATCAGTGTTCAAAGCTCCTGCAATTCTATATAGCATTAGAAATGCATGTGGGTCAACCTGTGTTCCAATTTCTTCACAGTATGTTGGATGTATGTCAGATTAACAAGTCTTTAATAAGATATGTAACTCTCAGAGCCTGTTCCCTATCTCTTCTTTCACCCCTTTCTTTCCTGATTTTTCTGTCAGCCTTCTCTCTTTTTCAGTAAATAACGTCATGTGGGGTTAGCTAAACAAAATGTGTCATAATGTCTCAGGACACTGTTGTATAAACTGCGACTGGCTAACCTTATAACAGAATTGCTAATGTGTTCTTGTATATAAATAAATAAAAACACTTTGAAATTAAAAAAAAGAAATAGCTGTATGATGAAAAATAAAAATAATAATAATAGCAATAATAGTTGATGTATACTCCTGCTATTGTTGGCTGTTATGTTGATCATTTCTGAAGCATGAAGTCGACTTATGCAAAGTACAAAACAATAAGCACAGAAACGGATTTTGATATGGTCCATGCTGTGTCAATCTTATCAGAGTATCCCCTCCAGGGAAGCTACTTTGCTGGATCTGGTTACCTAACAAAATATATTTGAATATTTTTTCTCTCAGAGTCAAAATGCCATAATAAAACCGGGAAATTGACTCCCTCCCAAAGAAGGCTGGTTGTGTCAGCAATTTTTTATTCAACTTGCTCCCATAGTTGTGGCTGCAGTGTGAGGGATGGGCTGGTGTGTGAAGACCTTGTGTTGGGGCTGGGCCTTGGGTATCTCACAATTTTTAAATCACACCTACTCTAGACATGACCTACTTAGTTTTAATAAACCTAGAGCAGTAGGCTGTGAGAAGGGCTGGGATTTTATGAGCGATGTAGCCCCAGAGAAGGTCCGCCAACATTGTAATGTAAAGTGGAAGCCATCTCATAGACCAAGCACAAGCAAGGATAATGAGATAAAAGAGACACAGGCATGGAAATTGGGGTTGATCAATTGCCGGTCCCTCCCTAAACATAAAAACTGAAATGTGTATACTATTGGAGGAGACTTAATTAGATGCCCTGTGTATCACAGAGACCTGGCTAAAAGACTGCTTCTCCCCAGATACAGTAATGGTCTTGCCACTAATTTATAAAATCCTCAGACTGGACAGGACCGGGCGGGAGGTGATTTGGCCATCATAGTAAAGAGTGAGTACAAATGCCCACCTCAGCCTCTCCCTATCCTGCACGGCCGCTCCCACAACAGGCATTGCCCCAGTACATGAGCATGCAGGGCAGAAGGTGCACAGGCCTAGCACCGCTGCAGCCCAACCCCTGCAGAGCGTCAAGCCTCTTTCCTTTAAAGGGTGCGAATGCATCCTCTTCTCAATTATATTAGCCCCTACATACACTTTATCTGGGTTGCTAATCTACAGACCCCCAGGCCCTCACGGTGACATTTTAGATGATCTGTATGAGACATTAGCCATACGCTACTAAAAAAATCATGTATCACCATATTAGGAGACATAAACTTACATATGGATGATCAAAATCTTCCCAGCATCAGAAGACTCCTATCTAACCTAGAAAGCTTGCAACTTGCTCAATTGCTAACGACCGCCACACATGAGAAGGGTCACATTTTAGACGTAGTGATTTACAACGACCCACATATTAAGATGACCCCTCCATTACCTGTTCCCTGGTCAGACTACCATATTATTGCTTTTAACTTATTTATTTATTTATTTATTTTTTAAATTCTTTTTAATAACAAAATAAAATAGGTGGTGGTCATCACAGTCAAGATATATAATATTCACATGTGCATCGCGGGAAATCACAGAGCATACAGAGCATTTACAGTACAAGAGTAGTCAGAACAGTGCATCGCATTACTTTTCACAGTGCGAGCGGTTCGTCAATCGGGGCAATTCGGGGGGGTTCACAAATGTTGCCTCTATATTCATTCCAGTTGGAACACACTTCAATCCATTTCCGTGGGCATCCACGTGCCACGTACACCGTTTTCTCCTGGAGCATGCACCAGTCAATATCAGTCTTCCAGGAGCCCAGTCTAGGAGGCCGCACTGCCCCCCACAGCCTTGCTATGTTCCGTTTGGCGATTACAAATCCCAACGTCACCCATAGCCTCCCATGAGGTGGCAGATCTGTGGGTTCCCAAATGTTCAGCAGGCACCTCTTTGCTTCCAGTCGTAGCTCCACCCCCAAACCTCTTGCATGCAGCGGGTCACCCGGGCCCAGTAATTCCTCAGCAGCGGGCATTCCCACAGTATATGGAAGTAGGTCCCTACCTCCCCACATCCCCTCCTACAGAGCCCATCCTCACTGCGGCCCATTCGCTGCAATCTAGTTCCGGAGAGATATGCTCGGTGGAGGATTTTTAGCTGAATCAACCGGAGCATAGCCAATATGGCTACCTCCTTAGGGGAGGCAAGCGCATTCCTCTATCTTCCTCATCTATTTCGAACCCATCAGCCTCCCATTTCCCTTTAAGGGGCAGCAGCAGGTCTGGGGAGTTGTTAATTTTTTTTTTTCTGTACGTGAGTGATGTGGCATGTTCGGGGAGGTGGCCATCTAGGATTCTATCCTCGAGGGGGGAAGAGTCCAGGATTAGGTTCCTGAGGGGATGTTCACCTGGAGGGAGTGTCTAACCTGTCAGCATCGGAAATGTTCTGTGTGTGCCAGTTTGTAAGTGCGTTGGAGTGAGGCAAAGGACACCACGCCATCCGGACCCCACAGGTCTTGAATGCGGGAGATGCCAATGAGGTCCCAGTTACGGAACCCTTTGGTTCGGCCCAGCGTTCCAACTTCTCTGAGACCCATAGAGGGGTAGCCATCGTGAGGGTGTCAGCCCATCCCAGCTTGCGCTGCACAATGTGCCACAGCTGTACCGAGTGCTGCGTGGGCCCTGTGTGTGGGTACCTACCAGGCCTAGAGTAGAGTGCCGTCTCGAAGTTCCCGCCCGGCAAGAGCCAACGATCCATTCCATACCCAGGGACATTCCCGTTGCAGTATGTACCCTGATTAATGGCCGAGAGGTATGTATCCCAGTAATACTTACGGATGTCTGGGAGCGCTATGACGCCATCCAACCACCCCAGGGTACATTTTTGGAGGGATATGCGAGGTGTCCCAGACCATAGCAGCTCTCTCTGTGTTGCCTCAATGGACCCAAAGTATGAGTTCGGGACCAGGTCCGGATATTTTTGTAGGGCGTATGTAATGGCAGAGTTTTTGGCTCTATTTAGCAGTGATATAGATCATTAGTCTTGCTCACATCTAGGATAGGTATTCTTAGCCTGTGTTGGCCCTTTAAGCCCTTTTATCCAGACCTAGAAGAGGATAGCTGCTTAATATGCCTTTATTCTTGACTTTAACCTGTCTATTGCCTATTGGCTTTGACATACTAGATGGTTTATGTAGGTATTCTGGCAGAGCTAAGGGGCATTTCATCCCTTTCAGGCCTACAGGCCTAGAGCTAGAGGGACTCCATTTTGATGAAGCTGAGAGGCTTTTCAGGGTAAAGGCAATGTTTATAGTTAAGGCTGTTGTGTGCTAGAGGAAAATCCAGTTAGGACTGCTTCTTATCCGAGAAATGTGTTTTTCTCTTGGGCCCAGACGTAACAAGCAGATGGCCACTGCGGTTGCGTGGAAGCCTGGGAGCTGGCACAGGAATTCGGTAGGAGGCAGCCCTCTGGTGGAAATTTCCATGAGGGGAGAGGAATCCATATTAGCGAGCTACAGGAGAGGAGGAGTGTTCAGTTCAGTTTGGAGTTCAGTTCAGTTTGGTGCTCAGAACAGCTGGGAGCTCAGTTCAGCTTGGAGCTCAGAACAGCTTGGAGAGAGAGAGAGGATGTCTGCTGGAGCTGCAGAATAGAGTGCAGTTCTTGAATGGAGAAAGAAGGCAGACGATTGCTGAAGATGAGGAGAGAGAAAGCAGTGCAGAGAGCATCAAAGAAGGCTGTCAGCTGGAGCAACTGGACCAGAGACGTGATCATGTGGTGAAGGAGGGAGAGACAGAGAGAGAGCCCTAATCCCACCAGAGGCAGAGAGAAATCTTCCTTCTAATAGGTGAGGTAGTCTGAACTAAGCACACTTGCATCTTAATCTTATCTTTATTCCCTAGGCTTTTGCATTGCTAATCTTTTCCCTTTCAGCGGTGTGTTCTATCTATAGTCTTTGTCAGTTACAGATCTGTATATGTGTATTTTATTATTGTAATAATAAACATCCCCATAACTACAGTGCATGAGTTTTTTTATGATAAAGCTAGCCTGGCTTCTAGCCAGTTGCTGTTGAGCCACTGATGGATCAGAAGGGAGTAGGAGCGCTTAAATCAAGAAATAACTCAATCACATAGTGTGTATATCTTTGTCCCCATACAGTGAGGGTAATCTCCTTTCCTGGTTGATATTACTGTTTGAACAGATGCTACCCCTGATCAGGTAAGTAATAGTGAATAATTAGGGAGAGAGGAGACCTGCAACTAAGGGACCAAGTTAGTACACCCTCCCATAATCCTGTAAACAGCGTCTTCTGTTCCAAAGCATAGGTAACCTTTTTTCTCCTAGTCAGATGTTACAGCCAGAACAGATGCTGCCCCTGATCCGGTAAGTCTGAATAAATAGGGAGAACAGGGAGCCCTTGAGCTAGGGAATTGTTGACACTAAGTAATTCGGCTATCCCATAATATTATTGTAGTAGCAGACCCTTAGTGAAGAGACAGAAAACTGAAGGTGTTCATAGGAATGTGGTCGTCGTTGATATACGGCGTTAGTGAGAACGCTGGGGAGGATTACCAGCGTGGAGGGCTGCCGGATTGCGGCCCGTGTGTAAGTGAGAGCGTCAGGGGGGATGACTGGCGTGGAGGTTTGCCGGATTGCGAACCGTTTCGAAATAAGGGAGAGCACTGGGGCTGCAGACCCACGTGTGTAGACGCACCGGATTGTGTGTCATATCTGCCCTAGGGTAGACCGGTCTGGGTCGGGGTGGCCGCGAGACCAACTGATGTGAATATAAGTGAGGTGTAGGGTATGGATATCCTTAGTAATCAGTGAGTATTCTTAGTATCCCTATAGATTTAGTGGTGTTTTTAATAATATGAGCTTGTATATTGCGAGTTCCCCATCCCCAGGTAGGTACCCAGGTGCCTGGATAGATGATCCTGAGGAGGGATGTGATTACGTTCTGGCTGGGTTGGAGGGGCCCCTAGGGGCTGATCCCATCTAATCAGAATATCCAGCCATAACATCTGGCGTCACGAACTGTTTACTTATCCTGTGTGCCTGGCCATGTGCTTAGAGAGGTTCCCATGTGTTGTGAGTGAGTGCCATGAACGCCATAACATCTGGCGTCTACGAACAGTTTACGAAACCTGTGTGACCTGGCCATGTGCTTAGAGAGTTTCCCATGCGTTGTGCGGGAGTGCCCTGAGCGCCAGTTCCATCTGGCGTAATCTTGCAGTTTATGTAGCCTGTGAGACCTATGGGCTTGAACAGTTGCAGCGTGAGGAGATTGCATTACATCATGGCATTTGGTTTATTCAGGGTGGAAGGAATGGTTTTCATCTTGGTGTTTGAACTGTCAGGGTTGAAGGATGGCATTACATGAGGGAGCCAGTTACATCTTTGTGATGGTCCTATTGTATAAATGTGTGTAAAAAATGCTTTTAAATTGCCCATTAAATTGCTTGCTGCATCTGCTTATGCTGTGCAATGTGAAATGTGTTCATTGTAATATGATTTGTGGAGTTCTTTGAATATAGCTCCTTGTAAATATGGCTTGTGAATAGCGCCATGTTAATGTGGCTTGTGAGGTGCATGTTCTCATGTTGATCTGCTGTGTTCCTTGTGCATTGCGCCTTGGATATATTGTTTGTGAAAAGCTTGTCTTGTAAATATGGCTTGTGAATAGCGCCATGTGGTCATGGCTTGGATGGAGCATGTTATCATTACGTTAGGCAGGAGAGAGCTGGATCTCTCTCGGGTGCTTGGGGATAACGTTTTGAAAATGTGTGTACGTGTTATCTGTAAACGTGAAGAGATGTGTTCATGATTTTCCCATGTATCTGCAGTCATTGGGAATTGATTGTGCTTGAGCTGCCAAAGGGTTAATATCTTGAATTGAGATGGCAGTCTTTATTTTTAACATGCTGTTAACACGCATGGTTATCTGACCTGACTATAAAAGTCAGTGGATTATTTGATGGTTTGATTTTGACTTTTATTGATTCCTTGGTCTGCCTACGTGCTTTGTCAGCTTCTTGCCGGAAAGGTAACATCTTGTGCTTTGCGAAGGGCTCTGTTAAATGCGCCTACGAATTTGTGTGGGTTTACCTTGGAACTGATGCGGTTATAAATCAACCAGTCGGATTGAGATAAGGGTTTGCACGGAGAGAGCTGTGTTCTTTTGAATGCATGATTTAAAATGAGTGAAATGTTAAAAAGATGGCCCTGTTAGAGTGCACGCTACGGGGCTGTTTTCATTAATTATTTCTTTGAGGGTTTTCCATCTGGAAAGGAATGTGTTGGCCGATGCTTTGTAAATATCACAGGTTGAGAATAATCAATCTTGCCCGACAGTGCATGGTAACATGTGCTTTTAATTAGTGAAAGGCAACCGTGTGCTTTTAAAATGTATTTGTGTTCTCATTATTATTTTCCCAAATGCAAACTGAAACTTTTTTTATAAATGTGATTGTGTGCAGCAAAACCGGCCTTGGTAAGTTATCCAACTCAGTTAGAAATAATTGGCTGTTTCTTAATGTATGAATGTGGCCCTTTTATTAGGTTGGATTAAATAGCTTGCATGTTTAATTACACTGTAATGCATATTTACATGTTGCCCCTGGTTGAACTAAACACAATGGTGAAATGTGCCTGCATTTTATGTTGTTTTAAAATCATTTCTCTTTCAACAGCTGACAATGGTCCATGTTAATTCGTTTTTTGCAGACTGTATAATCTTGTGTGCAGTACTGAGTTGCCCCTTACTAAATCAATGCCCATATTTTAATGTCTTGCCTTTAGCTGAATTAGTTAGACAAAAGTCTTTTTAGAAAATGGAGCTTTTAAGTAGCAGTACATTGTCATAGAATTTTTTTTTTTAAATGCTAGCTTTCGTTAGTTAGAAAAATCAGGCCTGGGAACAAGCTTGCAAGGAATTTGTTTGGCGACCTTGACAGACCAGCTGGTTTGTGAAGACGAGTTTTTTTTTTTCCTTCCTCTGCAGGCTCCGAACACGGCCCTGTTTTGTTATGATTGGCTACCAGCCACTTTTGCTCCGCGGACGGTTTGTTTATGTAAGGGTGGGGTGAATTCGCTCTTCCTGGCTGTCAGCGCGGGCAGCTTCATTGCCTGCTGATAAGGGATTCTTGCAGACTCTTGCCCTTGCAGTTAGTTAGATACAGTAGGCTTCCCTGATTAGAGACTAGAGATGCTTGCATCGAGTGCTTGGCAGGGCCTTCCCCTCGCAGTGAGATCAACTTTTGGCAGTGATTCAAATTACTTCATACTGTAGCCTGGCTCCTGCTCTGAAGGGAGGGGCTGTCTTAAAGAGGATTAGGGTATGTTAGGCCCTGCTAAACATCATTAAAAGTTAGATTTTGAATGTTTTTAATTAATTAGGATATTTTCTTTTCAATAATGAAAGGCACCCGGGGTGCTTTTTAAATGGAAAATTTTGTCATGCAAGATTAATGATACTTGTTTTCTTGTTCCTAGGATTGCTGGGTTGTGGTGTGGGTGCGTGGGTCGGCCCCTCCCCCCCACTTCCTTTATTATTTTAGTTTTTTACTTTCATGTTTTTATGTTAGTTTATTATTTTTGGATGATGGAACCAGACCAGACTAGACCGGAAGGGTGGTGGATGGCCGCATCGGAGGAAGTGTCCGGATACCGAAGATGCTGGGTGGTGACCTACACTGATGTCCACAATTGACTTTGGACTCTTTTTTTTTCAAAAGGATTTGGTTGCGTAATTCCTTGGCCTGCATTATTCCCATGTTTCCAATCACTACGAGCAGGCCCCACTTTAAAAAAAAAAAACACAAACATGTCACCTATTATAGTTTTCCTGTTTTCTTCAAAACAGTTTTTGCCAATGAAGGACTTTTTTTTTGAATGGTGGTGCACACATGTGTTCCACAGTGTGAAGAAACTAAGTGATATATATATACACCAGTTATCTTGTAGACATGGGGTTGTCTTTTACTGTAATTACATTTTCACCTTGATTGATCAAAGGGTGGTTACCCTAGACTTTAGGTTGTCCTGGGAGGTGTGTCTTTTAGTATGTTTATGTATTAATGTTTGCCCAGACCTTGAAAATAATTTGTCATGTTTATTTCTCAGATTTCACTAAAATGTTTCCTTAAATTGACAAATGTCAGTAGGCCTCATTTAGGCCCATTGTTATTTTCATCCCACAAACAAGCCCCTACACCAATAGATTCCATGAGTCATCATTAGCTTAAGTTGTCCGAAGTAGGTAGGCCTCATTTAGGCCCTTTGTTGTTTTTTCATTAGAAGTTGAAACATATTTAGTTCTTAAGTTGTCCGAAGTAGGTAGGCCTCATTTAGGCTTAAGTTGTCCGAAGTAGGTAGGCCCCATTTAGGCCCCTTGCTGTTTTCATTCAACACATAAGTCCCTACATCACTAGGTTTCACCAGTTATCACTAGAAGTTGAGGCACATTTAGTTTGAGGATGCTTTGGTTAGTTTCTGTTGTTATCAGATCCAATCTCAGATATGTTTCAGCATTCAAGTCAAGGGTGCTTTGATTTGTTTTCAGTTGGTTGTTAGATTTGTATTCCCTACAATTGAGTTTCAGGTGGAATTTCCTTAAGTTGTCATTCTTTTTAGAGAGTTTTTTAGTTTTTGTTTGTTGATAGATTGTGTTGATGTTTGTTTATATGGATGTTGTTGTTTATTGATGTTCGCAAGATAAGGATCTAAGGGTGGAATGTAATGGCAGAGTTTTTGGCTCTATTTAGCAGTGATATAGATCATTAGTCTTGCTCACATCTAGGATAGGTATTCTTAGCCTGTGTTGGCCCTTTTAAGCCCTTTTTTCCAGACCTAGAAGAGGATAGCTGCTTAATATGCCTTTATTCTTGACTTTAACCTGTCTATTGCCTATTGGCTTTGACATACTAGATGGTTTATGTAGGTATTCTGGCAGAGCTAAGGGGCATTTCATCCCTTTCAGGCCTACAGGCCTAGAGCTAGAGGGACTCCATTTTGATGAAGCTGAGAGGCTTTTCAGGGTAAAGGCAATGTTTATAGTTAAGGCTGTTGTGTGCTAGAGGAAAATCCAGTTAGGACTGCTTCTTATCCGGAAATGTGTTTTTCTCTTGGGCCCAGACGTAACAAGCAGATGGCCACTGCGGTTGCGTGGAAGCCTGGGAGCTGGCACAGGAATTCGGTAGGAGGCAGCCCTCTGGTGGAAATTTCCATGAGGGGAGAGGAATCCATATTAGCGAGCTACAGGAGAGGAGGAGTGTTCAGTTCAGTTTGGAGTTCAGTTCAGTTTGGTGCTCAGAACAGCTGGGAGCTCAGTTCAGCTTGGAGCTCAGAACAGCTTGGAGAGAGAGAGAGGATGTCTGCTGGAGCTGCAGAATAGAGTGCAGTTCTTGAATGGAGAAAGAAGGCAGACGATTGCTGAAGATGAGGAGAGAGAAAGCAGTGCAGAGAGCATCAAAGAAGGCTGTCAGCTGGAGCAACTGGACCAGAGACGTGATGATGTGGTGAAGGAGGGAGAGACAGAGAGAGAGCCCTAATCCCACCAGAGGCAGAGAGAAATCTTCCTTCTAATAGGTGAGGTAGTCTGAACTAATCACACTTGCATCTTAATCTTATCTTTATTCCCTAGGCTTTTGCATTGCTAATCTTTTCCCTTTCAGCGGTGTGTTCTATCTATAGTCTTTGTCAGTTACAGATCTGTATATGTGTATTTTATTATTGTAATAATAAACATCCCCATAACTACAGTGCATGAGTTTTTTTATGATAAAGCTAGCCTGGCTTCTAGCCAGTTGCTGTTGAGCCACTGATGGATCAGAAGGGAGTAGGAGCGCTTAAATCAAGAAATAACTCAATCACATAGTGTGTATATCTTTGTCCCCATACAGTGAGGGTAATCTCCTTTCCTGGTTGATATTACTGTTTGAACAGATGCTACCCCTGATCAGGTAAGTAATAGTGAATAATTAGGGAGAGAGGAGACCTGCAACTAAGGGACCAAGTTAGTACACCCTCCCATAATCCTGTAAACAGTGTCTTCTGTTCCAAAGCATAGGTAACCTTTTTCCTCCTAGTCAGATGTTACAGCCAGAACAGATGCTGCCCCTGATCCGGTAAGTCTGAATAAATAGGGAGAACGGGGAGCCCTTGAGCTAGGGAATTGTTGACACTAAGTAATTCGGCTATCCCATAATATTATTGTAGTAGCAGACACTTAGTGAAGAGACAGAAAACTGAAGGTGTTCATAGGAATGTGGTCGTCGTTGATATACAGCGTTAGTGAGAACGCTGGGGAGGATTACCAGCGTGGAGGGCTGCCGGATTGCGGCCCGTGTGTAAGTGAGAGCGTCAGGGGGGATGACTGGCGTGGAGGTTTGCCGGATTGCGAACCGTTTCGAAATAAGGGAGAGCACTGGGGCTGCAGACCCACGTGTGTAGACGCACCGGATTGTGTGTCATATCTGCCCTAGGGTAGACCGGTCTGGGTCGGGGTGGCCGCGAGACCAACTGATGTGAATATAAGTGAGGTGTAGGGTATGGATATCCTTAGTAATCAGTGAGTATTCTTAGTATCCCTATAGATTTAGTGGTGTTTTTAATAATATGAGCTTGTATATTGCGAGTTCCCCATCCCCAGGTAGGTACCCAGGTGCCTGGATAGATGATCCTGAGGAGGGATGTGATTACGTTCTGGCTGGGTTGGAGGGGCCCCTAGGGGCTGATCCCATCTAATCAGAAAATCCAGCCATAACAGGCGTATAAAAATCTCGGCAGCACCATCATTTTGAAGAGTGCCGCCCTTTCAAGGAGGGACAGTGGGAGCTTCCGCCAGGAGGCAGAGTCCCTTTTGAATCGCTGTAGTAGCGGCAGGAGATTCCTCTCATATCTGGTGGTCATTTCCTTGGAAATAAAGATCCCAAGGTACCGGAACCCCTCCGTGGCCACTGTAATCGGGCAATTTCGAGGGGCTGCATTAGGGTTACCTTGTAGGACATAGAGTATGGACTTGCCCCAGTTGATACTATATCCTGAGTTTCTCCCGAAGCTGGTGAAGATGTCCATGGCCACTATAAGGGACTTACAAGGTCTCGTTAGGTATAGGAGGATGTCATCCGCGTAAAGCGAAATCCTGTCCTCCCACCCATCAGCCCAGCATATCCCTTTCAGGGTGAGGTCTTGTCTGATCCAGGCAGCAAAGGGCTCTAATGATAGGGCAAGAAGTAGGGGTGAGAGGGGACACCCCTGTCGTGTCTCTCTCTCGAGTGCAAACACCTAAGAGGTTTTATTATTGACAGAGACCTGAGCCAGAGGCTCAGAGTAAAGGAGACGCACCACCCTATGAAGCTAGGTCCAAAGCCCAGTTTTTGAAGGACCGCCATCATGTAGGGCCATTCAAGAGTGTCGAATGCCATTGCAGCGTCTAGGGACACCACCACTGCGTCTTCCTGAATGGTGTGACAGCTTTAGGATGCCTAGCTTCACCTTGGGGGTGCCCAGGAGTGGACACTTCACAGGGAAAGGCCAGGAAGGGTTCCAAAGCGGTATGTGCACAGCGCCTTGAGACCCCTTTGGGGGTGATACGTGCGCTATATAAAAGCACTACATTTACATGTAGCCGGCGGAGATTGAGCGCTGTGTTGCGATGGATACCTTTTAACTTAGAAAAAAACGGAAGAGAGTATGTGAAGGGGGAACATTCTAACAGGCACAGCCTCACCTAATTATAACGAACCAGCAAGAGTGGAAAAAGCTTATTCCAGGTGGTAAGAATGGATTAGCCAGTCTCTGGATGAAGCTGCCCTCAAAGTTCTCACCAAATCAAAACCCAGGTCCAGGGCAGTTGGATGATATATCCAGCAATTGCTGGAGCTAAAGAGAAATTTCAAAAAGATCGAAAGGGGTTGGAGGAAAAATCATGCCCCTCACCTGAAAATCAAGTATAAAACTGCCATAAGAAACTACCACAACCAAATATAATTTACTCAAGCTAAGTTCTTCGAAGAAAAAATCAGCCTGGTTTAGAATTCCTAAAAGGAATTGTTTGGGATAGTTAGGGCACGTACCAATGCCAACCAGGACCCCCATCCCTTAGTGACATCAGCGGAGAGGTTTAATGACTTATCCTCCTTTTTTCTCTCAAAAGTAACTGACATCTACGGCTGACACTGTTCAATGTGTATATGGAGCCACTGGCAAAGATTGTCCGAAAATGTCTCATCTTCATGACGTCTTATGCAGACAACACTCACCTGGTGATCTCCCTGGACCCAAAAAACAGTAGGGACTCCGAGAGATTAGCACCTTGTATGGAAAGAGGCAAGGACTAGATGACAAAAAACAGCTTAAAGCTAACTGGAGACAAAACCGAGCTAATGGTCCTTGGGAACAAGCAAATCCCCAGGCCTCCCATAAGCTGGCCGGTTTGTCTAGGTAACCCCCCTGTACCTAAAGAAACTATCAAAAATCTAGGCTTCTGCCTAGACAAGGATCTCTCCATGGTGACACACGCCAAGAAAGTCGCAGCAACCTGCTTTGGACTTCTGAGAAGTCTCCGAAAGATCCTGGATCGAATCTCTATGCAGCATAGGAAGACAGTGCTCCATTCTCTGGTCACTTCCCGTCTGGATAATGGAAACACACTATTCTCTGGGGCACCAAAATATGTGACCCACAGACTGCAGGTGGTCCAGAATGTTACAGCAAGACTACTGTGCAATGTCCCCGCTCTGGAGTCAGTGGAAACACACCTAAAAAGACTACACTGGCTCCCTGTGGAGGCTAGAGTTACATTTAAGGTGCTGAATATGATGCACAAAGCTCTACACATCAGATGCCCAAGGAAAATAAGGAGTCTATTATCACTTTACACTCCTAATAGGTACTTGAGATCAAGTTCAGAAGGATTCCTAAAACCAACTAGGGTCACTAGGGAGAGGTGGGGAGGAAGATCATTTTCCCACCAAGTCCCTAAACTCTGGAATTCCCTGCCACGCGAGTTTCGAATGATGAACAAAAAACTGAAGTTCCGTAAAGCAATTGAAACATGGAGTTAGTTTACAACATTCAGTATTCACAAACTCAGCGTGAACACTTACTACAAAAGTGTAAGTTACATGTCTCTACCTCCAGAGTAAAGCAATTTGCTTATTCTTGTGTGGGTGGTTGGTGTCCCTCTCTAAACCATTCCCCAATCCTCCCTAAACCCCTCTTATTTATGCTTAATCCCATCCCTTTTAGGAGTGTGTGTCTCTTTTCCAGCCTAATTCCTGGTGTCCCACTCACATTTACTTCTAAACCCTGTACTTTCCTGGTTCGAGACTCCACAGTTGCGTAGGGAACTCCGCATACTTAAGTATAGGTAAAACTCTCCATTTGGTGCATTGTGTAGAATGTTTTGTAGTATTACAAAATGTACTTCAAAGTGCAGTTGGTGAATCATGCCCTATATGTTAATCGTCAACTAAACACTATTCTCCAGCAAAGCACTGTCTTTCACCTCCTTCACTCATTAAGGATGCAAATTATGGAACCCAGGACTTCTGGTTTGATAGGGACTTCAATTCAATCCTCAACCAAACCATCAGTGGAGAGGATTTGTACCATAATCAATTACTTGTTCCTCCTCAAATAAGGGGGGATATTAGAAGAGAGACATTGTGTAGCACCTTACAAGGAATATAGGAGAGTATGCATAATGGGCAAATGGACAACCAAATGGACAACCATTATTGACAGTGGTAAGGATCATAACTCAAAAAAATATTGAACAACGTGAAGGGACCATCAAATATGAATTATGACTCCCGCGAAGACTGAATTAAATACATTTGTTACTGCCATATAATTTAATGACTTCGCTAACTGGAGTTTCTTACTATTTGTTAATAGCAAAGATGTGTCCTCCCTCTAACTGAAATAGCACAGATGAGTAAAGAAGCTTGAGCAGGACGTGCTCATGGTCAAAGCACCTTCCATTGTGTGTCTTCCAGGCTGGCCCATAACAGTGGGCTAAACTGCTTTACCCCTTTTTTACATTATCCAACTAGCCAAAAATAACATTTGAATCCTGGAACAGCTCTGCATTGCAAACATATTTAAGCCCAGATTTAAAATTGTAATTGTATTGCCTCCCTGACATAGAGGAAAAAGGTTTGCCAAACTACTGCTATAAATATCTTGATGCCTGGGTGGAGGCTTCTACTCTTATTTCTCTGTACCAGATTGGGCATTTCGCACAAATGCTATATTCCAGCAAGATTCTAGTGCTGTCCTTTTTACACTTGGATATATTTACAAAGCTGCTTTTGATGGATTCAATAGGGGATGTATGACGTTACAATGCATGCTTTTACCACGCATGCCTTTACAACGCGGTTTTTACAATGCATGCCTTTACAACGCATAGTGCTTTGGGGAGCTGGATAGTAAATAGTTTAATTTACTATTCCAACTCCAGTCCCCGTGGATAGTAGGGAAGGTGTTTGATAGTAAATTAAACATATTCCCTATCCTAGAGCGCCCCCCAGTGCAATGCGTTGTAATGGTTTGTGTTGTAAAAGTTGTGTCGTAAACGCACTGCGTGGCAAAAGTTGCGTTGTAAATGATGTTTCCCTTCAATAGGACCTTGTGTGAACGAAGTTGACAGATTGGGAATTTGCCCACTACTCATAAGAGCAAAACAGGGTGTATACTGAGACATGAGTAAAAATTATAATTGGGCACAATAATGAAATAACTAACTCTCACAAAAAATGTTTTACAGACCAAGATGCACCTGCTTGAAACTCTTACACCACATACTGTGGCAGTGAGTTACAAACAGACAGAGATTTTTCACCAGAACCTGGTTCATTTCTTAGTGTTACAATAGTTTAAAAAAAAGTGAGTATATCGAAGAAAAAAATAACCTATGGGGGAACTAGGATTCAACAAAAGTTTTTTATAATCACCTTACTGGAAAAACAAATACTCTTTTCTAGAGACCCTCACCAACCAGGGTTTCCCCTAGGTGGCATGCTTCATCATTGGGGTTCCTCTCAATCCTCTATGGATTAAGGCGTGCTGCAACTTGCGAACTACGTAGGAGCACTAAGTTATGGACTATGTGAGTTGCAGTGATGTGGAGTGGAAAGAAGATAAGTCTTAAAAATACTAACTAGTGAGCTACTGTTTTATTCCCACCCCTAGCTGTTATAGTTAAAATCAGGGGTTAATACCAGAGAGTAACCTGACCTTAATGAGTTTGGTTCCCCTAGTATTGCGTCTTTGTCAGCATGTTTCGAGCTGTCCCCTACAAGCTCTTCATAAGGACTGCACGGGGTCCAGCCTCATCCGTACCACTCCTAATAAATCCTATAATGAGGATACAGTAAAGTGCACACCTAATCTGTATACAAAAAATACATATGGTTACTTAATATTACTCCGTATCTGTAAATGAAGAAGCACAGAGATGCATTAAAAACAACTGCTGCCCACTGGAAAAACCAGCAGGTCATATAGGCTTGTAAATACATGCAGCTCCTTACCTAGATCAATTCTCCCGTATATGGTTAGGTGCACTTAGTGTTGTGTGTCAATTTAGATACCATATATAGGTTTCCCGATGTATGCCCTTATATAGGCACAATTCTCATTGCCCTTATTTAGGCATAGAAATCCAACCATTATTTAGGCATTATCCATGCTAACCAAACAAAGGCATGGTCACCTACTTCCGTCCATCCACATCATTCATGACGTTCCTCTGCCCGACTTTTACGTCAATACTGGCATTCCCAAACACCATCATGGTATAAATATACCTTCACTTGCCAAGGCAAGACACAGCTGCATACTTGTATTTTAATGTAATGTAAATGTAATGTAATGTAACGTCACATTTGTATAGCGCTACTAGCACTCCATGGAGCATCTTGGAGCTTGGGACCAACGCAGCTGGAATAGGTTGGTGGACTGGAGGCAGCTCAGTACATACTACACACTTTACACCAGTGCCCTACAGGCAGCGTCAGTGAGGGAGAACACCCAGGTCTTCAGGGACTTCCTGAAGTGGCTCTCATTAGACATTAGCCGAAGCTGGGGTGGCAGTTTGTTCCAAGCCCTGGAACCCAGGACAAAAAGTGATTTCCCACCTTTAGTGACAAAACTGAATCTGGTGGTTACCAACAGATTTTAATTAGCGAACCTCAGGCTGCGAGCTGGCTGATAACGTTTGAAGCCATTGGACAAGTACCTGGGCCCTTTTAGCTGAAAAGCTCTAAAGGTGATAACAAGGATCTTAAATAAAATACGCTTGTGTATTGGTAATCAATGGAGAGTCTTAAGCGCGGCCGAGGCAGATGACTTTCTAGGCCAGGGAAGTACCAAACGGGCAGTAGCATGCTGGACCAACTGCAGCCTGTGGAGCACGGCTTTATTAGTTCCCGCATACAGGCTATTGCAGTAGTCCAGTCTCGATGTTATCAACGCTACTGCCACTGTTTTCCTTGATGCCAAAGGAAGAAGATCAAAGAACTTCCTAAGGAATCTAATAATATGGAAACATGTGCTAGCCACGCCTACCGCTTGCTGCTTAAATGACAATTGGTCATCATACTTGATGCCCAGATTACGAGCAGAAGAGATAGTGTTGGGAGGAGCTTCAGCATCCTCGGGCCACCATTGTTTGGGGGAAAACAAGTTTTGAGGATCGAAGGGCAAGATTTCCGTATTCCTGGAGTTACACTTGAGGTGATTGCTATTCATCCACTCAAATGTGGCCGTAAGGCAGTTTTTCAGATTTTCCTCTGCTCCGGGCAGCTCCCTATCCAACACCAGGATAAGCTGCGTGTCATCCGCGTATGATATTGTGCTAATCTGATAGGAGGCGATTAGCTCAATCAAGGGTACCATATAAAGGTTGAAGAGTACAGGGCTCAAACTGGAGCCCTGGGGGACCCCTGAGCTGATGACTTTTACTACAGAATTAAATTCATCCAGTACCGTGACTTGACGTCTTTGGTTGAGGAAATTTCTAAACCATGCCAATGCCACTCCTCCTATGCCTGCGTTAAATAAACGGTCGACAAAATTGTATGTGAGACCGATCGAAGGCCGCCGATAGATCGAGTAAAATCAAGACGGCCTTCTTCCCTTGATCCATAGCCATTCGCAGGGTCTCTGCCGTAAACAAACGGGCAGATTCAGTAGAATGTTTAGATCTAAACCCTGATTGATTGGTGTGCAGGATGTTATTCTCCTCAAGAAAATTCGTAGGGGAGGAGCCAAGATGGCCATCGGGTCGGACGTGTAGTCCCTCGGCTCCACCAACCAACTCCTTCATCGCGCCTATCCTGTCCCCGATCCTGCGCTCAGTCGGCACGATGCGGTAGCCGTAATGCCCCGTCAGCTTGTGGGGAAATCCTGAAGACCGCGCTCCTCTGCAACCGGGAGAAATGCTCGATTGAAGTTCGAGACCCGCGGCGGCCCTCAGACCGGGGCCTCGAGTAGATTTTGGCGCCGGCTGTGGAATGAACAACATCGGGCGTCGGCAGCTGTACCTCGCCGGCCGGTCCAATTGGGGAAATCGGCTCTGGGCCTTCCGCTTCATCGGACGGCAGGTAAAGGATTGATTGTGTCCGGCGCCTGGGTCTGGAGTGCTTTTCTACTTGCGGGAACCCTTATCGTTCGTGGCCGATTGTTTGCCCTCCTGCTGCCCTGCTGCCAGCGAGAGGTCTCCCGTCTACATGCCCCACCGACTTCAAGCGGAACGGCTGGCTTATGGGATACTGTCAACTGTTGCTTCCTGGTGTCTGCTTGCCACTGTATCTGATTTACAAAAGGGGGTGGTGATGAACAGAGTGTCTGAATTGAGCAGACCACTCTTACCCAGTCCAAAGATCAGGGCTTGATCCATCACCGTTATTTATCTCACTGCCCCATCCCAGCTCAGAACCTGGCTATATGCAAATCAGTCTGTCCCTGGCCCAGTGCATCATGGGAACAGGGCAGACTAAACTACCAAGCCAATTCTTTACCAGAAAGGAGACAAGCTACCGGGGACCGGTTTCTGGCATTTCAGCCGTCTTCGGCCCGGCTTGCTTGAATCCTGATGGAGCAGTGAGAAAGGGACTCATGTCTGAGTATACCCTGCCACACCTATAGTGGCCAAAATCGATTTACAAAAGGGGGTGGTGATGAACAGAGTGTCTGAATTGAGCAGACCACTCTTACCCAGTCCAAAGATCAGGGCTTGATCCATCACCGTTATTTATCTCACTGCCCCATCCCAGCTCAGAACCTGGCTATATGCAAATCAGTCTGTCCCTGGCCCAGTGCATCATGGGAACAGGGCAGACTAAACTACCAAGCCAATTCTTTACCAGAAAGGAGACAAGCTACCGGGGACCGGTTTCTGGCATTTCAGCCGTCTTCGGCCCGGCTTGCTTGAATCCTGATGGAGCAGTGAGAAAGGGACTCATGTCTGAGTATACCCTGCCACACCTATAGTGGCCAAAATCGATTTACAAAAGGGGGTGGTGATGAACAGAGTGTCTGAATTGAGCAGACCACTCTTACCCAGTCCAAAGATCAGGGCTTGATCCATCACCGTTATTTATCTCACTGCCCCATCCCAGCTCAGAACCTGGCTATATGCAAATCAGTCTGTCCCTGGCCCAGTGCATCATGGGAACAGGGCAGACTAAACTACCAAGCCAATTCTTTACCAGAAAGGAGACAAGCTACCGGGGACCGGTTTCTGGCATTTCAGCCGTCTTCGGCCCGGCTTGCTTGAATCCTGATGGAGCAGTGAGAAAGGGACTCATGTCTGAGTATACCCTGCCACACCTATAGTGGCCAAAATCGATTTACAAAAGGGGGTGGTGATGAACAGAGTGTCTGAATTGAGCAGACCACTCTTACCCAGTCCAAAGATCAGGGCTTGATCCATCACCGTTATTTATCTCACTGCCCCATCCCAGCTCAGAACCTGGCTATATGCAAATCAGTCTGTCCCTGGCCCAGTGCATCATGGGAACAGGGCAGACTAAACTACCAAGCCAATTCTTTACCAGAAAGGAAACAAGCTACCGGGGACCGGTTTCTGGCATTTCAGCCGTCTTCGGCCCGGCTTGCTTGAATCCTGATGGAGCAGTGAGAAAGGGACTCATGTCTGAGTATACCCTGCCACACCTATAGTGGCCAAAATCGATTTACAAAAGGGGGTGGTGATGAACAGAGTGTCTGAATTGAGCAGACCACTCTTACCCAGTCCAAAGATCAGGGCTTGATCCATCACCGTTATTTATCTCACTGCCCCATCCCAGCTCAGAACCTGGCTATATGCAAATCAGTCTGTCCCTGGCCCAGTGCATCATGGGAACAGGGCAGACTAAACTACCAAGCCAATTCTTTACCAGAAAGGAGACAAGCTACCGGGGACCGGTTTCTGGCATTTCAGCCGTCTTCGGCCCGGCTTGCTTGAATCCTGATGGAGCAGTGAGAAAGGGACTCATGTCTGAGTATACCCTGCCACACCTATAGTGGCCAAAATCGATTTACAAAAGGGGGTGGTGATGAACAGAGTGTCTGAATTGAGCAGACCACTCTTACCCAGTCCAATGATCAGGGCTTGATCCATCACCGTTATTTATCTCACTGCCCCATCCCAGCTCAGAACCTGGCTATATGCAAATCAGTCTGTCCCTGGCCCAGTGCATCATGGGAACAGGGCAGACTAAACTACCAAGCCAATTCTTTACCAGAAAGGAGACAAGCTACCGGGGACCGGTTTCTGGCATTTCAGCCGTCTTCGGCCCGGCTTGCTTGAATCCTGATGGAGCAGTGAGAAAGGGACTCATGTCTGAGTATACCCTGCCACACCTATAGTGGCCAAAATCGATTTACAAAAGGGGGTGGTGATGAACAGAGTGTCTGAATTGAGCAGACCACTCTTACCCAGTCCAAAGATCAGGGCTTGATCCATCACCGTTATTTATCTCACTGCCCCATCCCAGCTCAGAACCTGGCTATATGCAAATCAGTCTGTCCCTGGCCCAGTGCATCATGGGAACAGGGCAGACTAAACTACCAAGCCAATTCTTTACCAGAAAGGAGACAAGCTACCGGGGACCGGTTTCTGGCATTTCAGCCGTCTTCGGCCCGGCTTGCTTGAATCCTGATGGAGCAGTGAGAAAGGGACTCATGTCTGAGTATACCCTGCCACACCTATAGTGGCCAAAATCGATTTACAAAAGGGGGTGGTGATAAACAGAGTGTCTGAATTGAGCAGACCACTCTTACCCAGTCCAAAGATCAGGGCTTGATCCATCACCGTTATTTATCTCACTGCCCCATCCCAGCTCAGAACCTGGCTATATGCAAATCAGTCTGTCCCTGGCCCAGTGCATCATGGGAACAGGGCAGACTAAACTACCAAGCCAATTCTTTACCAGAAAGGAGACAGGCTACCGGGGACCGGTTTCTGGCATTTCAGCCGTCTTCGGCCCGGCTTGCTTGAATCCTGATGGAGCAGTGAGAAAGGGACTCATGTCTGAGTATACCCTGCCACACCTATAGTGGCCAAAATCGATTTACAAAAGGGGGAGGTGGTGATGAACAGAGTGTCTGAATTGAGCAGACCACTCTTACCCAGTCCAAAGATCAGGGCTTGATCCATCACCGTTATTTATCTCACTGCCCCATCCCAGCTCAGAACCTGGCTATATGCAAATCAGTCTGTCCCTGGCCCAGTGCATCATGGGAACAGGGCAGACTAAACTACCAAGCCAATTCTTTACCAGAAAGGAGACAAGCTACCGGGGACCGGTTTCTGGCATTTCAGCCGTCTTCGGCCCGGCTTGCTTGAATCCTGATGGAGCAGTGAGAAAGGGACTCATGTCTGAGTATACCCTGCCACACCTATAGTGGCCAAAATCGATTTACAAAAGGGGGTGGTGATGAACAGAGTGTCTGAATTGAGCAGACCACTGTATCTGGGCATAGCCTTACTGTGTACTGTGAGCGGCCAGCCCCTGGTTTGGAGGGCTTCCATGTGCAGTGAGCAATGGTGCACATTCTTGAGGAGTCGGGCCGTCGAGTGGAAACATATGTGGTGAGCTGGGGGATGCGAGTGGATGTGAGCGTGGGTGTACCCAAGGCTACAGTGCTCTACTGGCGGCCATCGTCTCCTTCCGTCAAGAAATGACTTTCTCCGTGCTCACCCTGGCAAGGTTGACGGTATACTGTTTGCACCGGAGGGCTCAAACATGGCGGACTTGCCGGGCCACAGTGCTGCGCTTCTCCCCGGGTCTGACTGCCACAAGATGGCGGCCCCACATCACAGTGATTGCCTTGGGACTTCAGTATCCGGGGCTGCCTTTGGAATGAGCGACACCAGCCTGGACCGATGCGTGACCCGTGGCTTGCATTTCAGACGGGAGTCTTTTCCCCGTGCCTCGCCCCTTGAAACCCAGAGCTCGCTCCAACAGGAACAGGACATCGAGACTCTCCCCTTCTGCTCAGCCTTGAAGTCTCCTAGGGGGGCTATACACTCCTTGGCGGGACCGTTGGCCCTCAGTGTCCTTGCTCTGGCTGTGTGTGGGAATCGATGTGCCCCCTTTGGAATCCTGCTCACACCTTTCTGGGTTACCTTTGTTGGCAGGGAGGGGAGAGTGAAGACGGGACAAGGATGATCGTTCTTTGTTGTTGCCTGATGGTTTCCCGGTTGCAGACCGAATTGGATATGGACCATGTTGGTATTTTGGGTTGTCCGGTGTGCCGACTTTGCGCTTTTTCGCACTGTATGCTTGTATTGCGGTCCTTTTATTGAACAATATATCCTGGGCTACTATGTAACTGCTTGACCTGTGGAAAGATGGCGCCGAGGGACTGGTAGTGGGCTCCTCCGCCACCTTTCTTTATATACAACTTTTCTTTTCTTCCTTTCTTACTTATCTCACTGTTTCTATATTTCGGGTACTCTTTTTTGGGCGACAGGCACACTGCTAGGGGGGGGGGGGGGTAGGCCGTAGCCTCTGCATGCGTGTAGGGTGGGGGGTAGGGGGGGGGGATTTTCTTTTGTCCGTTTTTGTTTCTATGGGCCTTATTCTTTCTTCTTCCAACTTCTTTTCTTGTCTTATTTCTGTCTTTGGGTTGTAGTTTGGTTCGTTGCGAGGTGGGCACTGACCGGCATCAGACATACTATGTGCTCAATTATCCTGATGTGTATTTTGTCATGCCGCTGCTCCGATTATAACTTTTCCTTTACCTCTTGGGACTCGCCTGCTGATCATTGCATACTTGTGTTGTAGCAGGAGTGACTGGACTATGACTCTTCTTGTTTCCATATTTTTATTATAAAAGTCTCAACAAAAATTTAAAAATTAACCTTCATTCTTCCTGTCTCTCGGTAGTACGAGTGGGTCTAGTGCATTTCTGATCGCTCGCTTATTTTTACTGACGTGCTACTGGGTCATCGTATAGTTTGCGACAGTGCTTTAAATGTTTCGCGGCCGGCCAGGTGGTTGTGGGCCCGTATTTGTTTGCTGAATCTGCACAATAAAGGTTTCAAAAAAAAAAAAAAGAAAATTCGTAAGTTGGTTATTAACAAATTTTTCGTCAGCTTAAACACCACGGGGAGCAGAGAAATAGGACGCAGGTTAGAAAGAGTGGTTGGGTCAGGTAAAGCCTTTTTCTGAAGGGGCTTGACCACTGTAAGCTTCCATTCGCAAGGGATTTCTGCCGTAGCCAATGATGAATTAATAATGCTGTTAATAGTTGGGTTTACCTCCTCGACCAACGCCTGTTAAACCAAAGGCGGACAGGGGTCAAAGGGGGATCCAGATTTACTTACTAGAATGGCCTGATGTGAGTCCTCTAGGGAAATGGGGGCAAATGAATCAAAACAAGTAGTATTAGTTATTTCATTGCCTGACCCCATCCATTCCAGGTTCATTGAGGTCGATGACAAAGGGGGGAAATCCTTCATGATGTCTAAGATCTTCTTCTCAAAATAATTAGCGATAGCATTACAGAGAGGTAGAGAGGGGGGAATTTCCTGCGAGAGTGCTGTAGGGGTGGTGAAACTGTTGATGATCTTAAAGATCTCCTCCTGTCCATTTGCATAGGTAGATATAGCCTGTAAATAATGTGCTTTTTTTGCCAACTTGATTGCGGCATGATACTTCCTTTGGGCATTTTTATAGGTGTCGCGGGCAACAGCCTCGTAGTTTCTTCGCCACCTCCGCTCCAATGATCTCACTTCGCCTAACTCCATTTTTAAGGCTAATGAGAACCATGGGACACTCTTTTTATTTTTGATACCGCTTGAAATTTTTGCATTCGTTAAATCCGAGGACGTACCAAATGTCATAATCCACTCACAGAATTGCTGGTTATCTATCGAAGTATGGCCAGTTAATGCGGGTTTGCTCTCTCTTAATTTCTCCAAGAGGTCTGGCAGAGTGAGTAAGTTTTTCCAATCCGGTTTGCGACTAGCATTTATTATTTTCGTACTTTTCACGGGGACATTATGTTTTAAAAGAAGGTCAAATGGAATAAATTTGTGGTCTAACCAGATTTGGGCACAAGGGGATTTGACTATCAAACTATCTGAATTAGAACAAATACAATGTAGTACATGACCTGCTATATGAGTGGGTTCCAGCATCAGCAGGGTAAGACCAAGAATATTGATGATGTCCATGAAACAGGTTGCCCCTGGCTCCTTAGGGGAGTCTAAGTGGACATTACGGTCTCCTAACACCGTACAGTGGGCAAACCTAAGCGTAAGATCGCTCAGTATGTCTCCAATGCTCTCCAAAAATTTGTTGGGTGGGCCAGGTGGACAATAGATCAGGGCACCAGAAAAAGTAAAAGAATCATGAATACCAAGACAAAAAGCCATGGCCTCTACCCCCTTAATGTCTGGTAACTCGTGTTGTGGTGGATGATTGCCAAGCCTCCTCCCCGTTGCAGAGGCCTATCTAATCGCTGTATTAGGAAGCTTTGCGGAAGAGCCACTGCTATATCCAGGTTACACCAGGCAGTAAGCCAGGTTTCCATAATAAGAAGCCAATCTAAGTTCATCTCTGTGATCAGGTCATTAATATGTTGTGCATTTTTGCACATCGACCTAGCATTGATAAGCCCCCCTCGTAAAACAGTAGGTTGTGTGTCCAATTGAAGAGATGGCTCTGGAAAAAGCGTAGCCTTGCAATGGGAGCAACAAGCTGGACCGTCCCATATATATCTGGTATTAAAGCATCGTGACAGTGCGAGGAAAATTTATTAAGGAAGCATAACAACTCCCTAGACAAACCTGGGCCTCTATTACATGGAGCGGAGTCCCTTGCCTCTGACGCCTCCTCAACGCTGGCGGGCGCAGACGGGCAGGACTCTGGTTTGACTCCGGCGTGAATACAGCGTGCCCACTGCGCGTCACCGCTGCACGTCTCCATGGCAGGTTTAAATAGGGGAGTCGCCTGCACGCCTGAGCACTAGAGCGCTCACCAAGATGGCGCCCCCAGACGTCCCTACCTACCCCCAAGATGGCTGCAAAATGTGTGGACCTGCTAATAAGCCGCTAAAGCAGCGGTGTATGTGACAATTATAGTGCAAGTATGCGCTATAGTTACAGTTAAGATCAGGGGTTGAAAAAGGAAATTATTAAAAAGAATACACAAAACAGGGAGGTTTTAAAAACGCGCTCACTTCCACGAATTAACTCGCTAAATGCGCATAATGCCTAACATGCGCAGCGTAGCACAAAAGATACCTTGTGCAAACACTCGGCCTTGCACAGCTCGGCTACGCAGCTTGCCACTGCAAGTTCGAAAGCAATTCGAGTCCCCGTCTGACATACTGACCATATGCTGTCTTCCTCCTCGCTGAGAATCCAGCTCCAGTGTTTCTGACTCCCCTTGCAGGGTGTTAGAGATTGAGTCCTGGGAAAGAGATTCCAACCTCTCTCATTCTAAGGTATGGAGCAGACTAGAACCTAGAAGGAATCTTGGCAACTCTTGGCAAAACTAAACTATAGCTAGCTATACTTTAGAAAACAGCGCCTACTACTTACCTCTACTTACCTCATACTACACTTAGGTGACCGCTGCGCCTCTCACCAGGCCGGGTCACCCCCTTGCTCCTCCTGCCGCCTCCTGCTCCTGCCTGCCAGACTTGACGCCTTCTTCTTCCGCCACAGACGCCCCCCTGGCCCCCCGAGTGGCCCAGCCACAGCAGAGCCGCCCGCTCGCCAGTTTCCTGCCGCAGCTCGCCACAGGCCCCGCCCTCCACCGGCCCATTGGCAAAGCCGCTCCCACCGCCCAGCTGACCCGCCCTCCCGCCCTCCCGTCCCCCTTCTTATGACGCCCCCAGAGCGACCGCGGAGCGGACGCTCGCAGCGGGAGCACCGACTGAGCGCCAAAGGTGCGCCAAGGTAAGCCCGTCTGCACCCGTCCGCGCCTGGACCGCGCCCAATGCCAGGACCCCTGGCCCCAGCAGACCCCAGCCCCCCCGCCTGACGTACGACGCCGCCACCGTCAACGCACTCAATGCCGGCCGAATCCCAGGATGCTACCGAGCCACCCCGAGACGCACCCACGGACCCTTCTGCTGCAACTCCTGCAAGTTCACCTACATCTGGACCTGCGCTACTCCAGCACCAACCAAGACCAAGACGAGCAACAGCAGAAGCCACCTGAAATGCATCCTGCTCAACACCCACTCCGTCCACAGACACTCCCTCGAGCTCTGGAACCTGCTCGACACAACTTCACCAGATGTCGCCTTCCTCACGGAAACCTGGATGAACGCCTCTTCAGCGCCCGACATCGCCATCGCCATCCCAGACGGTTACAAGATCATCCGAAGGGACCGCATTAACCACACCGGAGGAGGCATCGCCATCCTCCACAGGAACACCATCCGCATCACACGACCAACACCGACGACACACTCGCACCCGCCGAGCACCTGCACTTTCAGGTCCACATCAACCCCAAGACCACCCTCAGAGGCACCCTCATCTACAGACCCCCGCGACCACGCACACAATTCAGCGAAGACATTGCCGACTTCATCAGCCCGCATGCCCTCTGCTCCGCTGACTACGTCCTCCTCGGGGACCTCAACTTCCACCTGGAGAACAACAACGACCGTAACACCACCACCCTGCTGGACAACCTCGCAAATCTGGGACTCAAGCAGCTGGTCACCACCCCCACCCACTACGCCGGACACACACTCGACCCTGTCTTCTCATCCAGCAAGGACATCGCCTTCAGCCACGCCACCGGACTCCACTGGACGGACCACAGCTGCGCCCACTTCAGCTTCAGAAGGACCACGATCCACCACCACCAGCAACAGGTTGCACGCAGAAGCTGGAACAAGATCACAGCCGACCAGCTCGCGACCTCCCTGAGCATGAACCCTCCCATCAGCGCAACTAACCCAAGCCAGGCGGCCACCAACCTCGCGAAGTGGATCAGCAACTGCGCAGACGACCTCGCCCCTCTGAAGACCCCGCCTAGCAGACCCGGTAGCAAGAAAGTCCCATGGTTCACCGATGAACTCAAGAGCTCCAAGAAGAACTGCCGAGCCCTCGAGAGAACCTGGCGCAGAGACCCAACTCCGGACAACATGACTGCCCTCAAGCTCGCCACCCGAAAGCACCACCAACTCATCCACGCCACCAAGAAAACCGCATTCAAGGAACGACTGGACAACAATGCACACAACAGCAAGGAACTCTTCAACATCGTCAAAGAGCTCTCAAACCCCAACGCCGGAAACAACGACATCATCCCTTCGCAAGACCTCTGCAACTCCCTCGCCTCCTACTTCCACAACAAGATCGCGGACATACACAACAGCTTCAGCACTCAACCGACGCATGCCACGACCGAACCACCGCCCCCCACCACCACCCTCCGCGCCTGGACCCCGATCAGCACTGAAGACACCGTCCGTACGATGAACTCCATCCACTCCGGATCTCCTACCGACCCCTGCCCTCACCACGTCTTCAACAAGGCCGACGCTGTCATCGCACCCCACCTGCGGGACATCATCAACACCTCCTTCGACTCCGCTACCTTCCCGGAGAGCTGGAAGCACGCCGAACTCAGCACCCTACTCAAGAAGCCATCAGCCGACCCCACCGACCTCAAGAACTACCGCCCCATCTCGCTGCTCCCGTTTCCTGCAAAAGTCATCGAGAAGACCGTCAACAAGCAGCTGGCCACCTTCCTCGAGACGAACGGATCCCTCGACCTCTCGCAGTCTGGCTTCCGGGCCAACCACAGCACCGAGACCGCCCTGATCGCAGCCACCGATGACATCCGAGCTCTGCTCGACAACGGAGAAACAGCGGCCCTCATCCTCCTAGACCTCTCCACGGCCTTCGACACTGTCTGCCACCGTACCCTAGTACAGCGCCTCAGCAATGTCGGAGTCCAGGAGAAGGCACTGGAGTGGATCATCTCCTTCCTCGTCGGAAGGACACAGAGAGTCCGCCTCCCCCCGTTCAGATCTGAAGCCACCGAAGTCATCTGCTGCGTTCCTCAAGGCTCCTCGCTCAGTCCAACCCTCTTCAACGTCTACATGAGCCCGCTTGCAGACATCGCACGCCAGCACAACCTCAACATCATCTCCTACGCCGACGACACCCAGCTGATTCTCTCCCTCACCAACGACCCCGCCACCGCCAGAGCCACCCTTCACGAAGGGATGAAAGAGGTAGCCGAATGGATGAAGAACAGCCGCCTGAAACTGAACTCGGACAAGACGGAAGTCCTCATCCTGGGATCCTCACCCTCCGCCTGGGATGACTCCTGGTGGCCCCCTGCCCTAGGCAGCGCACCCAAACCAACAGACCACGCACGCAACCTGGGCTTCATCCTGGACTCCTCCCTCTCCATGACCAGACAAGTCAACGCCGTCTCCTCATCGTGCTTCAACATCCTGCGCATGCTACGTAAGATATTCCGGTGGATCCCCACCGAGACCAGGAAGACGGTCACCCAGGCCCTCGTCACCAGCCGTCTGGACTACGGCAACTCCCTCTACGCCGGAACCACCGCCAAACTCCAGAAGAGACTCCAGCGGATCCAGAACGCCTCAGCATGACTCATCCTGGACATCCCCCGTCGCAGCCACATCACCGGACACCTGAGAGACCTGCACTGGCTCCCGGTCCACAAGAGAATCAGCTTCCGACTCCTCACCCACGCACACAAAGCCCTACACAACCAAGGCCCAGGATACCTCAACAGCCGCCTCAACTTCAACGCTCCCAAACGCCAGCTTCGATGGACCGGCCACGCCCTCGCCGCCGTCCCCCGCATCCGAAGAGCCACCACAGGGGGACGGTCCTTCTCCTACCTCGCCGCCAAGACATGGAACTCCCTCCCGACCCACCTCCGCCTGTCCCAGGACCACCTCGCCTTCAGGAAGCAACTCAAGACCTGGCTGTTCGAGCAGTAGCGGACCCCCCTCCCCTAGCGCCTTTAGACCCTCTGGGTGAGTAGTGCGCGATATAAATGCTTTGATTGATTGATTGATAGGTTAGGTACTTTGGGGTAGAACTATTTAGAAGCACCAGATGAGTATTTAGCCTGTGTTATTTATCTATGTATTTTTATGAATATATGTCATAGTTACAAACCATACTATTGCAGTATTATTTTATCTTACTGCTAACACTGTACGTATTATACTTCGCATTCTGTCTTACGATTGTAGGAGCTCATATCTCTTGCATGAGAAATAAGACTATTCAATAAACCCTTTTTATTGAAACGCCTGTCTATCTATTTCTGTGTAACTCTGTAGAAACGAAGGATGCACGATTGACTGAGTGAAACTGTTATCTATTTTTTCCACGATTCTGAGCAGAACTGTTCCGATTTTAAGGGAAACAAAGTTGTCATCTTTATGTGGTTGTCAGAGACTAATCCCTTCTTGTTAATTCGAGAGGTTTCTAGTGACCCCTGAGCTAGCTGGCACACACAAGTAATTAAGTTTAATGTACTCGATAGAGACATACTGACCTCAGCCCTATGTCAAAACTATAGGGTATATTATGCCAATGCGCAGAGCCTATAAGGGGTATAGGAACTACACTACATTAGTGTCTATGTTGGGTGCTCATTTAATGTGAAGTGAATGTGTCACACTCGATGCCAGTGAAAACACTCTTAATGAAAACTAGTGAGGCAAGACACCATGTGACAAACAACATGTAAAATAGATGTAGCGTATGATGACGTACTTCTATTTAGGTAATACTATTGCCTCATGGTCAACAACAGGGGAGGGCTTGTAGTCACACCCTAGAAATGGAAATAAGACACTTATTAAGAGTGTTTACACTGCCATCGAGTGTGACACATTCACTTCACACTAGATGAGCACACAACATAGACACTAAGTGCATCCACTATATACGGGTGCATTGAAATAGGTAAGGAGCTGCATGTATTTACAAGCCTATATGGCCTGACGGCTTGTCCGGTGGGCAGCAGTTGTTTTTAATGTATTGCTTTGCTTCTTCTTTTACAGATACTGAGTAGTATTACTGAATTGTATGTATTTTTTATATACACATTAGGTTATAACCATACCAGCTAGGGGCGGGAATAAAACAGTATCTCAACAGTTATGCATTTTTAAGACTTAGCTTCATTCCATTACACATCACTGGACCTCACATTGTCCATAACTAAGTGCTCCTACATAGTTAACAAGTTGCAGCATGCCTCAATCCGTAGAGGATTGAGAGGAACCCCAATGATGAAGCATGCCACCTAGGGACAACCCTGGTGGGAGAGAAGTCACTAGAAAAAGAGTCTTCCTTCTAGTAAAGTGATTACAATTAATTTTTGTTGAATCCTAGTTCCCCCATAGGTTCGGTTGTTCTCGATATACTCGAATTTGGTGAAACTATATACAGTAAGGAGGGTAAACCTAGCCTTAACCTCTACCTCCCCCGATTTTTTGGTTGTGTTAGTGTTACAATATGCTGACTAAACAGCTATAGAGGTCTGAAAAGATGATTGCCTATTTTCAATCAACAGAATTTCCTGAACACAGTAGTTGTCAACCGTACGAAAGCATTATAACGATGTCGGGCGGACGCCGTTTCGATGTTGGTTCTGTCAACCTAATTACAATGCGACCACACATGGTGCGGTTGCAAACTCTCATTTCTCTATGGGAGCTTCTGCTGCGGGCGGTTTCTGCCCGCAGCACCATCATCCATAGAGAAATGGGAGTTTGTATAAATCCCTGCCCCCCGGGCACCCAACCGGAGGATGCAGAGGCATAGGGGCCCCCAAAGTCACTTTCTGACAGGCTTTTCATGTTGGAAAGCCCAACATGAAAAGCCTGTGGGGAACCAACATCGTAATCCCGATGGCGGAAAAGACGTCCTCAAGAGGTTACGTGCCAATTCTGGCTGGCCGACAGACTCCTTGAGCTAGTCTGAAGCCAGCTGGAATGACCGGCCGGTCTGACTTCCTACAGCCTACATTGTTGATCTGCAGTCAGGACTCAAATCTTGGATGTCGGTCTTTCTGAGGCTTTTCGACTGACATCCAAATGAGGCCCTCAGTTCTGGGTTTTTGGCCATACGTGTAACAGATGGGGAGGGTAGCACAAAGGATACATTTAAATTTAACACACAGCTACTTAAAATTACCTAGACATAGGCCATATGAGCAAGGGAGTCCCAAGTGTCATTTAGCCGGCTTCAGGTGTGTGACTGACATTTTGACCTATACTTTTCACAGGATTGGTATCAAACTCTCTCTACAAATTGGAAATCCAATTTTATTTGCAGTTCATGCAAAATGGATGTCTCCCTTATATATATGGAGAAATCACATTCATAGGAATGATTTTGAAATGGTTGCTCAACTTTCGTGCTTCATCTAATCTTACAGCTTCCTCTTCAGAATCATAAATTTGCTTAGAATGTTTTCTTGAAGGTAAAATCTTTCAACAGTATCACTTTTCCAATTTTCCTTTTGCAGACTTCAAGAAGTGAACTTCAAGATATTAAAGTGGCAAATTTGATAGTTAATTAAAGGACTGGTGAGGGTTTTTACAAATCCTTCATACACTTCTCACACACAGGCCTTGAGGAGCACACATGTACTCTTCTTTGTAAGTCCATATTTTTGTGACAGTCTCAAAGCAGCTGCTTGGAATCAGCTGAAAATAGTTTCATGTGAGATGAATTTGAATGGCTTTTAACAAATAGAGTTTGTCCAGTACGCAGCACAAGCTACCAGGCAAGTAAACTACAAGGGCATCTCAAAGGGACTCTATCACAAGTCACTTTGAATATATTTCTGCTTCTCCTATATGTGGAGATTAGAAAATGTTGGACTGCATATTGCATTGGTAGTCATACTGTTGGTTGAGTGAGTGGTTTTTGCATTGGTTGTGTGAGTGACATACAATTTGGCACTTATCATTACATCTGCTCAACTATAGGCATATATATTGGCTAATGCACTTATTAAACTCACATAACCTTGATACTTCTAAGGATGATCTAATTTTGTCTTGAGTGGCCATGACCTCGAGTTGGCCATGAAAATGGTTGGGTTGATGGAGGTGTTGGTTACATTCTTATCTGGCAAATAAGCTGTCTCTAAACGCCTTTAAGGTGATGGCCCTCACACTTATTAATGCTGCACCCTCAATGTAAAAGCATTGCGCTGGGCTCACCGAAGAATAACAAACATATTTTTTAACAAGAATTCTATAAAATCACGAGCTCTGAACATACCTATCAATTTAAATATTGCAGTTATGTTTAGTCATCCAATTTACAAATATTTGATTTCCATTATTATATTGACAGCTGTCTCCCTAAAAGTCAAAAGGTACCCACAGTGTGAGTGACCTTTAGGGTTATTTGTATGCTCTTGACTTGGACACCTATGGACATGAATGACAAATGCAATACTTATGGCCTATTTGAGAGGTGCTCACTGCCACTGTGTTATCTTTCATTAGATAGCATGCACTCTTTTTAGCATGATGTATATCTCAGTTCCCCGACAACAAAGTAAATGTTCTACTTAGCCTGATCCCCCCACTCCCTCGGTCAATTCAGGCATCCTCATGGGGAATGTCACACAGTTTGAAGACCTCTGATTTAAGATAAGAGCCAGGTGGAGCTGCTCGGAAGTGCAACCCTCCCTCCTTAGTACTTTACATAAGTGCTACTGTGTGGTCCGATGCATATTTTTCTAAGACAGATGTTTTAATGTTTTTAATTGTGATTTCTCTGATCATTGAGGGAACTAAACATCTTTTTTTAGTTTCTGTTTCAGTAACTTCACTGATCTGTTGCTTAGAGCTCACTGGTTGGTCTGCTATGAGTGTTTGAGGGAATTATGTTATTCTTTGTTATGATGAACATTGTAGTGATTTTAACTAATTAACAATAAATGTCAGTAATTCATTAGTTATCCACAGGACACAAACATATGTTGGCGTCCGCCATTTATTCCCCATCATTTATTTTAAAGATGGCAATGGTATTAACTACTTTATTTGGATGATAGTTAACAAAGCAGTTATTTCTTCTATATTGTCTCTTTTCAAGTCATATTCTTACATGAAATTGCTGTTTTGTGTCTATTTCATTTTCTTGCTCCTTATTGTATGTTAATAACCTAAACTATTCCAGACTTAGCCCAGTCAGCTGTTCATGCATAGCCTTTGTAAGTCACAAGAGAAGATTAGCTCAATGTTTTCCTTGCAAAGTGTGGCTTCTGTCACATGTTTGTTCATGCCCAGTGTGGCTAATCTTTAAGACAGACCTTCACACCAGATAATAAAATTACCGGCTATAAATATCTTAAAAGTGTAATTTTGCTGAAGCCAACATGTTCTCTAACAGTGTTCTTTAGTAAAATACCAATCTTCAAGACGATTAATAAGACCATCAACAAGATATTAAAAGTATGAGTATTATGCTATTTTATTGGGTGTTCATACAAAAAAATGTTAAGGTTGGGTTTCTCCTCCCCATAACCACACTCTTACCTCTTTTGCAGAATCGAGACTAAATACCCCATGGATGTTCTCAAGAGAAATTTCCTAATTTTATGAACAAATCTTTTTTTAAGTTCACATAAGAATAAGTAAGACTTTATTCAAATTAAACTGCCTCTTAAATGATTTACATTTCAGTAGACAATTCTACTAGCCTCGATTACCAGGTCTGATACAAGACAATCGCTCAGATTCTGTGTGGGTCAAATAGGGTGAAATGTACTATGCTTGGTAAATACTGTTTACCAGACACTGGGAGGGATATTTACCTCTTGAAGTAAATATCTGATATTCTGAATGCTTAGGGAGACATTAGGGCATAGCATAGATAATCAGCTTTCAACACATATGTTTTTCCTATTTCTAGAGCCATCTCCGTAATACTTTTTGACATGTTTGACATGATGACATTTGTCAGGTCAAAATTACAGGGTTGCTGTGCTTACCATACAACTTAGAAGTTCAAACCCTGAACAAACTACTGTTTGCACAGGGATCACAATTATCGCCTTACATAAAACCCAGGTCTTAATTCCGAATAGTTCAAAATTGAGGGTACTGCACCTGGTGTATGACATTATCACAGGATGGGTAATTTTTCACGTCTGGTAAATACCTCCATTCTGGGCTTTCCCTGGCAGGAATAAGTCATAACTAACACAATTGCGTTGAACAAGACACATTCTTCATGTTATTCCTTTTGTACAATTGATTTCACTAGATACATTTAATCAGGTTTTTGGTGTTATAATCTGTCAGGGTAAAGGTGTGGCATGACTTTTTACACACATATTCAAAGTTTCAAATAAAAGTGCCTGTGAATTTATCATATAGGGAAATAATGACTTTGCAAACATGGGCAAATCAGGCCCTCAAATCCCCGGTGAAGTTAGGGTGGATGGCCCCATTTTGGAAACCATCCCTAAAATCTCTGATTTTGAGCTAGGTAAACTCTGTAGGAAGGTGAAATCGGGTTCCCCAGCTGACCCAATGAGGCCGGCGCAATTTCAGGAGTCCCTGGCGCACTTCCAACAGCCGCTTGGTGACATCATTAATTTATCTTTTTCCTCTGCTAAAGTACCTAGAGCCTGGAAACTGGCTTGGGTCTCTCCCATTATTAAAAAGCCCTCTGTAGACTCTTCTAAGCCAGAAAACTTCAGGCCCATCCCTCTCCTTCCATGGGCTGCAAAGATTGCGGAAGCCCATGTGAGTGACGTGCTGTCCCGTTATCTGAACAACAATGATATCCTGGATCCGTCTCAAAACGGGTTCAGGCGGGTCACAGCACCAAGTCTGCCCTACTTGCTACAACTGAACATCTTAGGATGATCCTTGATGGCGGTCGGAGTGCAGCACTGATTTTATTAGACCTCAGTGCTGCCTTCGACACGGTATCTCACGACATCCTCTTGTCTCGGCTGGAAGCGATAGGGATCACGGGATCCGCCCTAGAGTGGTTTAGATCATTCCTTGAGGAGAGATCCTTTTGGGTCTCGGCTCCACCATTAATTTCTAACCCTCACCCTATCGGTCAGGGGGTCCCACAAGGCTCTGCACTCAGCCCATCTCTTTTCAATCTTTATGTGCAACCCCTGGCCGATGTAGCAAAAAAGTGGGGCCTCACGCTGGTATCGTATGCAGACGATACCCAGCTGGTCATCACTTTATCCGAAGGGCCATCTGCTTCGGCTACCAGGTTTAGAGATGGAATCACAGCTGTTGCCCAATGGATGATGGACAACTATTTGCAGCTCAAAAGCCGAGGTTTTGCTGGCAGGGAAGAACACCGCCTTCTGGACTGAGCACTGGTGGCCGGCATCGCTGGGCGAAATGCCAACACCAACGGCTCTTGTTAAGAACCTGGGAGTCTGGATGGACTCCTTACTAACTTTCCAGACCCATACTAAGAGAGTGGCAGCTACCTGCGTGGGCCTGTTGAGAGGCCTCAAACCCATCCTGAAATATTTTGAACCAACGGTGCGGCAGATCATCATGCAAGCCTTGGTATCCTCACGCTTGGACTATGCTAGCGTGTTGCTCCTGGGTGCTAATAAAACTGAGATCCTACGACTGCAAAGAGTTCAAAATATGGCCGCGAGAACTCTGATAGGGCTCCCTCGATGGTGCTCTGTCAGACCTACAATGAAAAAACTACACTGGTTACCGATTTCATCTCGGATCCAGTTTAAAGCCCTGGTGGTGGCCTTTAAGATTCCTAAGACTGAGAGTCCGGCCTTATTACGCCCTCTATTGACCTGTTATGTTCCGCAGCATAGTCTGCGCTCACTGGGGCATGGTATTACATAAGCATAAGAAAAAGATATTGCTGTAGCCATTTTTGTCCGTGTGTCCTGAGAAAAGTGTAAACAAGCATTTGCAATGCAATAGGTCTCGCATTAGGAAAGTTTGAGCTATTGATATTGTAAATGACAATTTTTTTATTTATGTGTTGGTTTTGAAAATAGCGAAATTAATAGCTTTGTCATTTACAATGCCAATAGTTTTAACTTTCGCAAATGTGACACCTATAGCATTTGTAATGCAATATGTGTATTATTTACGTGACTTAGATGTATTGATATTACAAATAACAATGTTTTTTTTTTTTTTTTATAATTATTACTTAAATAAAAGCTATTGTAATTTATAATGGTAATAGCTTAAAATTTTGTAAATAACTTTTGTGAAGATTATGTTCAGTGTATTTTATTGTGACGAAAATCCAAGAACAGAAGTGAAATATTAACATCTTTTTGTGACATTTGTAATAAAGCTTGAAACATTGAGAGAACATATTTCAACCAGTTGTTGTTGAATGGTTGCACAGATTGATGCTGTGGTGGCGTTGAGTGATGTTGTGGTGGCGACGAGTGATGCTGTGGCGTTCAGTGATGCTGTGGTAGCGCATAGTGATTTTGTGGTGCCCCTGAGTGATGCTGTGGTGATGCGATAGATAGATAGAGTGATGGCGATAGAGTGAGTGCGATAGATAGACAGATAGAGTGAGGGCAATAGATAGATATAGTGAGGGTGACATATAGATAGAGTGAGGGTGACAGATAGATAGAGTGAGGGCGATAGGTAGATAGAGTGAGAGCGATAGATAGATAGAGTGAGGTGGCCTTGTGGTGGATGTGGTGGTGGCAGTGGTGCTGGTGGGGGACGTGGTGGATGTGGTGGTGGTGGACGTGGTGGTGGTGGACGTGGTGGTGGTGGAGGTTGGTTTGGCGGAGGTGGGTGTGGTGGTGGTGGATGTGGTGGTGGTAGACGTGGTGGTGGATGCGGTGGTGGTGGACGTGGTGATGGATGTGGTGGTGGTGGACGTGGTGGTGGATTTGGTGGTGGTGGTGGTGGACATGGTGGTGGTGGATGTAGTGGTGGACATGGTGGTGGTAGTGGATGTGGTGGAGGAAGACGTTGTGGACGTGGTAGTGGCCTCATGGTGGACGTGGTGGTGGCCGTGGTGGTGGTGGTGGACATGGTGGTGGTGGACGTGGTGGTGGATGTGGTGACATGGTGGTGGTGGACGTGGTGGTGGTGGACGTGGTGGTGGATGTGGTGGTGGTGGAGGTTGGTGTGGTGGTGGTGGACGTGGTGGTGGACGTGGTGGTGGTGGTGGACATAGTGGTGGTGGATGTAGTGGTGGTAGAGGCTGTGGAGGGGGTGGATGTGGAGGTGGTGGCTGTGGACGTGGTGGTGGATGTAGTAGTGGTGGTGGATGTGGTGGTGTTGGTGGTGGACATGGTGGTGGTGAATGTGGTGGTGGTGGTGGACACGGTGGTGGTGGTCATGGTGGTGGACGTGGTGGTGGACATGGTGGTGGTGGACGTGGTGTTGGTGGACATAGTGGTGGTGGACACAGTGGTGGTCGATGTGGCGAATGTGGTGGTGGTGGATGTGGTGGTGGAGGTGGTGGTGTTGGTGGTGGACATGGTGGTGGTGGACATGGTGGTGGTGGAGGTGGGTGTGGTGTTGGTGGTGGACATAGTGCGGTGGATGTAGTGGTGATGGACTTAGTGGTGATAGACGTAGTTGTGGTGGAAGTGGTGGTGGTGGATGTGGTGGTGGTGGATGTGGTGGACATGGTGGTGGTGCATGTGGTGGTGGTGGATGTGGTGGACGTGGTGGTGGTGGATGTAGTGGACATGGTGGTGGTGGATGTGGTGGTGGACGTGGTGGTGGACGTGGTGGTGGACGTGGTGGTGGTGGACATGGTGGTGATGGACTGTAGTGGTGGTGGAGGTATATAACCACAACTCATCTGTGATAAGAAAATGGCATAGCTACTTTACTGTAATAATGTATTACACTGGTGATGCCGCATTGCCAGCAGGCAGATTGAAAGGCAAGGTTAGCAAGCCACGCCAATGTTTAAATAATTTGATATTTGATATTTGATATTTATGGGTATTTGTATAGCGCGAGCGTTCGCCCCCAGGGGAGCATCATGGCGCTGGGCGAGTTACAGAGGAATAACTGAAATAGTGTGGTGAATGGAAGATAAGGCTAAATTGCAGCCAGGACAGAGGAGTCTGGTAGTTTGTAGACCCATGTCTTGAGAAGTTTCCTGAAATTATTCTCATTGTTAATGGCTCTAAGGTCAGCGGGTAATGTGTTCCATGCTTTAGCTGCCAGAACATTAAAGGATTTTCCTCCTCTGGTCTTATATTTAAATCTGGGAATTTGAACAAGGTTAGTCCCAGAAGATCTCAGGCAGCGCGAAGGATTATATCGCTTGAAGCGGTTTGCAAAGTAACGGGGTCCTGTGTTTTGCATGGTTTTGTGGACTGTAAGAAGCAGTTTGAAAAAGATTCTTTTGTGCAGTGGCATCCAGTGAAGTAGGTTCAGGGCTGCAGAGGCAGATGACCTTCTGGGGAGTTGTAGAACTAGTCGGGCTGCAGCATGTTGTAGGCTCTGCAACTTCCTGAGGGTGGATTTTTTCACCCCGGCCATAAGGCCGTTGCAGTAGTCAAGTCGGGAAAGTAAAAGGGCTACCGCGACTGACTTTCTGGCTGCAATTGGGAGGAAATCAAAAAATTTCCTCAAGGATTTTATTAGTCCAAAGCATCGACCGGCAGTGATCTTAACGTGGTCGTCAAAAGTGAGGGAAGAGTCAAATTGTACGCCCAGATTTCTAGCTGATGTAACTGCACTAGGAGGGGCCTCGGATCCTGTGGGCCACCAATCTTTAGGGGAAAAAGAAGGATTCTTGCCTATTGGGATGATCTCTGTCTTTGCACTATTGCATCTAAGATGATTAGTGTTTAGCCATCCAAAGACATCAGAGAGGCAGTTTTTGAAGCGGAGCTCTGCGTCCGTACGCTGTTTGTCAATGGTGACGACCAATTGAGTGTCGTCAGCGTAGGACGTGACCAGAATCCCATGTGATTCTATCACAGCTAAGAGGGGTGCCATGTAGATATTAAAAAATAGGGGGCTCAGTATGGACCCCTGGGGCACTCCAGATGTAATTGGCTTTTCGCAGGAGAGATATGGTCCTAGTGCCACAGTCTGAGACCTATTTGATAGGAATGATGAAATCCAGGCCAGGGCTGAGTCTGTTACGCCAATCTCTCGCATTCGATTGATTAAGATAACATGCGAGATGGTGTCGAATGCCGCTGTGAGATCCAACAGGATGAGGACAGCTTGCTTGCCCTCATCCTGTAGGAATTTAATAGAATCAGCAAGCTCGATCAGAGCTGTTTCGGTCGAGTGACCGGAGCGGAAGCCCGATTGCTGCGGGTGCAAGATGTTATGGGCTTCTGTGAAGGTTTTGAGCTCCTCGTGCACTAGATGCTCCGTGACTTTGCCCAGGAAAGGGAGTAAGGAGATGGGCCGCATATTAGTTAAGTCTGTGGATGGTTTATTCTGTTTTTTCAACAGAGGTTTGACAGTAGCCTTCTTCCATTCGGCGGGTACAATTCCAGATTCAAGGGATTCATTAATGATTCCATTAATGTGAGGATTGATAATTAAAGGTGTAACTAGCATTGCAGCTTTGTTCTGGTCACTTTTAAAAAAAATAGTTATTGGTTCACAAGGTGAATTTTATGGCACTCTATTGCACTGCTGAAGTCATTACAAGAACTAAGAATTTTGCAGTTTACCACACGTGGACCTGCACCTACTTTTCAAAGTGCCTTACATTAAATTGTTTAAAGTATAGTTTCCAGCCATTTATAATGTGCATATTGGCATTGGCTTTATTTTCACAGCATACATTTTATACTTATTTATATGCCGCAGTGGTGTCTCTTTATAAAGAAGAGCATGGCAATGAGGATTTAAAATAGGGTTTGGGTTGTGACTTTTCAGAAAGAGCACTGCTTTAGCCCAAGTTCCTCTTTGAAATGAGGGAATTCCTTGGTGATTTGCAATATCCTTATACCGTAATCCATACTTCATCCCATATTTTTTTACATGTCTTACTAATAATATATAAGGCTGTGTTATCATCTATGAATGCCATCTTAGGCCTCTAGTGATATTTACACACCACTTTCGTTGGCCTCATTGTTTACCTCGTCAGATTGTTTCTTACGTCATATCAATACCTTAATTGCATTAACAGACTGCAATGCACAGTTAGTGAGTATAAACCCTCTATGTATATACCCAGTACAGATAATCAGAATATGTACAAGCTGTTGGACAACCAATGTGCTAGAGAATATAGTATTTAAGTTAAAGCAGTAGTTAGGGCATGGACAGGCTAGAATTCACTTATCGTCACTATAGCACCTCTCTATAGATCTTTGCAAACCAGGAGTTTCCTCAAGGTAGCATAGGTTGCATAGACTAGATAAGCCAGTTTATACGACCAAGGCGCATAATTTAGTGTGCCGACTACATTTCTGCTTCTGTTTTCTGCGTTTTTGTATGTCTATATTTGCTTAACTTTCTTACAAGTGGCAGTACATCGGCAAAGTGCTGCAAAGAACGAATTAGTAAGAACAATGCAACTCTGGAATCTTGGTTGCTATAAAAGACCATGCATTATCATGCATGCATATGAAACACTTTTAGCTCAACAACAGTGCCTACAGAAACAGCATAGAAAGCAGAGCACAGCTACACCTCCCCTATAGATGAAAAACATATGCATATTAAGCTAATCGTTACTACCTTCTTGAAATGGTCTCACTCGTAATAAAGGGAGAAGCGCAAAGCACATTTTGGACACATGGAATTCAGCTTTAGTTTTCTGTAAGTGACTGCAAACAGAGGGTGAAAAAAAGTAGGCGTTGTTTGCTCTGACCTCATGGGTAATGTGTACAGTATGCGTGTCAAGTTTCCCGAGCTGGGAATGTTACAACATTTCACGAGTACAGTCTCAGGATGCCTGCTGCTTGTGCAGGAAGTGACTGAATGTAATGATAACTTAGATTAATACACCGGCTCACTTGACCTGAATGATGGTTTATCTCGGAATTCCACCTCAGCTTTACTGCTGTTGCTAAACTTTCCCGACATAAACACGAAGTAGATTGCAATTGAGAGAATTACCATTTGGTGACAGGGGAGTGAACTTTTCATTTTAGACTTCTAATGAGATTTCGTTTTAAAAATAATAATACTTTACAGTACTATATACGCTGTGCCCAACAAATGGTGCGAGAATTTTTTGATGACTTAAAAAGAAGGCGTATCAGCGTTCTGAAACAAAGCACGCATAGTCTCCGAACTTGCCAATATTAAGGCACATGAGGTCTGCACTCACGACTCTCTAAGGATTCGATGGAAAGCCATTGGCAGAGTACCCTTTATGAACAAACGAGAATGGAGTGGGAGGAAAAAGAAATTGAGTGGAAAAGAGGACAGAAAACAAGGACTGGGCGAGAAGGGAGGGGGGCATGCCAGTAGGAAGGGAGGGTGTGACAAATGGTCAGCATTTGGCGGCCGCTTTGATGTTCTCAGTGGCCATGCGGCTCACGGAGAACATCAAAGCGGCAGAGAGGAGGGGCTGGGGAGAGAAAGGGCACAGTGAGGTGAGAGGATGGAGAGAGCCAGAGTTTGGGAGGAAGGATGCAGAGGGAGGCGGGGCTGGCAGAGTGAAGCCAGAGTGGGTGCACATGCATCTATGCATCTACCAGGGGTGTGCCTGGAAGTATGTATTCATGCGTCCACCTTGTATGAATGGATGGATGAGGGCGAAGGTTGAATATGTGCTGTGAGTACCTTGAGGGGTGAGCATGCGGCTGGTGTACGTGTGCAGCTGTGTGCAGTTTGTGTGCAAGTGTGCGCCTTTATACGCGTGTGTGCTGACATTCTGATGGTGTTGTGTGCATTATGGTGCATTGAAAGTGCCAGCAGTGTGCATGCGCCTCTGAATATTGTGTGCACACCTTGAAAGTGTCTTTGTACTCCATTGTTATTAATGCTGAAGCGATTGTTAACTGCGGGGGAGCACGTAGGGGATCGTCTCTGCAGCAGCTGATATGAGGGAAACCGCCTGCGGCCTGGTGACAGTGGGTGGTCCACAGCGCGAGATAGTCTGCGGTGGGCCCTCCAGCAGCAAGCAGCACAGGAAAATCTGCAGGCGACGGCCCCAATGTAAGAGAAGGAGGGGGAAGCCTACTGTGCACCCTTGGGTATTGCTTGCAATTTCCGCATTTCCTACTCCGTCATCCAACAGTATATACATATTCGTAATGTTGTGTTTAAAGGATTTAGAAACGGGAATTAAAAGAGTCAAAAAAGCATAAAAAATGCTAAAGATAAGAACGATAATGCTCGACAACTAACTAATGTCGGAGATTTGCTGCTTCTGGCTGGTCAGGCGAGGGAGGAGTTTATTTTCCGAAGACCACCGAAGATCAGAGATCACGTATTCCGGAGATTACTGCCAATTATACACCTGCCTTGTTCCCGAAGATTACGAAGAGCAGAGGGTTGCACATATTATATGAAATACCAAATATTACTTAAAACCCACTGACTTTTTTTTTATGTAGTGGCTCGTGCCGCTCTCTATAACAGAGGAATGTGGATTGTTTGAGAGAAGCACACGGAGCGGTGTGGGTGGGCATGAAGCTGTTCCCTGTAGCATTATAGGATACAGTGGCTACAAAGCTGCAGGACGGTCACATTTCCAGGAGTGGCAGAGTCCAGTGCTATCCCATAGAGAACAGCACAGAGGCAAGCGTAGACCTACGGCAAGGGTGTGCAGCCCAGCCCGGAAGAGGTATAATGAACGAGGCACCTGCCTCTCTGTACATGTACAGTAAAGTAATGTCAGGGTCTGCGGTACTTGACCCAGGTTCAGCTCTATAGAGTAACCAAAGCATAGCACAATCCTGTAAAGGAACAAATAATGAAGTATGTGCACCTCATAGTAAAGTAACTGTGTGGAGTGAAGTGACCAAGGATACAGTATCAACGACTACATCACTATGTAAATAAAGGTCTGGACCGAACCAAGTGTATCTGTTCTAGAGATACAGCGACTGTCGCATACATTGTATAAAGAAACACTATCTAAGGCATAGAGATAGTTGTGTAAATGTTCATGGCCCGATGCATGTGCATCTCTCTGTATTCTGGTATAACCCTACAGTGTTAGAGTGAGTGAAGTTTAAAGGAGCCATTTCAAGAGTGGTCTAGGTCTATGGTGCCCTTTATTAATACACATATTGATGAGTATGCAGCTCTATAGAGATAAAACAAAACAAGAAACACGAGGGAGGAATGCTGGGGTAATTAAAGCTGGCAGAGCGCGCGCTGGGGAAGCTTCACGATTGAATGCCTGAAGTTGGAAGGGTGGGAGGGAACCTTTGAAGTGTGAAGCTCTCGTCATTGCTGTGGCGGGTCTGATGCGATGATGCGAGGTGGCTAGGGAAGCAAATTGCAAGCGCGTGCACGGGCACATGCACTGTGCGTAATCCGCCTGCCAAACCTCTTGGTAAGCTTGGTTGCTCCACCTCTATATGTCTCAACATCTGCAGTGCACAAGCGCATTGACAGAGGTCGAGACCTAAAAAAATATATTGGGATGAGGGTTTTCCACCAGTACCTACAGATTCACGGAGGATCCGATGATTCGCAGTAAAATATAAAACAAAAGGGTGAATTTTGAAATATAAGCCCTTAGGTGTGTACCAGCCAGGGCCCGAGGGTCAAGGCAAGCATAATGTCAAACCATTTTAAGGCCATAAAATGCTTCTGATTTGGTCGTTGTTCTATGAATTCTGTCTGTCACTATGATTATTATTATCTGGACTGTCTTGCCTTAGTGTATTTTGTTCTGCTCTCTTTTCCTCTGCTGTGTAACTGACGTGAAGCGCTCCCATACCCTCCGGTCAGGCTAGCGCTATATAAAACTTCTTAAATATAAATAAATAAATAAAATAAATAAATAACGCCGGGCCAGATTGTTATTCCCTAACTTACAGCATAAAACTACTTTGAGATGAGAGGTTTTGAATGCATGGCCTTCCTACATACCTATTTTGCTGAATCGTAGACTAACAGAGTCAAACTCCTCAAATATCTGCATACTAATTCTGAAGATTTTAAACAATTGTGTGGATCATATTTGGATCTTACAATTACAACTTTAGGTTCTGGCATCTGACCAAAGTTTTTCTTCTTACAGTATGACTCGAAAGTTGACAATTGAATATGAAATGTAATCTTTCTCAGAGCAATCATCACATATGAAAACATGCCACTGAAGTACCACTGATAGATGGACAGACATCAATGATACTCATTGGAGTTAAAGTCACATTCTTTATATAGATCTTGAAAAGGGTGTAACAAACAACCCTGTTGAATGCCTTTACACACTATAAATAGGCCAGTTAAACATTAGTACTAAAGCAGACTTGGGAAATATTCCCAGAACAAAATAGGGGAACTTTACGGTAACTAAGGTGTCCAAGAAGAGGGCACGGTACATGCAATAGAAAGGAGCTTTAAGATCAAGGTGGGCTTAAAAAAGGCTTCTTCCCTTTACAGAAACCACTTAATTGTAAGAAAACAAAGCCAAACTCAAATTAAGGCCATTGTAGGGTAACAAAAGAATACTACAGTCTTATGCAGCTAGGAAATGCTATAGATTCTTCACAGAAATCTAGCATATGATGCTGTGTTTTCTTGAATGTTATAGAGTCGCAGGGATAGACTTTCTGGACACCTTGGCAGTAAGGACTCAATCAATGTGCCAACCCTAATCAGAAAACCAGTTGTACTGTAAACCATACTTAACTCACTGAGCAATGTTTGTGTTGGATGTGTTTTGGGTAACGTTCAGTCCCATGAAACATTAGAGTGACAGTTAGTGGCACACCAAAGCCTCTTTCATAAATGAAAACCCCTCTCAAGGATCACTAGAAAATAGAATACACATTTTAAAAGATGTATTTAAAATTAAGACCCTAGTATAGCACACACAATATTAGTTCTTAACACAATGACAATAAATATTAAGTCAGTCAGAAGGTTTATGAGTAGTGTAAATAGTAAAACAATCCTCTAAGATCATTGCTATGTCTCCTATAGCACTATCACCCTCATTCACATCTCCTTTTTTTAAATGTTCTTTATTGAAATTTTCAAAACACAACACAAAATAAAGAAACATGTTTTCTATGGCAAGGAAGTTTATCCACCCTCCCCCCACCCTGACCGTGCTGGTCCGGCTCGCCTAAAAAGAAATCATTTCATCCACTGACCTGGAGAGTACATTGCCCATGAATTTAAAAAAAGCAAATTCATTGCACACAATTATCTCATCATTGACAAGCTTTATACAACACAATTCATTATGATTGTGATACAAGGGAAAAAGAGAGAAAAAAACAGGCCTTCAATAATGATCCAACCAAGTATCCATACAGGAGGACACTCCCTTTATCCTTCTAGTACCAAAGGCAATTTTAAATGTGTAATATTTGTTTTTGTTATTGCCCGCCTCTTCCCTCTCACTAGACCATCTTCTTAGGGAGCCCAAATTTCCATGCCTTTTTTCTTTGCCATGCGCCCCCTCTTCGCATAGACTGCAGTTTCCAGTCTGTAAACCACCAAGAATCTGCCTAGCCACTGTTAACAGGTTGGAGGGACTGGATCAAGCCAATGGGTGGCTAGACAGAGTCTAAATACCGCCATAGCGATGTATAGTAGAGAGCTACCCGCCTCAAGTACAATCAGCTGTGGTGACAAATCTACTTTCTGCCCCAGCAGGGATTCTAGAATGGTACCAACATCCCTTTTAACTGTATCCCGATCAGGGTAGGAAGCAAACATATGGACACTATCAGCAGCTTGGTAGCTGCAATGCGGGCAGAATGAGCCCACTACTCTACTCCATTTTTCAATCTTAGCCAGAGTGATATATAGATTAAACCATGTTTTGAAGCACTGGAGTTGGAGGTTAGCCGCAATACATGATGTTTGGGCCAGATGAAACGAGCCTTCCACTTCGCCCAATCCCACCTTTAATAGTTCCTGCCAGTGATCACAATGTTTGGTTAAGTCATCAAGCATCGTCTTATTCAGTATTTTATACATACCACCAAGTGTGTTTGGCCATTTGAGTGGCCCTCGACCAGCGTCACCCTTTAGAGCCGCTACTGCCCCCAGTCTTCCTTCCTAGGAAAAAGATATTTGAAAAACTGTCTATTCTCCACCCCAAATGTATCCTTATCCCTATCAAACAGTATTCTCGTCTTGTCCATAACATCACCAATAATCCTCACATCTTTATTGTGCCAGCTTTTCATTTGTCCATCATTAATAATACAAGGAAGTGCCTCATTGCTGTATATTGGGGTATAGGCGTTGATAAGTCCTAGACCGAGCCTTTTCCGGACTGAGGTCCAGAGTTTGAACGCAAAGGTCAGGGTTTTAAACTTATCCCTTTTGTAGTAATTGAATTTTGTGTGCTGGAGAAGACACCCGCCGACCTTTTTCCCTAATAACAGCTCGGAAATTGATGCCGGGGCAGCAACCTTAAAAATATACATTTCTCTATTGAATAAGATACCCATTTTATATAATATAGAAACCCAATGGTATAACTGGAGATTAGGTACAGCCCATCCACCTCTGTCTCTTGGCTGTGTTAAAAATGTTAACGCTCTTCTAGGGCGTAGAGAGCATCTGATTCATGGATGTAAACCAGGAGCTATTGAGGGTCAAAGGAATAGCCCTAAAAAAGTATAAGATCTATGGTAAAAAAAGCATTTTAATGATTTTGCATTTTCCAACCAGCGTAAGTTTAAGGTTATCCAATCGATTAAAATCCGTTTTAACTGTTGGGAGTAATGGGCCCAAAATAATATCAGCAATTGTAGGCTCGTCTGCCATTAATTCAACCCCAAGATACGTTGACTTCTGTACTACTCATGGGTCATCAGCTGTAACCCCTTACTACCCTCAATTTGAGTCTTATTTTGATTAAAATGATAGCCTGAGAAAAAACCAAAGGTATCAGCTTCTTTTTCAATTTCTACTAATGCACCCAAAGGACTAGAAGTGGCAATTGTTAGATCGTCGGCATAGGCCAAGATCTTGGTTCTCCCCGTGTTACTATTTATTGCCATAATCCGGTGTTACCCTCGACCTTCCTAACTAGGGGTGCAATATACAATGTAAACAATAGGGGGGAGCACAAACAACCCTGGCAAGTACCCCTTCTTATCAAAAATATATCCGACATCTCCCCCATTATTGCTACTCTAGCCACAGGGTTGCAAAATATTATTGCGATAGCCTTGATAAGGCCTTCCCCTAGCCCTCTGCTCTTTAGAGTTGCCCATAAGAAAGGCCAGGAGCCCCTATAGAAGGCTTTCTCTGCGTCCAGCAGAATTAGCCCCATAGGGTCTCCAGTAATCCCCCGGGCATCAAAAAGAGCAATTGCCGGTTGAATATGGTCGATAGTTCTGCGGCCGGGGACAAACCCATGTTGAGTTGGGGGAAACAGTTTTTTAATTGCCACCGCCAGTCGGCTAGCCATGATCTTAGCATATACCTTAACATCACGATTTATTAGCGTAATAGGGCGATAAGACCCCAGCTTCTTGGCCAGCTTACCTTTTTGGGGAAATACCACAATATTGGCAGATCTCCATGAATCGGGTGCCCCCTGAACGATTTGAGCCTCACGAAAAACATCCTTCATCAATTCCTGTAGACAGGGAGCAAGTAGTTTATAAAATTGCCCTGGGATTGAATCCATTCCTACCGCCTTCCCATTTACCAGGGATCTAATCGTGCCACTAATTTCCTCTTCTGTAATGATTGCCTCCAGCGCCTCCCTTTCTTCTATTGATAACTTCTTGCCTGATAGCCCAGCTAGGCAATCCTGAATTTCTTTTTCCCCATCACTGGTTTCTTCAGTATAGAGCTGCTGCTAAAATCATTGAAAGGCAGCACAAATCTCCATCAGAGAACATCATAGTGGCTTTCGCAAATTGTAATGGACTCTTGGCAGATAAATTAACTAAATGTAGCAGAAAAGCTCCTGATACCCAAGATGGTTTAATAAGATCTGCTCTGAAGCCCATAAGACCCTATGATACCATAGTCCCAGCTGAAGCCTGGGTAAATCATTTTTCAGAATTCTTTATCCCGAAACCAAGGATAGTAAACAGATCTTCTGCTCTAAAAAACCCTGTGATACCGCTCAGGCTCTAGGTAATTCAATAGAGGTGAGTGATGTACTTTTGGCTATAGAGAACAGTTGCCCAGAGAAAGCCTCGGGCTCAGACAGAATCTTGGTTGACCTATACAAGCATTTACCAGATTTTTGGGCCCCTTTGATAATGAATGTCCTAAAGGCTGCAATAGTCAGCCCAATAGTCAAGACCGGACAAGACTCCAATACAGTTACAATTTCCCTGTTTGACAGTTCAGTTAAAATCTTGGGAAGGGTAATCTTGGCCAAATTAGAACTTTGGCCGCTTGAACATCAGGTTCTCTCGATCTATCAGTTTGGATTCCGGCCAGGTCTTGGAAGTGTGGAACAAACAATTCTGGCATTAATTGTTCAAAAGTATACAAAAGCACAAAACGGCTGTGTTCATCTAGCATTTATGGACCTAACCTGTGCTTTAGATACACTGAATCGCATTAGACTATGGTCCATAATGTTACAAAGGGGGATTGATGAAGCAATTATCACCTTACTCAGCAGGCTTCATGAACACACCACAGCCTCAGTGCGCTATAGTAGTAAGGGAGATTTGACTGAAGAATTCCGCTCTGATGTAGGGGTAAGGCGGGGTTGTGTCCTGGCCCCATTCCTCTTTTTATTATACATTAATGGTGTGAGAGATCAACTAACTAAGGTGGGGAAGGACAGCCCAAGATTTAAATCGTGCCAAATCCCTGTACTACTATATGCTAACAACGCTCTCCTGATTACTAGGACAGCAAGATGAAAGATCTGGGGCCAAAAGTTAATCACACTAAATCATTTATAATGAAATGTGGACCAAACAAAATCCAAAACGAGGAACTTTTTATTGGGGATGAAGAAATTAAGAAAATACCACATTTTACTTACCTGAAGGTACCATTTGTTGGTTAATTGGAAACATGCTTTAAATATCACAACCATGCAATTTCAGAAATCGATTGATGCCATTTTTAGATTTGCTAAAAGATTTGGTCACAAGCCAACTAAAGAGATTTTATGTATTGACAAGAGTAAAAGCCTTTCAGTGGTAACCTTTTGGGCCGGGGTTTGGGGACACATAAATTTCAAATCACTTTAAATAATAGGAAATACGTTGTTAAGAAGACTTCTCTCAGTGCCCGAAAGCTCCTTTTTTCTTTCTGTCATGAGAAAGTCGATCTGAGTTCTTTGAAAGACCATATTGCATTACAACCAATGTTGCTCTGGATAAAAACTTGGAAGAATCCAGTCCCTCTGTAGGAAAATACTGGCAGATTGTATGAAGCTAGATAATAGCTTAGATATACCAGGTGTTGTAAAAAAGGCCAGGTAGTCCATATGCTTTCTTGATGCTCCTTTATTCAGGTAAGATGTTAGGTAAGATATATAAAGGGGAAACCCCACCAGGAGTGGCCTCCTGCCACTCAGCCCTCATTCAACTGCCAGACATCAACACAGAATATTCTAAGAGGCTCTTACATCACACATTCTTTGCAGGGCAGCAGGGACAAGTATAACACCAGGGTTAAGGTATGTCAAAACAAGTTTTGCCAAAATGGGTGTCACAGAATATTATACAAACCCTGACACCTTTAAAATTGTTTTGTCTGCTAATATTAAGTCACTTTTCTACCAAAATCATGAACGGGCAGGCCTTATATGTAATTCGACTGGTCCCCCAGAGCCTTCCTCTCAGCCACAAAGAGAGCCCGCCCTCTATCTGCAAATTGACCTAAATGAGGGACGGAAATTTCTGTTGGCTAGGCTGCGTCTAAAAACTATACATTTCTTAGTTGCTTTCCCTATTCAAACGTCACGGTTTGCATCACTCCCTGTCTGTCCTTGGGACAGTTGCTTATGCAACAGCACTGCGCAATTTATTTTATTTTGTAGATTTTATAACCCCCAGAGGAAGCAGTTAATTCGCCCATTATTACTTGCAGGTGGGATTAGAAATTATAAACTGGCAATGGAATACCCTTCTCTCCCTTGCAACAAATGAGATTATACATTACATTTTAAATTATGTTTTTACAGTTTTTAAGATTCGTAGTAAAAATTAGACAATTTTATAATCTGTAATGTTTCTTTATGTGGATTTGCTGTCTCTTAAATGAAAACATTTATGTGCAATAGTTTATGGCTCTTTTAGAGTTGAAAAAAGTATTCTTGACTGATTGACTGTAAGAAATTTCTTTAGGAATATATTACCTTCCATTAAATAGGTTTCACAATCAAGAATCCTGAGAGTTCGCCAATGTATATTTTTATCTGCGATTTGAATGTAATTGGCGGATGATTCTAAATGTGAAGTAAATAAAACTCCCAAACTAAATTTATTTTACACCATTGGATGGTTTCCTTTTACTATTTTATATTTACTACAAAAGTGTCATGTTCTCTCAAGAACAAGACAAAATAGTACTTTCATTTGGAGCATACAGGAGATAAGAAACAAGGTGGTCAATTCTACGTTATGCATCAGCAGAACAAAAATATTGGAAGTAGGGAATAGTATTACAAGGTACCACGCAAAACATGGAAAAGAATTTAAATGCATGCTGCTAACTGGGACTAGTTAAATATACACAAATCTTAGTTAACCCCTTGGCCGTGGCGCGCATTCTGCCACAGCGCTAGGGGGGTTGGGGGTGGGGGGTGAGCACGTCGCTGCTATGCTCGTGACCGAACCATGCTGTCATGAGCCACAGGTGGCGTGTGCTCATGATGGCGTGATTCCGTCACGGATAAGGAGACAGGTTGCACTCCGTTATTTTCAATAACCATTTTCATCACAAACTTTTTTCCAACTTTTCTTTTAGTGATTGGCGTGCTCACTGATTCGTGCCAAGCCCACACAGCACGTGTAATACATAAACACAAAAGATGGCAGGGTATCATTCTGACCCCACCGCAGTGGCAACAGCCTCTTTTTTATAATGCCAATGCTACCATTATTTTTATAATAATCCATTTTCTTATGTCTTGCTTATTCCTTATTTCTTTTCGCTGCGCAATCTTTTTTTTTCTCATTCATCCTTTTTGTTAAACTCTTTATCATGCAAGGTGATTGCCAATTTCCAAGTTTTCTCATGTCATGGCGGGCCATCCGAACCTCTCAACCACAAACACGTACTGATACAAGGTTCCATATAAGCAGTTTATTTATCCAATGCATTTCGGACCCTTTCTGGGTCCTTCGTCAGGGAACATACTGTAAGTGATAATAACACATATATTAGCAACCCACTTTTAAAAAAACCACGAACTTATTTTTTTAAAAAAAGACATTCCTATAATCTGCAACATATTAGCCATAAGTGTTGTAAAACATCCTTCATGCTGCACTATCTCAAGTGCCCTTTTTCCATGGGACCCGTCTGCCTAGCAATGCTCCCTTGAACTATTTAAAAGAAATCAGTCACACCTGAACTTCTTCACTCTCCCTGCGGGTCTCTACGAATCAGTGAGCACGCCAATCACTAAAAGAAAAGTTGGAAAAAAGTTTGTGACGAAAATGGTTATTGAAAATAACGGAGTGCAACCTGTCTCCTTATGTGATTTACTCGAATCTAGCCCCATCGGGTTAGCACCCAGCGAATAAATGAACTTTATCAACAAGAACAAGGACAAAAAATCGAACTTAGCATGCAAGGGAGATCATCGCGTTTCATTCAGCAAATTTGTTTTAAAGGGTCAGAGAAAGAAATGAAAACGCACATATTACCATGGACATTTAGATTAATTTTTGCGGACATTTTCCAGTGATTTATCATTACTTATCCAGTTGATTGTGAACACTTCATAGTAATTTTCAGTGTTGTGGTGTTAGTCCATTGGGATCGCCAGATAGATACCAGAAGGATTATGGGAAAGGTAGTCACTCCCAGAATGACTGTTCTCTTATGTTTTAGGTGTATACTGTGGGTTTAAGGGAGGGGGCGGGTCCTAATCACGAAGGTTAGTTAAAAAGCCAGATGAATGAAGGGGAGTTAGCTAGTAAGGACAGCCTCCAGTTTTACCGAGGAGAGAGAGATGTCGTCTGTTAAGCAGGTATGTTTAACTAAGAAATCGGCGAGAACAGGGAAGGGGTTGTTGCAGAGCAGTGGTGAACTGGCATATATGACAGGTGGAGGGGAAACATCAAGTTTTGTTACTAGCGCTAAGGAAATCATAATGTGGAATTAACGGGGTAGAACTAGGAGTGGAAGAGAACGGTGATGTAATCGTAGAGACCCGCAGGGAGAGTGAAGAAGTTCAGGTGTGACTGATTTCTTTTAAATAGTTCAAGGGAGCATTGCTAGGCAGACGGGTCCCATGGAAAAAGGACACTTGAGATAGTGCAGCATGAAGGATGTTTTACAACACTTATGGCTAATATGTTGCAGATTATAGAAATGTCTTTTTTTAAAAAAATAAGTTCGTGGTTTTTTTAAAAGTGGGTTGCTAATATATGTGTTATTATCACTTACAGTATGTTCCCTGACGAAGGACCCAGAAAGGGTCCGAAATGCATTGGATAAATAAACTGCTTATATGGAACCTTGCATCAGTACGTGTTTGTGGTTGAGAGGTTCGGATGGCCCGCCATGACATGAGAAAACTTGGAAATTGGCAATCACCTTGCATGATAAAGAGTTTAACAAAAAGGATGAATGAGAAAAAAAAGATTGCGCAGCGAAAAGAAATAAGGAATAAGCAAGACATAAGAAAATGGATTATTATAAAAATAATGGTAGCATTGGCATTATAAAAAAGAGGCTGTTGCCACTGCGGTGGGGTCAGAATGATACCCTGCCATCTTTTGTGTTTATGTATTACACGTGCTGTGTGGGCTTGGCACGAATCAGTGAGCACGCCAATCACTAAAAGAAAAGTTGGAAAAAAGTTTGTGACGAAAATGGTTATTGAAAATAACGGAGTGCAACCTGTCTCCTTATGTGATTTACTCGAATCTAGCCCCATCGGGTTAGCACCCAGCGAATAAATGAACTTTATCAACAAGAACAAGGACAAAAAATCGAACTTAGCATGCAAGGGAGATCATCGCGTTTCATTCAGCAAATTTGTTTTAAAGGGTCAGAGAAAGAAATGAAAATGCACATATTACCATGGACATTTAGATTAATTTTTGCGGACATTTTCCAGTGATTTATCATTACTTATCCAGTTGATTGTGAACACTTCATAGTAATTTTCAGTGTTGTGGTGTTAGTCCATTGGGATCGCCAGATAGATACCAGAAGGATTATGGGAAAGGTAGTCACTCCCAGAATGACTGTTCTCTTATGTTTTAGGTGTATACTGTGGGTTTAAGGGAGGGGGCGGGTCCTAATCACGAAGGTTAGTTAAAAAGCCTGATGAATGAAGGGGAGTTAGCTAGTAAGGACAGCCTCCAGTTTTACCGAGGAGAGAGAGATGTCGTCTGTTAAGCAGGTATGTTTAACTAAGAAATCGGCGAGAACAGGGAAGGGGTTGTTGCAGAGCAGTGGTGAACTGGCATATATGACAGGTGGAGGGGAAACATCAAGTTTTGTTACTAGCGCTAAGGAAATCATAATGTGGAATTAACGGGGTAGAACTAGGAGTGGAAGAGAACGGTGATGTAATCGTAGAGACCCGCAGGGAGAGTGAAGAAGTTCAGGTGTGACTGATTTCTTTTAAATAGTTCAAGGGAGCATTGCTAGGCAGACGGGTCCCATGGAAAAAGGGCACTTGAGATAGTGCAGCATGAAGGATGTTTTACAACACTTATGGCTAATATGTTGCAGATTATAGGAATGTCTTTTTTTTAAAAAATAAGTTCGTGTTTTTTTTAAAAGTGGGTTGCTAATATATGTGTTATTATCACTTACAGTATGTTCCCTGACGAAGGACCCAGAAAGGGTCCGAAATGCATTGGATAAATAAACTGCTTATATGGAACCTTGCATCAGTACGTGTTTGTGGTTGAGAGGTTCGGATGGCCCGCCATGACATGAGAAAACCTGGAAATTGGCAATCACCTTGCATGATAAAGAGTTTAACAAAAAGGATGAATGAGAAAAAAAAGATTGCGCAGCGAAAAGAAATAAGGAATAAGCAAGACATAAGAAAATGGATTATTATAAAAATAATGGTAGCATTGGCATTATAAAAAAGAGGCTGTTGCCACTGCGGTGGGGTCAGAATGATACCCTGCCATCTTTTGTGATTCCGTCACGGCCCACCCGATCATTAATTCGCCCGCACAGGTGGGGAATTAATGCCGCGTGGGCGTAGCGGCCACAGCATGACGGAACCACGCCTTCATGAGCACACGTCGCTCATGGTTCATGACGGCAGGGTTCCGTCATAAGCAGGCAAGGGGTTAAATATAGCGTGAAGAAGCCTCTTCTGCTTCGCTCTTGAATGAGAAAAGATGAAAACAAGATTTTATGGCTGACAGACCCAGTTGGAGGTTCTAGGTAACACGGATTTTACAGGTCTACAGCCAAGTTGGTCATACTAAGCAACATGTACATCCCTTTATCACTTCCCTCTGAGGGTATCAGGGCGAGCACTCTAAGGGTTACTCAGGGATGTGAACTCAACAATACACCTCAATACCGAATATCCTCCAATGCGCCCCCAGTGCTTTTGCTGGATAATAAAAAGTATTTTACTATAACATTACTTAATACTACACAAACATGTGAAAAATATGAATGCAAAGATACTATTAATATGTTATTATATAGGACTTAAATAAATGTGTGTTACCGGGCAAAATCTAGACAGATGCTGCTCACGGTATGCTAGGTGAGTGGCTGTCTTCAGGTTCAGTGATTCAAGGTTCAGTCTCTGTAGTGTGGCATTTCGCTTGGTTCTCCACAATTTTAGTCCACCCCACATTGGGGCACGTGTTATTAGTAAGTCAAGCTTGCCTACTGTTGCTACACCAACGCGCTCAGATGTGAGGCTGGCATTGATAGACTTAGTTTTCAGTCTGCTTTGCCCCAATTCCATCTCCCTCAGGAGATGTCTGGCTTTCTTGCGGTCAAGCAGTGGAGCTATTGAATTTATTTTCAGGATCAAGACTATCCACCCCATCAAAACAAAGAGTACAGCCCACCCACAAGAGTGCTTAGGGGGAGATAGTTGAGTCTAGAGATTTTGCTCTAGAAGCCCTGGGTGGTGTTAAAGAGATTGATGGGTTTTCGAGCCATTCAACAGGGTGAAAACAGACAATCGGTGCTCCTGAGCACTCATTCCACCGCTGAACACAGAACTTGATTTTTCTCACCCCATGAGTGACATTTTACTTTCCGTGGCACTGTACACTGAAGTCTAGGCACACAACTACTAGCATAGTTGTAACCATTAGACGCGGCCATGAAGAGAGCAGCACACTGGGCTACATAGGGCCCAGTTCTGAGTTGCTCTTGGTGCTCTTCTGTCCTTTCTCTGGCAACCCTAACACTCACTATCAGGCCAGTAAGGGGCCCTGGATAACTCACAAGGCCCGGTCAGGCCACCAGTAGCACACTAGGGGGCACATTTGTAAGGAACTGACGCATGTGCTCTTCCTTACCGAGACTTGGATGGACGAGGACTCGTCTCCCGAGGCACTTGAGGCAACTCCTCCCGGGTACTGTCTACTTTGTTTAGACAGACACTAACAAAGAGGGGGGGGGTTTAGCCCTCATGTACAAATCGGAACTAGAGTGCACCCTAGAGAAGGCCACCTTACATAATAGCGAAAGTAGCTTACTCACTATTAATATAGGGCCTAGAAATAGCATTCATGGGCTGTTGGTGTATAGGCCACCGGGGGCGGCAGGGCAGTTTGGCAACCAGCTTTTAGAGTGCATTACTCGGGCCGCCCTGCGATACAAAAGATTTATTATTCTAGGAGATCTTAATCTCCATTTTGATGACACAGGTTGCAGGGAAGCGCAGGATGTGGCTGATGCTCTTACATCTTTGGGCCTCAACCTTAAATCTACGTCCCCCACCCATCAACATGGTCATCTCCTAGATCCCATTTTTGTGAACTGGGATGGTATTGATGTTTCTACTCCGGTTAGAATAATCTGGTCGGATCATTTTATCATCCCGTTCACAGTAGATAACACCCTTTTAGACATCACTCTTTCTAAACCCCCCCATGAAACGAAGAAAATGGAAAAACTTTAATCAAGAAGATTTTAGATGTGCTCTCCAAAAAAATCCCCCTTCCCAAAGCAACTGCCTGGAGGAGGCCTGGAATAAATATGAAACATGGGTGACCACCGCACTCGATGAGATCGCGCCATGGACAACCAAACCCCCTGCTAGGCAATCGAAAACTGCCCCTTGGTTCTCAGAACCACTTAAATTAGCCAGATCCAGATGCAAAAATCTAGAACGTAGGTGGAGATTACACTATAACCCCAAGGACAAACTGTATTACAAAAGAGAACTCAATACTTATAAGAAAATGCTGAGAGCAGAAAAAAGCTGCTACCTTAAAAACAAAATCGACTCTGCTAAGAACCATACTAAAGAACTCTTTACCATCTACAGAGAGCTCACGGTTCCTACCAGGCTGGATGCCCAAGATACCTATTCTGAAGAGCTGTGCGATTCTATTGCCGACTTCTTCATAGGTAAGATTGACAAAATCCATGCCACTTTCACGAAAGATGACATCCAGCCGTTTAAACACGCAGTAGTTATAAACACCCACACGGAGACCCCCTGCCTCTCTTGTTTTGTCACTCCAGAGAAACAAGAACTAGTGAGCATTGCCAACAGCATCCAATCTGGCTCACCCAGCGATGTCTGCCCCCCGGCTCGCTTTAAAAGAGTACTGGAAACTACAATAATTGATCAGATTAGTCTCATTACATCGCTCTCCTTTAAAGAATGTCAGGTACTGGTCGCGTGGAAAACTGCTCAGGTTATCCCCCTAAAAAAAAACCACAATATTCACATCACTCAGTTTCAGAACCTCCGCCCCATCTCCCTCCTCCCTTTCTGCGCTAAAGTCGTTGAGAAGGTGGTGAATAAGCAGATCATGAGCTACTTGGAGGAACATTCTCTCCTGCACCCCACTCAATCGGGCTTTAGAGCAGGTCACTCCACAGAATCAGCCCTACTTTTTTCCACCGAAGGCTTGAGGAGTATCGTGGGCGATGGAAAGACAGCAGCGTTGGTTTTATTAGATCTCAGTGCAGCCTTTGACACTGTGCTGCACTCAACGCTGCTGTCTCGGTTGGCAGATATTGGAGTAAAGGGAATGGCCTTGGCTTGGCTAGAGTCTCTCCTGACCAACAGAAGTTTCCAAATGCATTGCCTCCCCTTTAAATCCTCTCGCAGAAGTGTAGGCCACGGGGTTCCACAGGGCTCGAGTTTGAGCCCCACCTTATTTAACATTTACATGACTCCCCTGGCCTGCATAGTTGAGAGTTTTGGGGTGGGCATTGTCAGCTATGCCGATGACACACAACTGCTATTGAAGTTCACGCCTGAGTGTAGAGAAGATGCCATCAACTTCTCGAGCTGCTTATCATCGGTTTCAGCTTGGATGAACCACAACTGTCTACGCCTCAATGGCGATAAAACTGAGTTGTTGGTAGTAGGGAAATCAGCTTCAGTATGGTCGCATATGTGGTGGCCTATGGAACTGGGCAGTCCCCTTCGTCCTGTGGAGTCAGTGCGCAATTTGGGGATAACACTGGACTCAGATCTCTCATATAAAACACACGTGAACAAAGTAACAGCTAGATGCTTCAGTATACTGAAAGCCCTCCGTAAGATCCTGGATCTTTTGCCAATTGACTCAAGAAAGACTATTGTGCATGCCTTGGTAACCCCCCACCTTGACTTGGGTAATGCTCTGCTCCTAGGGTTGAGCCAAAAAGGATTACACCAACTTCAATGTACTCAAAATGCCGCAGCTCGCCTAGTACTCAAACTTCCCCGCAGAGCATCAGGTAAATCAGCTCTATCCAAACTCCACTGGCTACCTATAAGAGAGTGGATTAAATTTAAGTCCCTTTATTTCGCTCATCGTATAGCTCAGGGCAAAGGTCCGGCCTATCTCCTTAACCTTCTGACAATACACCGCCCCACCAGAGACTTGAGATCAGCCGGCAGGATGATGTTCAAACTTCCTAAAATCATAAGAGCCAGGATGGGCGGACGCTCATTCAGATTTTTAGCGGCTAAATGCTGGAACGATCTCCTGCTCGATCTTCGGATGAAGCCTTCCGAGAGCATGTTCCAAAGAAAACTCAAAACCTTTCTTTTCCCCCAGGATTAATCCCGGTGCCATTATTAGTCCTTAATTGTTTTACCTCTGTCTCGCCTTTAGCTTTTTTGTGCAGTATACAACGCGGGGACACACTGTTTTTGGGTAACCAGGCGCTTAATGAATGGTTTTAATAATAATAATAATAATAATGTGCATGGATGCGTCGGTGTCCTTGCGCCAGTATCAAATGTCCTTTTACCACCATGGATGCACTGGATCTACAATACAGTGCTCCAAGACCCAAGGGTTAACAGATGCGTCAGAAATACTGACGCATCTGTTGGCACAAAAGTGACGCATTGATGGAGTTGCTCATGAAAGTGACGCAACTTCAGCAATGTATCACAACAGATAGGTGAGTCCCATACAAAAAGCCCTGCGTCATTCCTTACGCCTGGTCTGAGCAGGCATAGGGATTTTGACGCCATGAAGGTGTAGAGTGATGCAGTGAAGTGTTGCAAATTTCACTGCGCCAGTTCTACATGGCTTTTTGCACTGGAATGCCTGGCCTGCATATAGTATGCCTGGTACAAGGATATAATGTGACGCAGGACTTTACAATGTGACGCATCTCCCTAGATGCATCACGTTGTAAATTGCCTGCATTGTTTGCGCCGCCATTGTGTCAGAAAATGTGAGGCAATGGTGGTGCAAGGAGGCGCAAGAGGCTTGTAAAACAGCCCCCTAGGATTGCAAATCCCAGCTTAGACTATGGAGACTATGGTCAGCACTGCTGGCATGCCATGTGCAATGTCACCAAAATAATGCCCATTCACCTCTTGGAAGCTGGTTATCAAGAACTCCAGCCTTGGTCTCAGATCATTTCACCAAGTTCCTGCAGGGTGTCATTTACTGTGATCAGTGTGACATTCTGGAACATTGACTAGCAGTTTTTGTCATTCCCTGGGAACCCATTATCAGACATGACTTGTGTATTGCAAATATTCTGCCCTGGAACTGGTTCAAGGCAGTTGCTTCACTTTGTGTATCTTCCAGAACAGACAGGCTCTTTTGCTCCTTATAATGGCAGATGCTGTGTGACGCCCAACTCTCACCCGATACCAATCAGACTTTTGGGAGCTGCAACTCTGAGAGATCTAAAGGGGTAGGTCCTTTCAAAGACTAAACATGCACATTAAAGTAAGCAGCTTTCATGAGACTCCACACAAAATCTAATGTGAATGTTCCAGGAAGAAATAAAAAGGCATGACACAGCAAAACGTCAGTTCTGCATTTCTAAAGGTGGTCCTTTCTCCAACCTCCCATCATGTCAGAGTCTGGTGTTACACAAAAGATGCAGGAATGCTGATAATGTGCAGTGCCAATTTGTCAGGCTACCTTCTGCCTCAATCTTATATACATACTTTCAGTTAAGTAAAAAGTTTTTTTCTGTTGGGAGGACAATTCGTCACAGATTTCACACATTCACTAAACTCCTTCACTAGTCACACTTATAACCCATGTACCGAAAGTTTGGCAAACACTTAACAAGGAAAAAACCACGTTGGTATTACATAATGCACTTTTATTTGTAATTAAAAACATGAATCCATATACAAAATCATTAAAATCATTAAAAACAATACACAAAAAAAACATCTAATGTGGAAGATGGAGAAATGTAACTGAGACAACACACTTTGTCTTGTTATGTGGTTAATTCAGACCATTTGTTGGCAACAATGGGGAGGCTTTCCCTTCCTATACCCAATATATAGTTGACAACTGTGAATTTGAACCCTTCTGTAATGCGCCGACGCGTTTCGGAAGCCTTAGATGATTATGGCCTCCTTCTTCAGGACATTTTCAATGTATTTCTCCACAGCCAAACTGTCACCGGTGTAATAACATCTTGGTGAGCAGGTTTTAAATAAAGCCTGTTTTTCTTGCGGTGAGACGTTTTCAGCCACAGCTGTATTAATCGAGACTTTGATTAAGTTCTTCCTGTCAAAGATCCTACCGGAATTGCTCATAAATACCTCAATGACTTCTTTATCTATCTCACTCTCTTTTATCGTTGCAGCTGTCACCCTCTTTACTCATTTAAAAACAGCTTTTCAGTCAAATGCTTGTCTTTATCAGCCCGGGTATTCGATGATTGTGGCTTATTCAATTCACCAGCAGATTTCCCTGGGGTGTTACGACCGCGTCCTTCCGATCACAGTGGTTTTTGGCAAAGGCTTTTCAGTGGCAAACCAAGATCAATTCCACTGAACTTCCATTCAAAAGATGTGCACCGCCAAGACACTTATTACTACCCACCAATGCTACACACATGAGTTACCCGGGCACACTAGATGTAGCCAGGGACCTGGCTACATGAGATTAGACTGTTATAGCGTCGAGGCCTGTAGTCCACTTTTTGAGGTGCAGAGAACATGAAAAAGGCCTACTTAGTGACTATGATAAGTGAAAAGGGCGCCCCCAAGTCACAGAGCCTTGCACTGGGTCTGGTGTCCATTAAGCTAAAATGGTCCTCAGTATACATGTGGTATTGGGTTCTCCAGGCCTACATACTCCGCAAAACCCGCTACACCATTAAAAGATGTTGGCACGGAAACTGGAAAATGCAAAAGACAAATTTATTAAGACCCCATGGGGTGGTGGTACATTCCTACAGCACCCTTCGGTAATGCAAGAAGTATCATACGAACATCGGTGCGAGGCATCTTTTATACAGTTTTACAGCAATAAAAAAGTAGGCGGAACACATTTACTCAGTTTTAGGTACATATATGGTCACTTTTGGAACACAGCCAACTCATGGGAGGAGTTACAACATCACTGGTCAGTTTGGAGGGACATTCCTAAGTGATGACTGTCCACTAGTACGGAGGGTTTAACTGCGCATGTGCGAGCTTGACCAGTACTAAAAATAGCCTGTTGCTGGGCAAATTCAAGTGGTCAGTGGTACAGAGAAAGGACAAAAGGGTATGCTGGCCACGAGGCGACGCATTCTTTAAAATGGCCGCCACTGTGTTCAAAATGGCCCCGACCACCATAGTCAAGTTAAAGGGAAATGCGTGTAGCAAAGCTTAACGCTAACCCGATCACTGCCAAATTACGACATACATGCATGATGGTCGCATACGCAGAGCTCCAAGCATCAAAAACACAGAAGATACTTGCATGTGGGTAACTCTTGACCAGACAATGTGATCGCATCCTCATGCAGTGAACATTCCTGTCCCAACGAGGGCCGAACCTGCTATTCAAATTTTTGAGAATGTAAACAAGGATGTTTTTTGTCGAAATGCATTTGATCTATGTACACACAGGTTACAAAGAAAAGTCTGCTGTACATTTTTTAAAGGACAATTTAGGATTTATATGTCAAACACTAAAGGAAAATGTTGCACCCAAAATCTAGCTCACATCAGAGGATACAACAATGCAGCAAAGAAGACCATGGCAGTCAAAGCGTAGTCAACAAAAACAAAGATTGGCAAAAACAAACCTGACTTACCTAGTAGGCAGCCCCAGGCAGCAGTAACGCGCTTACCGATCCTTTGTAGACGCCGTGAGGGGAACGGCTGTCCTTGGGGTCTTCTGCCTGTGCCATGAGGGGAACAGCTTTGCACATATAGCCCAGCGTTGTGAGGGGAACGGCTTAGCACACAAGCCCAGCGCCGTGAGGGAAACGGCTTTACACACAAGCCCAGCGCCATGAGGGAAACTGCTTTGTGGGCATTTTCGCCTACATCCTCCAGCAGCCACCAGGGGAATCACGTGACTCCAGCGCCAGCCACAGCCCTCAAAGCGCGCCCACCCCCACGCATCGCGAGACGCGCTTACCGATCCTTTGTAGACGCCGTGAGGGGAACTGCTGTCCTTGGGGTCTTCTGCCTGTGCAGTGAGGGGAACGGCTTTGCACATAAGCCCAGCGCTGTGAGGGGAACGGCTTAGCACACAAGCCCAGCGCCGTGAGGGAAACAGCTATACACACAAGCCCAGTGCCGTGAGAGAAACGGCTTCATGGGCATTTCCGTCTACATCCCCCAGCAGCCACCAGAGGAATCACATGACTCCAGCACCAGCCACAGCCCTCAAAGCACGTCCGCCACCACGCATCACGGGACGCGAGCGGGCGGTGCCGGGCTAAGCCCGGGCAAAGGGCGTTCTGTCTGCGGCCGACCGTGGTCGACAGTGGTCGGGCGGGCTACCCCTCTAAGTTGTTAGCAAGGTGAGAGAAAAACCTAAAATGGGGAAAAGTATTGCCAATGCTACTACACAGGTTCCATCTCTTCTGTTGTCCCTCCCTCATTCGAAAGCATGTTGGAGAATGATTTTAATATGGTTACAACCGAAATTGCAAATACGGAGATAAGAATGTCAATGGGACTTTCGTCATCGTATTTAGACTCCCAGACTACTAGTGAAAATGGCGATCGCATTAACACCTTGTCGCTTTCACCTGTAGTTACAATCTTAAAAACTGCTCAGTTATCCAAATCAACTACTGCTTCGTTTGCTGACAGTAACACAATCACTATTACTGACTCCCAGTAAGACCCAAAGGATATTACTGATATTTGTAGCTCGGCCTCCAATGCTAAGACTGCTGGGGAGAAAAGGAAGCGAGGCCCTTTAAAATCTTCTGCCAACAAGAGGAAACAACCCCCTCGTAGTAAAGGCTAACCAACTCTGCAGAGTATGTGGCCTCGAGGAAAGACTGCATCAAGTGGGGAACCAGCCAGTGAGACTGTACAACTAGACGATAACAGCATAGACCCAATTATAATAGGAGCAGGGAAAACTCCATCTGTACACAGACTGAGTCATTTGTTGAAAATGGTATAAACAACAAGATAAATGGGAATCTGATTGACAAGATACTGGATTCAACTTTTAAACAATTGAAAAGTCTAATGGATAAACAGTTTAATCTTGTTTTCAAACGTCTTGATAGGTTAGAAAGCCTGGTAAAAAAAGAAGACGCCAAAAGGAAAGGTGCTATCATCATTGATCGGATAAGGGGTGATAGGTTTCTGAAAGATATTGAGGCTGCCAACAGGGATATTGTTGGGGGAAGGGATGACTGCTGTACATTGGGTACTAAGAATATGAGCGGAAAAAGTGACATAGGAACCAACCAGCCTATGCCTTGTGTCTCCCCGGGCTCTGCTGCGGGCACACCATCGCAGACTGTGTTGCCTGTGGGAGACAGGCCTTCTGGCCCTCCGAGTCTGCCGGTGGGAGCTCCATCGGGAAGATCCCTACCGGCTACTACAAAACCTGCTAATGGTGATATAGACAATAGGCCAACTGCTGTCACACGATCAAAAAACAGTCTGAGCCCGTCCTTCATTTGCCCCCCGAAGCCTGCCCATATGTTTTAATTTTGGCAGGAGTACCCCCCTTAAAAGAGAAGCAAAGTGAGTCCTGGGTTCAGCTGAGAAATAAGTGTATTGATTGGCTGTCTAGGTATAAAGAGGTGAGGATGGAGATCTCCAACGAGATCCTAATGGTACGACGGGTGGGATGGTTTGGCCGCTCGGTTAAGAACATCCATGGAGACTGTATAGTCATGAATTTTAGGCACCCTTCCCTTGTGAAATACATATTAAGAAGCAAAAACACCCATTTTAGTCCCTCCACGGCCATAACCTTGTTACCCCTGGGATTTTTCTATAGACCGCCCCAGAGTTCATTCAACTTAGCCACACCAACATACTCATTATAAAATCGGTTCAGCGCCTTATCTGATCTGGAGAGTCAGGGCTGACCATCAAAGGTCTTCCCGATACTGTAGAAAGACCTCAGTATATTGAAAAGGACCTCCGGGTATGACTAAACTTAGACCCATTAATACCTCTTCCAAGGCTTGCACGGAGGAAGTACCGCCAACCGGTTCTAACACCAATGATCTTGTTACCCCTGATCATAGTTTGAATATGCTCCGTTGGAACATTGCTGGTTTAAAGGCAAAATTGGAATTGGCTGATTGGACTGACTGGATTAGCAATTTTGACATCCTAATGTTTCAGGAAACATGGTGCACCAGTGGTCTGCTTTATGAGGGCTTCGTTTGCCATAATAGTACTGTACCGAGTCCTGCAGTGGGTAGACCTAGTGGGGGTCTATCTACATGGGTAAAGATCACAGCAGGCTGTAAAATCAAACCCCTGGATACTAATGATAGCAACTTCCAGGCTATAATCTATTCCAATAGGTTGAAGTTATGTTTAATAAACTTTTACAATAATGATTTTATTTCACAACTGAACAAGAATTTTATAAAATTATTTGATTTCATCAATAAAATTGTGCATGGTCATATATATGGCAAACTGGATGGAATCTGCCTGGGAGGCGATTTCAATGTGCATTTGCACAAGGGAAATGTAAACCCAGTGGCTACCTCAGGTTGGGTATTACCCTGTAAAAGAGCGGAAGAACTACTCAACCACTTAGCCACTCGGGACTCCGTCAATGTTATGGAGAAAGTAGGCTGTTCGACGGCCAAAGGTCCACTGCCTACTTACAGAGGGCGTGGTTGTTCCTCCACAATCGATTACGTTTTTACATCTTCTTCCCTAGTGAACTGTCTAGCAAACGCCGATGTCTTAAGCACTGTCCACAGTGACCACAACCCAATCCTGACTGTAATTAAATTTGTCAAAAAACTGGAAAAGCAGAAGGAAATAGGGGGAAGAAACCTGGTTGCGTCAACAGACAAACTCAGAGTAATCTGGAAGGGCATCGATAATAAGGCCCTCTTAGCACGTATTACAAATATGTATCCCTTACTTGTGGAAACGTGCTTGTCTAGTGATTGCCCAGGTCCAGAAGTCATCCGGGCCTTTTCAGGGTTATGTGAGGGTATCAAAAAAGAGATTTCCAAACCTGTTAGTCACTCAAATGAAAATCCTAGTTGGTTTAATGGCACCTGCTCACGAGCAAATCGTGAACTTCGGGAAGCCCTTGTAGCAGAACCAAAGGACTTGTCCCTGGTTAGAATCTTGAGAACACGTTACAAGCATGCAACTAAAACATACGCAGAGGAGTTACTAAAGGTGCAGTGGGATTCCCTTGCTCGCTCTGCGGCACTCAAAGATGTCACCGGGTGGTATACAACCTTTACAACGAAACTTTTACCACGCACTACCATTTCAACGCGGTCATTACAACGCATACCATTACAACCCATTGCGCTGGGGGCGTTCTAGGATAGGGAATAAGTTTAATTTACTATCCAACACCTTCCCTAGTGTCCATGGGGACTGGAGTTGGAATAGTAAATTAAACTATTCACTATCCAGCACCCCAAAGCGATATGCGTTGTAAAGGTATGCGTGGTAAAAACCGCGTTGTAAAGGTATGCGTGGTAAAAGTATGCGTTGTAACGTCATACATCCCACCGGGTTTTGGGGTGAGGTCAAATCGATGAGGTCTTTGGGCTCAAATATCACCCCAATCAATTGTAACATAGTTGGCAAAATGTGGGAAGATCACTTCTCAAGCATATATGCAGCACCACAAAAGACCGCTGACATCACTTGTTCATCTATGGTGGTTAATATCTCCATAACTGAAGCGGAAGATGCCATAAACCAGAGTGCGGGTCATAAAGCACCTGGCCCCGACGGATTATCTATTGATCAAATTAAATCAGAGCCAGATTTCTGGTCCCCATTATTATGTAATGTTTATAGTAATCTGTCCCATACTACCATCCCACAAACCTGGTCAAACAGTATCATTTTTCCTATCTTTAAGAAGGGCGATAGACTTAATCCTAGTTGCTATCGCCCCATATCTTTAATTGATAATACTTTGAAGATTTTAGGAAGAGTGATTTTTAATAAGATCAGGGTTTGGGCAGAGGACACCCAGATTATACACTCTTGTCAGCTGGGATTCAGGAGTAATGTGGGAACTGTGGAACAGTGTCTGAACTTAAATCTCATATTGGGCAAATACACCATCGCCAAAAAGGTCCTGCTTTACCTGGGTTTTATGGATTTGAGTTCGGCCTTTGATTTTGTTAACCGCTCACGATTATGGGAGACTCTATTAAATTACGAGTTGGACAAAGCATTAGTACATTTTTTGGCCCATTTGCACAGAGACTTGAAGGCGCGGGTCAGGATAAATAATGAAGGCGAGGTCTCCGGGGATATTTTAATCGGTAGGGGGGGTAGACAAGGCTGTGTCTTAGCTCATCTACTTTTTATCCTGTATATAAATGAATTGAGTAACTCCCTGTCTAAATTAACTAGTGACATTCCTAGCATTAATTGCAAACTACTTCCAGCACTTTTATATGCGGATGATGCGGTCCTTATGGGCCGCACGCCAAAAGCACTCTGCACTTTAATGATGGGTTTTGTTTCTTTTATGGCTGATCTTGATTTGTGCACTAATTTTAATAAATCATATATAATGTCTTGTGGGCCTAAAAAGTATTGCATACATCAAATTTTGTCAGGGAAAGAGCTTTTGAAATGCATTAGCACTTTCCCCTACCTGGGCCTGATTTACTCAGACTCAGGGTCGTGGCATCCTCATGTAGCCCTTGGGAAAAATAAACTGGGTAAGGCTATAAATACTATAATTAGCCTCCAACAGCCGAAACATGCTGAGGTCGTAATACCGTTACTACAGATCTATAGAACCCAATGCCTACCAATGGCAACCTATGGCGCAGAGGTGTGGGGGTACACAAACTGCAGTAGCATACAAATTGAAGAAAATAGATTCTGTAAAAAGGTATTAGGGGCGTTTATTTCGGCACCCACCTATATATGTCATAAGGAATTGAACCTTTTTTATGTGGAGGATTTTATTAGGTCACGGCTGGCACTATTTTGGTTAAAGATTTGGCGGAATCCCGCAGCCTCTCTAACACAAGAAATAATTATGGACTGCCTAAAGTGTGATAGAGCTAATTGCATACCTTGGCTTGAGGCAGTAAAGAAAAGTCTAACAAGCGTGAAGTTGGAGAATACATTCTTCTCCCCTCTAACCACTGAAGGTATAACACACAAGTCCGTGAGAGGGGCATTGTATAATTTGTACCGGATAGAACGAGAAAAGACGGAGCTCCACAAATCGACAATCATTAGATATACCCCTCTCTTGGTGCCACCTTGTAGGACTAACAATATGCCACAGGTATATCTTAGAAAAAATCTTGGAAGATGGAACAGGAGTTTGCTTTTCTGACTTAGGGATGGGAGTATTAAATATTAACTCTGTTTCCCGTTGGGTTTCAACAAAAATTTGGAGAATCTCTTCTGCCCGTGCGGCACCGGATGTAAACAAACACTGCTACACTTTCTGTTTTTCCGTGGATTCTATGTTAAATATACCAAACAGTATCTAATCCTTTATTTTAAAAGCCATGCTATTGTTGACTTTAATTGGCACTCCAGGTAATACAGCTGTTAGGCTGTGATGAAATAATCCTCAGTTAGCTCTTTCTTCCAATCTGCGATACGCTCACGAGCATCTATGAATATGCCTTAGACAATAATGAATTATTTGCACTTCACTTTGCGGTTTTTGCCCCAGCGGCTGTTGGACAAACTACAGGGGGTTATGAATGATGCAGCAAGGCTGATCTATAAAAAACCGAGGACCGCTCATTCCTCTCCCTTGATGCAGGAGCTGCACTGGCTCCCAATTCGTCAGAGGATTGTTTTTAAAGGACTGTGTATCGCTCACAAGGCTCTGTATGGCAAAGCGCCAAAATACTTGAAATCCCGACTATCCCCCTACACACCGGGTAGGACTTTGCGTTCGTCGGACGCTACTCTTTTGTCCCAATCCCGCTTCAAATTGACCACGGTGGGAGGTCGTGCGTTTTCCAACACGCTCCCAGCCTTATGGAACAAACTGGCTCCAGAACTCAGGAAGGAAAGTAACTTACTATCCTTCAGAAAAAAACTAAAAACTGTACTGTTTAAACAAGCATGGAGCAGAGTTTAGGTGCACAGGTGGTTTCTAGTGAATATAACATCTCACCATGTAAATCTGGACAAACAGCGCTTAGAGACCCCGGTGGTTATAACGCGCCATATAAATTAAATAAATAAATAAATAAATTTTGCACATGGTTCTAAAGTTTTCACAATGCATATTTGCACATTGATATTTTGGCACTGATGTTTTTTGGAATTTAAAATGCTGACTATCTACACTGTCTGATCATATTGTAAAATCTGATGTCATTTATCGCACAGTGCTGGTGTCAGATTTTTGCTATCGAATGCTAGAAAAATCGTTAGTATCGCATTTCCTTTGCACATTGGTTTTATTGCCATTTTCCTAACCCGTTTTTTTCCTTGGTGTTTTATGTGATTTTTATACTTATGTTTTATTGTTGTGATAAGCTGTACTTTTATGGATGTTTTTATATCCGAATAAAGACCATTTGACTTGACTTGACTAATGCACTTACAGATAAAATGCACACAGGCAATACATATAACACAATCAAAAACTGTACCCACAGGCACACCAACAACATGCACGCATGCATCACAAAGGCAGTGCTTGCCTGTGTGTCTGATGAGTACCTGTATGCGCCACCTGAGTCGAGCATCAATGCATGGTTTCTGTGTGCCTGTAGGCCAGTTTGTGCTCTTTGTGCCTGTGTGACTGTACATCTTACTTGTTTGGATGTGTATTGTGCACACATAGGCACCTGTGGTGCTGCTGGTCAGTGCATGCACTATAGGCAACTCGTTATTCTTACGTCCGAGAAGACATTTTGGATAGCAGCGAGTGGGTCTATTCTGTACCGATTTTGGGCTCTGGAACCTTATGGAGCCAAACTGTTTATGTGAGAGATAAAGTGTTATTTAACGTGCGGTTTGCTTTTCATCTGCATGATGAGGGCATTTGGCAAAGACCCACCATACTTCTCAGAAATGACACATCACCCTGCTTTGGCAGCATGCATCTTGTGACTTGAATATAAAAAATATTATAAACTGTCTTACTGTGAAACTAGCTCTGAAACCAATTTGTGATATAACTTCCTCTTTAAGTTTCCTTTTATTCTTATCCTTCCTCTAATTCAACCGGATGATGGTTTCCCTCAGCGGATGCCATGCATCCTTCATTTTCTTTGAACAACCCGTGACATTGGTGCTTAAAAGTGGCACGTGGATTGTACTTTTAGAGGAAAATCACAAAATGTAGTCATTTTTCATTTTCATCCGAGTTTTTGGACAGCTAGGTGTACATTCATATTAAGAATGTACAGCCACGTATACACTTTAAAAAGGTCATCCCCCATGTTTTTGGATGTCCAGCATCCTCCAAACTCTAAAATATACTCTATGGGTCAACATAACTGGGGCTTGGTTTTTGTTACAATAATTATTGCAACCATAAATTTTGACACTGAGGTGTTCACAGTTTATCAAATGCGATAATTGCCACCTATTATAAGTTTTACACATCCAATAGTTCAGATTACGTTGCTTTCTACATCAAAACCCACACAACCCTATAATTAACAGGCCTTTTCCTCCCTGAAAATTCTGGCAGGTTTTACATGCAGAAATCTAACCATTTCGCTGCGGCGGCTATTCCGCCGCAGCGCTAACGGGGCGGGGCGGCCGCGTGGCGGCCGCATGCTGGTGACAGAACCGCTCCGTCACCAGCCGCGGTTGAGCTGTGCTGGTGACGGAGCGGTTCCGTCATGACCCGCTGCGCTCAATACAACGGCCGCGCAGGCGCGGCGGCCGGGCCATGACAGAACCGCTCCGTCATCAGCACAGCCCACCGTAGCTGATGACGGAGCGGTTCCGTCATCAGCAGGGGAGGGGTTAACGAGTGATGTGTATTTATTAGGGGTGGGCTAAGAGCTCCGCTCTGGCCAAGGAATTTGCGGAATGTTGCCTGCTCCACGTATCGCTGAATATGCGGAGTAGGCAGCACCCCACACACTCTGTGGCAGAGCTTAGTTGGCACTAGCCCCCACCTCCCTCCCGCCCATTAACAATTAAATTAGAGGTGTAAAAACAATACAAAAGTAAGTGAAATGTCTTACCTGAGATGCGGCATCCCGAGGCTCCTTCTTCTGCCTTCATCGCAACTTCATCATCAAAATTGCGAATGCGCGGACCCGCGCATGAGCAGTTTTGATAAAGAAGTCGGAGATGGAGGAGGAAGAGGGAGCCCCGGGACGTCGCATCTCAGGTAAGACGTTTTCCTTACTTTCAAATGGTTTTTTACACCTCTAATTTAATCGTTAAAAGGGTGAGAGGGAGGCAGGTGGTGCCAGGGCTGGCTTTAGAGCTGGTGGGACCCCGTGCGATAATCATTTTTGGCGCCCGGAAACCCCATGAGTGCCTCCTCAGATTCTCTCACTACCACTGGGCAAAATTGCCCTTCACCTCTCCACTTATAAATTATTGCAAACCACTGCCCCATGAGGTCAGCGCCCCCTTCACAGGTCAGCATACCCTTCACAGGTGAGCGCCCAGTCCGGCCACACCAGTCACACTGCCCTAAAGCCGGCACTAGGTGGCACGTAGTGGGGCTACGCGGAGTGTGCGGAGATTGTTCCCCCCTCCATGGCACTCGGCGTAGCCTCACTATGTACACTACACCCACCCTTAGTGTTTATTGCAACTGGGATGTACAGGGTGATAACATAACACAAAACTCATAATTCTGATATATGCATTAACAGACATTACCACACATATCAATAAGAACTTGCCCACTCCCAACAAAGGGTTAGGGCTCAGATTACATTTTTAGGGGCCAGCGTAATCTGCGTTGGCCTGGCGAACAAATTAACATCCCCCAGGCCGAAACTCATACACCCATCAAATTTAGATATGGCCGCTAAGCCTGCGGTCATTTCTAAAGCATTGTCAGGAACCGCTGTCACAGCTGCTCCCTGTCAATGCTCTTCAAACTTTGGCACATTGCTCCGTCAACATGACCAAGGGGTCTATCAAATTTAATTTATTGTTATTTTCAAAAATAAACTGCTGAAGCAGAACTCTCTATCTAAAAATAAAAAAAAATGCCCCCTGGCCATGGGAGTTAGCAACCATGGTGAGGGGGGCATTAGACAGCTTTTCCTGTCCCTTACCGCCAGGGTTCTTGTGGCGGTCCTAGGCAGTGAAAAATACCCTCTATCTCCCCCCACCTAGATTAGGTGAGCCTATAAAGAGGCCAACAGCAGATGGACCTTACTCCGTTGGGTCATTAGAGGGGTGTAACCATGGCGGAGATGGAGTAGTCTCTGCCATAGTTACACCTATGATCCACCTGCATCTAAATTTGGTGGCAGGTCATCATCTTGGTGATAAAGATACTCCATCCCTGTGGAATATCATTTCCCCAAGATATAATTCAGTCCCTAAGCCTTTTAGATAATCCTATGTGCTTTTCACAAGACTGATATTGCAGTCATTCTTCATGTTGGGTTACCGTTTTCTGGGCTATGGGTCATTGACGCTCCAGTACAGGTGTTCCCTCGACCAGTCTTCAAATCAGGTTTCAGTAAGTGAGTTTCAGTCAGTTGAGCCTCAGACTGGTCCTTATGGTCAGAGGATCTGTTTCTCAACATCTAACATTTCTCCTGTTCTTGCAAGTATGAAAAGCAACACAATATACTCAGAGTCTGGGTTCCATCCCTGCTCCAGTGAAACAGCAGTGCAGTGTATCCCTTACTTGCTGCATTGTCCTTGCGGATGCAAACTAGAGGCTCTGGAGACCAGGTGTTGTCAATGACTGGGAGCAATGTTCGCACCATGAATCAGCCAAGATTTCAGCCAACTTCAGAATCCTTGCGACCAGCCATTTAGGTTAGAAATAGCTTCACCAGCTTATTTCAGATTCCTGTACTAAAGAGGGATGGAGGAACAGGTGGCTGTGGATTGGGAAGGCGTGGCTTAGGTGTTTCAAGTGTGGTGGCTATTATTGGCCAGATCAGATAACTGCCAAACCTGTTTAATCACATGAATTTTACCAGGGCAGGGTTCCTATTTGGGACAAAGAGGGTTTTAATTTCTTATGTTCTCTATACACTGCTGTTCAAATTCAAATTCAAAAGACTATATTCGGTTATATGAAATAAATAACCATAAAAGTTCATTTAATTACAGCATATAAAACATTTAAAATCATTACACGATTAACTCAGATAAAAACAAGCAGATAAGCGTCAATGGCTCAATACGAGTGACAAAGATTAAATAATTATAGATTTTTTAGTATAAAAAACATTATTAAGAAAAGCTGAAACAGATGCCACATTAAATATATCATCAAGCTTCAGTATTGCTAGAAAGGCTGGCCGACACAGTCTTAGGTTCAGACTCCTTAATATGGGAATATTCCACCTTTTCCTTGGTCTTGAGTAAAATTTACAGAAGAATAAAATGTGTATGTCGGATTGGGTAGACAAATCATCACAGGGACATTTACTGATACCGCTTGACCAGTCATTAGTAATTGGAAAGCTAAGCAGCCTAAATAAAATCCCAAATCTAAATCTAATAAGTAGAAACATGGCATGATCTTTCATCTGCAGGGTTAGATAAGGTTGAATGGCATGCGGTGATACTATTAATTGGTGGAAGATCACAGATTTTTTAGTGAACTCGTTTTTTTCCCTGCGGTTCTCTAAATACGTTAAGCATAGCTTTTTCAGCACTTTTCTCGCGATATGAATCATTGATGGGGGATCATCATAACAGTCAGGATGATCAATGCTAACAAGAAATGACTTAATATATCTCAACCACTTCACCCGGCGGACACAGTCCAAATTCAGGGCATCCAACAGAATGAGCTGTTTTAGATGGCACTCTTCAGTTGTCCATACCCTGTGCCACAAAAGTACCGGCTGTACCTTGATGACATCTTCTAAATAGGACAAGCCGAGTTCAGTGTGACAATTATGGGTGGACATGCTCTCAGGGATAGATAAAAGATATCGCAGGAAGCCATTTTCGGTTAACTGGGTTGAGACATTTGCATCCCCCATACTCCCGCCCCATAGGTTGCAACCGCAACACAGCTGGCTTTATATATGCACAAAAGTTCCTTAATTGGTTTCTTCCCCAACTTTTTACTAAATAGTTTTAAGGCCATAATTGACTTGGCAAATAGCAGGTTTCTACTTTTCACTGCGTTGCCCCACTGTCCTGAACTATCAAACAGTATTCCCAGATAAGGGAAAGTTGAGGTGGGATATAATTGTTTGGAGCCAATAAACATGGTTCTGTTTTTCTTTTTTGCTCCTATACCACAATTCATACAAAAGGTTTTAGCACTATTAACCTTCAGGTCCAAATTGGTCATAAAGGTGCAAAAAGATGAAATCATTGTTTGCATTGCTACAGGGGTCCTTGTCATCAGAACAGCATCGTCTGCATAAATAAGCGCTGGAATTTGACGATTTGATGCAATAGGCATGTCTTGACAGTCCTGCAGCAAGGTTTTCTCCAGATCGTTAATATAGATGTTAAATAAAAAAGGGGCAAGGACACATCCTTGTCCCACTCCCCTCGCAATGTTAAACATTCTAGTGCATTCCCCTTTTTTGCCGTATCTAATCGTGGCCCTGGTACCGTTGTACAACTCTCTAAGGAATTGAATAATATTGGCATCAACACCCAACCGAACTAAAATTAGTCATAATTTGCTATGAGTGACACAATCAAAGGCGGATGTCAAATCCACAAAGGTTAAATACATCCGGCCTCCCTTGGCCTTAGTATATTTCTCAAGGAGTATAAAAAGATTGAGACATTGATCTATGGTCCCAACTCCTTCTCTGAAACCATATTGAAGGTCGCTAATAATCTTGTGCTCCTCTGCCCATAGGTGCAACCTGTTTAGGATAACCCTACCAATGATTTTGATTGTCGAATCAAGCAAAGATATTGGGCGGTAGGACACAAAGCTAGTCCTATCGCCTTTTTTAAAAATGGGTCCTATAATTGACTCATACCAATTACCAACAAGTCCCACCGAGCTGGCCGCATTAAAAGTTCTTGTACGCAGTGGCGCCCATAAAGATATGTTATTTTTAAAAATATCCACAGGTACGCCATCTGGACCGGGTGCCTTGCACCCTTGCTTAAATTAATGCCCTTAATTACTTCATCTAGGGTAAAATTAAGCCCCTCTTTGCTCATAGGCAAATTAATCATATCCGTCTCAGTCTGCTCAGACAATGATTCAGCAATTGGTGCCGGGGTACTATAAAGAGTTTCAAAATGGCTTACCCATTCATTCTCTGAGATGGCAATCTCCATCCGTGCCTTAGTGTTATCCTTAAAATATGGTGCATTGACTGCCTTCCAAAAGGCTGTCATATCTTTCAATTGAGAAGCTTCAATCAATGCCTCCCATGCTTCCTTCTTCAGCATCTCCCTCCTCTTTTTTAGCGCAATTTTATACGATTTACGAAGCTCCCTGATCTGATTCTGCTCTCTTGCGTGATTACTCAAGGCCTGTTTTAAATTAGAGTATGCTTTGGTGCACGCTGAGTCAAACCAGCCCCTATTTTTACTTTTTGGGTTCTTTAATTCGACCCATAGGCTATTCTTTATATATGTTGTAATTTTCCTGAAACTATTAATAGTTTCAGTGTTATCAGCCTCAATATCCAGACAAACACTGAAACACATTTTACAGGCCTTAATTATATTACACAGGAACTCTTCAGGTACGACCTTTGTCCATTTTAAGGCGTATCCATTCTGTCTTGAGATATCAATGTCTCTCGAGTTTAACCTGGATGTATCGTCAGTAGTAGGGACAGCACCTGGGTCTAGTATTTCCACCCTGATGGGGAAATGATCACTAAGGGGGTATTCCAACGTACAATAATTGGAAACACTGTCACCATAACATGAGGAGATCAAGATGTAATCAATTGTCGAAAATACCCCTCTACCCATAAAAGTGGCAGAAAAGGGTACCTCAGGCTGACACAGTTTGGTAGCAAAACCTAAGTCATTCATAAACAGAATTTCATTTGGAACATCCCCCGTTACTGTGTGTTCAAAGTGTGCCAGTGTAAACCCCCTATCCACCGTAAGGCCGCAGTTCCCCTTTTCATCACTGTTGCAAAGGGCACAATTAAAATCACCCCCCCATATGACTACAAATTCTTTACTTTCATTGCAAATTAGACTATTCAGTTCAAATCTCAGGGCTTTAAAGACTGCAAGGATATCCACTGAAGGGATATTATTGTATAAGTTTACTATCAGAATACATAAAGTTTTACTCATATGCAGTCCAACTATATGATAAACACAATTATTATGAAAAGTCTCCAAGCTTTTACATTTAAAACAATTTGAAACATAAGTGCAGAGCCCCCCTTTTGCTCTGCCGTGTGTTGAGCCGACGGCAGGGGTAAATATAGTTTTAAAACCATTAATATGATACACTTCCTTGGCCCATGTTTCTTGTACACATATAACGTCATGTTCGTTAGTTAGTTTAACCCAGACTGGATTATCTAATTTAGCTCAGAGTCCGGCGATATTACAGAAGATAATCGACCATTTGTCCTTGGTCTTACTATTAGGCTCTCCAGGGGAGTTCACTGCCTCATCAAGATCACTACCCACTGTCTCCTCATTCAGGCTTAGATCCCTCGTGGTTAACTTGCCAGTCCTGTCGGTATGTATTGGCTCCTTTCTAGCATTGGTTAAGCATGATTGGTCAAGGGCATCTAAGATCACTTGGTCATCCATCAATATAGGGTACGGGGTGTTTACAGTACTAAAAAGAGTTCCCTTCTCCCTTATTGGTCAGTCCACCTCCCCAAGGCCTGACAGGGGTTCATAATAGTTGCCAGTTGGGACATTAAATTCGCCCCCTGCCGGATGATAATTACCACCCTGATAGAAAGAGTGGTGCGAAAAGCCTCTATTCATTAATGGGACCAGAGGGGAAGTGAGATAGTTTCCTGGAAGGAAGTTATTGAATCCATACTGTGGGTTATAGGGCTTCTGCCCGCATGATGTGACAGAAGCCGATGGGTAAAAATGGCTTAAATCAAAGGAGAAAATACCTCCAGAGGTATCATAATTTGGAAAGTCGCTAAAAAACTGTACCACTCGAGGATCTCTAAAATTTACTATGATACTATCCCCTTCAATATCCTTATCTTGATAGCCCAACCAGCTTACTCTCCTTACATTTAAAATTTCTCCTTGTAAGTATGGTCTGAGCGGACGGTTTCTTCCTAACCAGAACATAACTTTATGTTTTAATTCATGAAAGGTTTCAGCATTATCATGCTTCCATTCAGGGACACTAGCCAACACAATGACATATGGGTATGAATCCGGGAGGAGATTGAAACTCTTCCTAGTTCCCTTGCTTCTGGGTGACACAGCTTTATCCGCTACCATTATCGATTCTGCTTTCTCCAGCCCCTTCATAGATCTAGAGAATAGAACAGTGAGCAACCCAAAATACCCTTGAGGGCTTGGGTGATTAAGTAGAGGGGTATAAGTGCCTTCAAGGGAATTTATTTAAATAACAATTAATAATTCTAGTTTGACTAGGAAGGATAAATTAATGATCCTTGTAAGAAATCAATTCATCAAAAATGGATAAATGATTATAGAAGAACGCAATTCATCAAGACACAAACAAAATACATAAATCACAAACACGAACACAAAGGTGTATAGGAAAATAGAATTTATCAAGTGGTAAAACAGATAGTTTCATATACAGGTATAATTGATTCAGAATTAATTAGGTCTGCAGGTACACAAACAATATATTAATAGATGACTCATCAGAACCTAAAAACACCTATCCAAAATTCAAATACGTAACACAGAATAAGGATGAGGTGGGGGTCGACGATTCGGTCTCCTAGAGAGCACTTTGTAAGACCATCTTCAGGACTGGTGTCAATTGGGAACTGTATAATAACCAAGTGTAATCTCAATTTAGATGCTGGAAAACTTTATTTTTCAAGGTGGGTCACACAACTGGAAAGGGTGCAGTTGGCCCCTGTATCAACGATGAGCTGCAACGACAAACATTCAGTTTCAGTAGCGGTGGAGGATAAAAAGCCGAGCACATCCAATCTAAGTGTCGGTGTCAAAGTCGTAAAGACCAACAGAGTAAGTAGCTTTGTAAGCTTCACCCATGGAATGGAGAAGAGCAATTCCGAATCATTGGGTCCGATAAGGATGTATGTGGGCCAAAGAGGTGCGTCGCATTATTGACGTGATCAATCAAGTGGGAATCTCAATCCAAGATAGTCGGGCTGGATCATGTGGGCCCTCGGAGTAGTTAATATTATTCGTCAAACTCTCTCTCTGGTCGGCAAAGGGAATCCAGCTCATAACCGGGAGGCAGAAGCCAACCCGGTTATGAGCTGGATTCCCTTACGTATTTGAATTTTGGATAGGTGTTTTTAAGTTCTGCTGAGTCATCTATTAGTATATTGTTTGTGTACCTGCAGACCTAATTAATTCTGAATCAATTATATCTGTATATGAAACTATCTGTTTTACCACTTGATAAATTCTATTTTCCTATACACCTTTGTGTTCATGTTTGTGATCTATCAGCCAGATTCATCAAAGACCCGTTTTGCGAGTCTTTAATAGCGATTCATAAGGAATCGCTATTACAAACTCGCAAAACGGGATTCATGTAGGAATCGCAAAATAAATTGCGATTCCTACACATTCCTTATTTGCGATTAGCTAATTGCTAATCGCAAATAAGGAATAACTCCCCATTCATTCCTATGGGCCTGAAGGCCGGCTCGTCCCGCGCGCGTCCAGCGGTGCGCGGTTCAGTTGATGATTTTATACACCTGCTATGGGCGTTGCTGGCGGATGTCACTATGCCCCAACGCCTTCTGGGCGATGTAGTCTCCCTCTGGTGCTGCACACACAGGCCCACAAGTACGAGCGTTTCCCGCCGAGCGGGAAACGCGAGACGTGATGGGAAGAGGTACGTGAGGGGGGTCCGGTAAACGCCACCAGTCCGTATGCCCCAATGCCGCTATGCCGCTGCTGCTTCAAGAATCCAAAGTCCACTCAAAGGTTTCCCCCTGCTGTTATTTGTACTGCTGTTTTAAATTTTATCAAAAATGTATTTTTTAAAGAAGAGAACAGTATGAATTGTACATGAAATGCTGCCTTTTAAATTCAAGTACTCTAAAATTCAAGTACCTTTTTAAAGTAATAATGCTTTATTTTTATGCGTTGAGATTTAGGGATGAGAGTTATATCATTGTATAAACTGGACACGTGAATTTTAAGTATTATCTTGGTATGTTATACTTTAATGGTCTAATCTGAACCGAATAAAGGGGCATATTATCAAGGGGGTTTATATCCGCTTTTTTGGCTTTAAAAGCCAAGAAAGACGAGATAAAATGATCTCCCTATTACCTAGCTGTCGCTAACACCAGTTAGCGACAGCTAGTAGGAGATAGCGACCATCTTGGGCCCCGCTTTGCATTTCAGTGAAATTTATCACTAATGACATGCAAAGTGGGCGTGCCAAGATGTTAGCGACTGGAAACAGTCGCTAACATCGCTATCTCCTATTACCAACTTTTGGAGATATTCGCGCTAAGCGCGATCATCTCCAAAAGCTAACACCTGCCCCTGAGCAGTTCTTAGCCATGTTATCCAATGGTAGGTGGATAACATGGCTAAGAGCATTAGCTCGGTAATGCATGAATATCGCTGATTTTTCAGCGATATTCATGCATTTCGGCCGATTTTTATCGCTTAGGAGATAAACCTTGAAAATAGCAAGGGGGCATATTACCAAGCAATAGCGATAATTATCATTATTGCTTGGTTAGCGTGAAAAAATTATCGCTGAGCTGCCGCGATTTTTATCGCAGACAAACCTTGGTATTACCAAGGTTTATCGCAAATGCGATATAAATCGGCCGCAATGCATGAATATCGCTGAAAAGTCTGCGATATTCAGGCAAAACCAAGCTAATGCTCTTAGCCATGTTATCCACCTCCCATTGGATAACATGGCTAAGAACTGCTCAGGGCAGGTGTTAGCTTTTGGAGATATTCGCGCTTAGCGCGAATATCTCCAAAAGTTGGTAATAGGAGATAGCGATGTTAGCGACTGTGTCCAGTCGCTAACATCTTGGCACGCCCACTTTGCATGTCATTAGTGATAAATATCACTGACATGCAAAGTGGGGCCCAAGGTGGTCGCTATCTCCTACTAGCTGTCGCTAACTGGTGTTAGCGACAGCTAGGTAATAGGGAGATGATTTTATCTCCGCTTTCTTGGCTTTTAAAGCCAAAAAAGCGGAGATAAACCCCCTTGATAATATGCCCCAAGGTTCCTAAGCGATAAAAATCGCCCCAGCTCGGCGATAAAAATATTGCCGCTAAGCCAACATAGCGATAATTATCGCTAGTTGTTGGTAATATGCCCCAAAGTTATTTTGGCTTGACTATTTGGGACAGGCAAAATTGCGTACTGTTTATTTCCTCTAATATGCATACTTTTGAAGACAATTAAGTTTATTACACATAATATTTGTAACTGGTATTTTGAACGACATTTCTCCACAGGTACATATATCCGTGTGTAGAACATTCACTTGAAATACTGCACGAGACTGGTTAATGGAGAAAAGAGTGAATTCATGTAAGTTTTATAAGGGTCTGCTTCCTGAGGTGCAAATATAAAGGACTGTGCCCCTGCCTTAACAATCAATACGCTGTAGACAGCTGTCATTTCCCACCATATTATGGTGAGGGGGAAGTAGCCATCCTCCGTTATAACTGGGGGTACACCAGGAGTGCACCCCAGTCCAGAAGTAAGTTTTTTTTTCTGTTGAGGGCAAAAAAACAGACCACGTATCTCTCCCAGTGGGCTCGTGACATCAAATGAATTGGAGAAAAAAATACCCAGTCTGCCAAAAAATGGCGGGGGGGCAGAAAATCGCTACACAAGAACGATAAATAAATAAACACACAGGCAAACAAACAAACACATGAATTAAGTAATGTAGTAAACGAACAGATATTAAAATAAAGAATATTCTGGAACTTTCCCCATTGCGAGCGCTTTTATATGGCTCTTTCGTAGCACAGAGTTAACACCATTCACTACAAGCAATTATATTGCATTATTAAAGAATGAGCGCCAATAATGATCTACGAGAAGTGATGGGAAGAGGTACGTGGGAGGGGGGGGGGGGTACGGTAAACGCCACCAGTCCGTATGCCCCAATGCTGCTATGCCGCTGCTGCTTCAAGAATCCAAAGTCCGCTCAATGGTTAAGGACTGTGCCCCTGCCTTAACAATCAATCAGCCGTTGACAGCTGTAATTTTCCACCATATCATGGTGAGGGGGAAGTAGCCATCCTCCGTTATAACTGGGGGTACACCAGGAGTGCACCCCAGTCCTCTTTAGTAGCACAGAGTTAAGACCATTCACTACAAGCAATTATATTGCATTATTAAAGAGTGAGCACCAATAATGATCTACGATGTGGAGTGATCCCAGGTATGTCTGCATTAATGTGGATCTCACAGGTGTTTGCATGCTTTAAGTTTTACTGACAAGCCAGAAAGTGAGCACAGCCATGCCATCTGAGCAATATTGCACTAAATACCTCAATTAAGGTTGTTATGAAACAACAATTCGATCAAAAAGGATGTCAGGCATCCATTCTCCTTTTTGGCGTTTCTGGCCAAGTGAAGGTTTAACAGGGCGAACTGCACAGCTGTATTATTGTGAAAAGGAGGTCACTCAAAGTTTATCATCCATGTAATGGTAATGTTTAATGGCATAGCACTTCCTTATTTTTCATGTGACTCCAAGTAGTTTATTAATTTACTGAATTCTCTCTTGTATGTTTGATGACGAAAAGGAGACCCTAACCCCTGCAGAGAGGCTCTAACCTCCTGGGAGCTTTTGTGGAGGTGAATTTGCCTTTTTTTGTTTGTGGTGCGAGACGTGTATACCTCAAGAGATAGAAACCATGGTGGAAAGTGATGAAGAATACAGGTCACAGTGAGGACCAGAAAAAAGCAGAGGGCCATGGCCAGTATAAGGCCTTGGAGAGGTTGGTGCCCGCTGCAGGATGCCGGTAGACTGCCTGCACTTTCTGGACCACCAAATGATCCCTGGAATAGGGCTTTGGAGAAATATAGTAGAGAGGCAAGGCACATCCCTTCTCATGTCTGAGACTCACTCAGATTCAGATGAACTTTATTCGAGATCACGCAAAGCATGAAGCTCCTACTTGGGGACCAACTCTATATGGGTGGGTGGGGTGTAAATAAGGTTTTGATTGTTCCCATGTTAGTGTGATGTGGGAGTGTGTGGGGCCTAGGTGGGAGAGATTGTGTGGTCTATGGTCTGTAAGTCACATGATCTGGTTGTTTTACCTCGTTGTAGCGGACCTGGCCTTTCTAGGCCCTAAGACTCTCGAAAACGTAACACCCTCATCCCTTTATTAGATAAAACCTTGCAGTGTCATGCCCTAAGGAACTGCTTTAAATAGAGCAGGAGGCTCAGCGAGAAATGGGGAACAGAGCTTAAGATGCATTATATGCTTAAAAATGTAAGAAGTCACCTGGACAGGAGGCTATTGAGTATTTTGCAGTTCTCTTATCGTCTGTAGCTTCCTGAATGGCCTTTAGAGAGAGCAAAGTAGAGGGAAAATGAGCACTGGTAAAGTATTGGTTTGTGGGAAAAGAGTATGGTGAACCTGGAGAACACGGTCTTGAAGGGCCAACCCATGGGCTGGTGGTTGCAGATTGATAACAGAATGCTGAATTGAGGGTAAAGGGGTATCTTCTATCTGGAAAGATTGCATGGTATGTAGGCCTGCTTCTCTTTGAGGACACCCTAGTTGTCAGAGGTTCACTCATGTTCCATTTTGAGAATGATGGGTATCTAGAAAATGACTATAGAAGTGGGGCTTGAGAAATTCCTCATGGTGCCAGTTCCAAGTTCTTCATGGCCAAGAGAGAGAGTGGTCCGCAGGGACCTCAAAGGACTGCTGAGTTCCACAGCTCATGTCTTCGAGAGCCAGTCTCCCGGAGATGAGGGGGAAATACCTGAATTCTCCACTATCTTGTTGGGAAAGCTGTATCATGACCTGGTGCTTGTGAGCCTGTCTGATCTGCGAAGAAAGGGGAAGTCATTACTAACTCTGCAGGAAGATGAATGCTTGAGGAAGAGAAAAGCAGCTGTTCTGTGGAGGCATGGGACACCCTAGAAGAATTGACTGAATTGAGGGAGTGCGACTGGTGTCACCTTAGCGTGTGTCTCTTGGCCTGGCTACACAGTAACCTGCTGAACCAAAGGAGTATTACCGATGCCAACTCGCATCTAAGAGTGGGTCTCTTAGAATTCCAAAACATTTCCTGCCAAATATCGCACATCTACAAAGTCGACAGCCTGAGATGGCAACCGCTGTAAACTGTACTGCTGCAGTAGAAGACCATTTTGTAGTGACTTAACAAATTAAAGTAAAAGAAACGTTGAAGTGAAATAAGCTGCTTTCAACTCAAATATTTCCTGGGGAGATCCCTAAAATACTCCAGAGCAAGATTGACTATTCCTTCCGGGGGAGCATGACGTCCGGAAGCTAACGGCCGCGACTGAGCTCCTCCCACTGTGTATGGCGCTCGAACTCCGCTAGCGGATTGAGGTATGCTGCAGCGGTGGTGGTGTTGACTGCTCCCAGCCTCGTCTCTTCTGCCTCTCAAGCCTATCTTTCCTGAGGGGAAAGTCAGTTACGCGGTTCCCAGCTCTACTCGATATCGGCATTGGTATCGGCATTTTTACCGCAACGTGGATGGTCTGTAAGGGAGAGGGCGGCGTGCTGACGGAGCCGGCCTGGTTCCGGGAGCTTGGCGCAGCGAGAGAGTGGCAGCGGAACCCCGGAAGACTGGTTCAGCGTCTAGGAGGACGGACGATAAACTTGTGTGTTAGTCTGGTTAGGCTGGTCCCCGGCAAGACGCCTGTAGCTGCGAGGCACTTTTGTTGTGGGGGCTGCAATAAGGAGTCCCTGATCGCTGTAACTATTCTCACCCCCACGGACTCAAGGGGGGTAAGCCTTTCCGGGGAACAGGACTGGGGGGAGTTTGTAAATTGTGGGGCTACAGAGGAGACAGAAGCTGTTTCAGGATTAGCCCTGATTGACTCTGCGCAGGATTTTGGTAGTGAGGAGTGGGAGCCCTGTATGGAGAAAAGTGATCACAACGCTGGTAGCCTACATCCTAGTGTCCACCCAAGTAATCTGGGTTGTCCTTCGATAATATCTTCCTCTGAGGTGGGGGTTAGTCGTTATACATTGCGAAACTGGATTGCCAGCATAGCACCAGCACCTCCTTAGCCATCTATTTCCCCACCAGTTATACAAATTAAAGCTACCTCTCGGAAAGTGAAGGGGAACCATAGTGGCACAGATACCCCCTCTGGGAATGGGAAAGGTGGGAAAAAAGCAAAGGGTGGTGTATCTGTCGCACCAAGAGTTACTCCATCACTGAAGTCTTTCTATAAGGTTCTCTCCTCAGCCACTTCAGACAGAGCTAAAAGGATGGCCACAAATAGTATGATTGTTGAAGATATTACTCTGGTCAAGGCTCTTCCTGTGGCTTCAGCGACCACTACCTCTCTCCCCTCCCAGCCCTGCCCACTTCTTCAGCCTTTTTCGCCCCCTGAGCTAGATACGGTGCATCCATCAGTAGAACTTTCAAACAGTTTTTCTGCTTTAGAAGTCAAAGACACTGAGCAGGTTGAATTGAGGGATTTGAAGGATGATGCAAGTTGCTCTAGAGAAGCAAGTGCCCACTTAACCAACAACGGTGCACCTACAGACAATATTCTACCGACAGTGTCAGTCCCGGGGACATTGGCGGATATTTTTCTGGGGTTAAAGGAGGATATTGGGAAGCGATTTACAATATCGGAGACAAATCAGGTTGCCATCCAGGCATCATGTGAGGCATTGGCTCGAAAGGTTGAGGAGGTTTCACTAAGGACTGATGCACTGGAAGTAGAGCTACCTAAGATCAAGGGAGCATTAAGTACCTCCGTGGTTGCTATGGATAAGCTGGTACAGCAGAATCGGCAGATGAAGGATGACATTGAGGGGCTTGAAAACCACTCGAGGAAGAATAACTTAAAATTTTTGAACTTCCATGAAGATCTTGAAGGGAGCGTCATTAAGGCATTCATGGTTGCTCTCCTTAAAACGACAATCCTGAAGGACTCTCCTGATGTGGATCTGGACCAATTAGGGGATATCCAGAGGGTCCATCGTGACCCATGTAGGAGGAACCCAGGGAAGGAGCGCCCCAGGAAGATTTTGGTGATCTTCCTTACGTATGTTAAAAAAGAAAGGATTTTGTCCCTGGCCTTAAAAACAGGCTCTATAAAGTCAACTTCCTTCTCCAGTCCCTTTGCCTTTACAATTCGCTCAGATGTTTCCCATATAACTGCCACAAGACAATGGGAGATGGGCAAGAGATTGGCAATATTTAATTCCTTGGGGGCCCGTGCCCAGCTGAAATTTCCTGCATCACTTCGTGTAATGTGGAACAATCACATGCATAATATACGCCAGATTGAGGATGCAGATAGCCTGATTGAAAAGATCAGGGTAGGCAGCAAGGGGGGAAGTGGAGAGGGGATGCAAGTAGCCGGGCGGTAAGGATAGGTGAGGTACTTGTTTAAAGAAACAACAGAGTTAGCAACTTGTTATATATATTATGTAGTCTATACTACACGACTATCCACTATGCAGTAGCCATCACTGGCAAAGGCAAACTAGTGTTGTAGTACCCATGCACTACACTTGATCATACACAGAGGGGGGGGGTATCCGTCCAAGAGCATATGCTCAGGAGGGAAAGGAGGGTTTCCCAGGGAGGAAGGGGTTTTCCCGGGTTTCACGGGGATGGGGGGGCGGGAAGGGGTGCACAGGTGGGGTAGCAAGGGGAGAAAAGAAAAAATTGAGTCCTCATTTCTCTTCAATCCATAAGAATTTCCTATTGAACAGATGGGCGTATGGACGTTTAGTTAAGGAGAGGGGGATGGAGGTCACTTAGTGACTTGTAATAAGATATTATTAATTTCCTGGAATGTTAATGGGCTTCGGCGTCCCCGGAGACGTAGGTTGATATTGAAATATCTGGAACAATCTCTGGCCCAAGTTATTCTTCTCAAGGGACCCACTTATGTTTTAGCGAGAGTAACAAGATTTTTGGGAAACTCAGATGGATAGGATCATTTTGCTGTTCTGAGCAGACAGTGGCTACTAGGGGGGTTGCAATTCTGATTAAGATTGGGACTGGAGGATCCATAAAGGCAATATCAACAGATCAGTCAGGAAGATGGGTCTTGGCTCAGGTTGACTTTAATGGAAGTGAACAGGCAACTGTATCTTATTACTGGCTCAATACAGATGATCCTGCTTGTCTGCTCAGAGTCCAGTCCAAATTGGTGGAGGTCACTTCTCCTGTGGTTATAGGGGGTGACTTCAGTGTCCTTCTTGACCCTCAACAGAATCGATCTAATTATAGTCAGTATTTTGCTGCTCCGCGATCCCGTCGCGCCATGATCAATATGATTCATGAGCTAGGCCTAATAGATGCTTGGAAGGCCAAGAGGAGGGCGGTCCCGGGCTTCACCTATTTTAGTAAAAAACATGGGCATGCATCAAGATTGGACTATATCCTAGTGGATGGGACATGTTTAGAGACTCTGGTCGATATTAAAATAATTCCAAGCATCTTATCAGATCACGCCCCTATTACGTTTACACTTTTGATTGGCAGGGCTCGGGGTATTTCAACATCTAGATGGACTCTGAAAAGGGCAATGTTATATAATCAGGACATAATCACTTCGGTCAGTACATCTATTGATAACTACTTTTATGATAATATCGGTTCAGCTCCACCGAGGATTGTTTGGGACGCATATAAGGCCCATACTCGAGGACAGCTCCATAGCCTGACAAGCTCAAATAATAGGGAGGAGGCACTGAAATTTAGAAAACTGGAAGATAACATCTCTTCTCTAGAGACCACAAGACTGAGCACTCATTTAGATAACTTGGCACAGGTGCTAGCTGATCTGGAATGCCTCCGCTCAGAGTATAGAGGGATGTTAGATCTAAAAATCAAGCCGCAATGGGCTGTACATGGCATGAAGAACTATGAATATGGCGAAAAAGCCGGGGCAATTCTGGCTCGTAAGATCAGAGCAGACCGGGTGAGGAACAATATAAATAGTTTAATGATAGATGATCAGGGAACCATATCCTGTGACCAGGAGGATATGGAAAAACATTTGCTTTCCCTGTTCTCTAAACTATACGAGGAGGAGCCGTCTCCAAGCTCTGTTAATACCTTAAAATGGTTGGAGAGCAAGGCTTTACCTAGTTTAACAGATGAAGGCCGAGATATGCTGAATAGCCCCTTTACGGAGGAAGAAATTAGATCTTATATTAAAAAAATAATGAACAACAAAGCAGCCGGGCCAGATGCACTTTCTGGTGAGGTATATAAAGTGTTTCAGATGTGTTGACCCCGAGGCTTTGTGAACTCTTTAATTATGTTTACAGCCCAGAGGGTAGGGCTCCGCCATCGTGGAAGTCCACAATAGTGCTTATATTAAACCTGGGAAGGACCCTCCTAAGGCAGATTCCTTTAGGCCTATCTCCCTGCTAAACATGGATTATAAGATCTTTACCAGCGTTTTGGCAGGGAGATTGGCTAAGCTGGCCCCACAACTCATTAATTCGGACCAGAAAGGCTTTGTATCTGGAAGATATATTCAAGAGTTGACTCTGCAATTGATTGGTAGCCTAGATTTAGTGGTGGCACGGTCGGAGCCCTTGGCAGTGGCTGCGTATGACACTGCGAAGGCCTTCGACCGTGTCAACTGGGGCTTTCTATGGGAAGTATTGAGAACTATGGGATTTGGCACAACTTTTATCCAAACTTTGAGAGGGTGTTATGAGGGTGCTTATGCTGTGATACTATTAAATGGTTCCCTGACACCGCGTTTGAACATAAAAAGGGGAACTAGGCAGGGGTGCCCTATTTCGCCCCTCCTGTTCAAACTTTATATCGAGCCTTTGGTGCAGGCGCTGAGGATTGACTATCTGATCACACCCTTTAGAGTTAAGGACTACAGCTGTAAGTTGGCCTAATATGCTGATGATTTGCTGGTTTACACCGGTAAATCGGCAGAGGTGTTCCCTAGAGTGGAGGAGGTAATAACTGATTTTGGCTTGTATTCTGGCTATCTGATCAACAATTCCAAAACCGAAGTAATGTGCTGGGGGGTTGATAACTGGGAGGGAGTTCAAAGCAGTCAGTTTAGGTATCTGGGGATAATAATAACAAAAGATCTTAATAGTATAGCGCTGACTAACATAAACAAGGTAGTTAAGGACATTGCTCATCTTTTTTCGAGATGGCAGAACCTCCCTCTGACAATATATGGCCGCGTCAACTTGGTCAAGATGGTAATTTAGCCTAAGTTGACATACTTGTTTAGTACGATACCTCTGATTTTTCCTGATAAAATCTTGGGGAAAATCCAGGGTAAAATAGGCAGTTTCATCTGGGCAAATAAAAAATCCAGGCTATCCTGGAAAAAGCTAAAAAGAAAATTGTTAAAGAGGGGACTTGCACTTCCGGATGTCCTTTGGTATGCATTTTCCTTTCAGCTGAAAAATATCCGATGCCTCCTCACCAGTCCCAACGATTCCAACTGGGGGCAGATTTTGAATATAAGGGTTGACCAAGAGGGGGGCAGTACTGGCTTTCTGTATAAGTTTGGTGCGCCAAAATTCTACAAAAAGTTACGTCTCAAGGTATTAAAACTCGCTCTCTTAGTATGGAATAGAGTCAAAGGAAGATGGGGTATAAAATACTACACCGACTTCGCCACAATTTGGGAGTCTCCGGGCCTACCGATATGCCTTAGGGATAGTCTTTTTCTTCCCGTTAGGAGAGCAGGGATAACAGTATGGTCGGACCTAGTGACATCAGAGGGGGTCCTTCCCTGGGAGGTGCTGAGATCAAAGATTGGGGACTCTTTCTCCAGATTCAAATATATTCAACTCTGTTCCTGGTTTTCAGCTGAGAAGGAGAACATCAGCGGTAATTGGGACATGGAGTTTGCTCTCCAATCCCCTGGCACTAGGAAGCGAGAAGCAGGATTCTGGTGTAGAAATATGCTTGAGCCGGAGGAACTACAGGCCCCCCATTACATCAAGTCTGGAATTCCTCTAGGCTGGAGGATGCCTCAGTTACTCTTTATGATACATCTCTCCAAATTTTGTATAAATTTGTTAGGTCTGCCTTTCTTAAGAAAAACCACTTCTATGTTATTAATAGGCTCTACTATACGCCCAAAAAAATTGAGAAGTTTGTGAGCCCCTCCACTTTGTGCCCTAGATGTGGACTAGTTGAGGCGAATGACATCCACATCTTCTATGATTGTCCTATCTTGGGTCCTTTTTGGGATAATGTAGAGAAGCCTATGGAGAGTATTTTTAAAGCTAAACTAAGTCTGAATATAGTTAGAGTTTTGTTTGGTTTGGATACTGATCTTATAAGTTGGTTAAGGGTGACACAAGTGGCTTTATTTTTTTGTTAAATTCTTATCGCCCGCAGAGAGATCTGCAAGTTATGGAAGGATGCTAGCCAGCCTCTCTATGAAAACTGGCTGCAATCAGCATTGGGTATTGCACGTTTAGAATCTGGTATGGCACATAATGTAAATAGCACGGTTTGGGAACCACTGATAATATGGGGTAGAGAAATGAGGCTGGTCTAAGGCCCCGAAAGGTCCTATGATTACACCATGCCTCAGACAAAGGGGCAGGCCAGGCCGGCTCCAGGTGAAAGCAAGAACATCAGCCCTTGGCGCCCAGGATGGAATCTGGTTGTAAGGGCTCCATTACGATGGCAATCCGCCCGACAGAAATGCCCACCCGCCACCCTTTTCCCCCCGCCACATTACAATGGCGGGGGGACCGCAACGGAGGGAAACACCGCCCGCCACTTTTCCGCCATATGGTAGCGCTGTCTAATAGACACCGCCAGACATATTATGATGTGTGGTGTGCAGTGCCTTTCCGCTGTGGCGATGCCGCCACGGAAAGGCATGCGGTCTTCCCTCTGGGAGCCCCCTGCGGGCCACCAGAGTGAAGTACAGGTGGGGGGTGCACATGGGGGGTACCTGTGGTACCCCCCTTCATTGTCACTTGCAAAGCGGCAGGCACAGCGCGGTGCCTGCCACTTTGCAAATGACAATGTTAAAGGGCATTTTCAGCATTGTGGCGGGCGGTGCAGAGAGCACCGCCCGCCACAATGCTGAAAATACAGGATGTGCCCGCCACTGTGGCGGGCACATCCTAATGGCACCCCGGGACCCCTGCCCTTATGGTGGGCGGTCCCGATTTACGATGGGATGACGGGCGGGCAAAGTCCGCCCGTCATCCTAATGGACCCCTAAGTGTTCATTTTCAGATGCCAATGGTGAAATGAGGACTAAAAAAATGAAAAAAAAGAAAAAAGATTGACTATTCCTTAATCAGATCTCCCCGAAATTAGATGGCTTTCGAATCAATTTACTCCAATATGTTTGCCATAAAATGCATCATCCAGTCACATTTTTTTCAAAGTTTCTTCAGCATGATATTTTCCAGAATTCGATTCATCTTAAGCTGCTCACACTCTCTCGAAAAGATAATTGTGCAATTTGGACACAGATTTTTATGACCCCTCTTTTTAGAGTTCATCGGTTGCCACTGCCATGTGGCCAGGTTTGGAACTATATGTGACTTGTCTGAGGGGAGATGTTCACTCACTTGTTACTGAGATGTTTCTTTGTTTCAGGGTGTTCAACCCCTGTGTAGGGCTAACTATTTGGTCAATGAGTAGGTAAAGAAGGTCGAAACATCAGCCATTTCAGGAGAGGACTAGGAGAAGGGGGCAGAGTTTTATATGTTTTCACATGTGGGAGGCAATATAATGTTTCATTTTAAATAAGGTGATGATGAATGGAATCCCACTCACAAACTCTCCTTAAGAGTTGGATAGGTCCTCTTGTTGGATTACCCTACTGAGTCTTCATCAATTAGAAGGAAATTATTATTAGAATTTATGATTCATTTGTAGTGAATCGCATCACTCAGGGAAGAACAAAAGATCCATTGCTCCATGGGTCCCTCCTCTTTTGAAAAAATCTTCTTGAAAAACGGTGCTATGGATTTTGAAAGATTTATTTTAAATATCCTCGCTACTATTAAACATATAGGGCCTGATTTTGAGTTTAGCAAATATAAGGAGATTCAAAGTGGACCTGGCTTGGCAGTTTGGATTCGACCCAGATCTGTGACTGGGGATGAATGTCTGAAAAGTTTGAGTGCTCCGTCCATCATCTCCTTGTGTTTGCTTTCTTTGCCCTAAGTTGGCAAGGTATGCCCAGACGTTGATCCCTTGCTCACTTTGCCACTGGATTCAAGCTAGCCTGGCTGCTGAGGGGTGTTACGCCAAAACCAGTACCAGGATGCTTGTTTCTTGGTCAGTGAAGACCTGGCTTGGCAGTTCGGGCTGGACTGTTCCAATGAGGCACGGGTCAAGACTGATTTACATATAGCTGGATCTGAACTGGGGTGGAGAAGTGCACTAAAGAACGATGATGGATTCAACCCAGATCTGTGACTGAGGGGGACTGTCTGAAAAGTTTCAGCACTCCGTCCATCATCTCCTTGTGTTTGCTTTATTTGCAGTAAGTAGGCAGTGTACGTTCAGACTTGGGTCCCTTTCTCACCTTGCCACTGGATTCAAGCTAGCCTGGCTGATGAGGGGTGTTACCCTGAAACCGGTCCAAGGGTGTTTGTTTCCAGTTCAGGGAAGACCTGGCTTGGCAGTTCAGGCTGCACTGTTCCCATGAGGCACAAGGTCAAGACTGATTTGCATATAGCTGGGTCTGAACTGGGGTGGCGAAGTGAACTAAAGAATGATGATGGATTCAACCGAGATCTGTGACTGGGGTCAGTGTCTGAAAAGTTTCAGGACTCCATCCATCCTCTCCTAGTGTTTGCTTTGTTTGCCAGAAGTTAGAAGGGTATGCCCAGACTTGGGACCCTTGCTCACTTTGCCACTGGATTCAAGATAGCCTGGCTGATGAGGGCTGTTACCCTGAAAACGGTCTCAGGATGCTTGTTTCTGGTCTATGGAAGACATGGCTTGGCAGTTTGGGCTGGACTGTTCCCATGAGGCACAGGGTCAAGACTGCTTTGCATATAGCTGGGTCTGAACTGGGGTGGCAAAGTGAGCTAAAGAACGATGATGGATTCAACCCAGATCTGTGACTGGGCGTGAGTGTCTGAAACCTTTCAGCGCTCCATCCATCATCTCCTTGAGTTTTCTTTGTTTTCCCTAAGTCGGTAGGGTATGCCCAGATGTGGGTCCCTTGCTCACTTTGCCACTGAATTGGAGCTAGCCTGGCTGATGAGGGGTGTTACTCTGAAACCGGTCCCAGGATGCTTGTTTCTGGTCCAGGAAAGACCTGGCTTGGCATTTCAGGCAGGACTATTCCTATAAGGCACAGGATCAAGACTGATTTGCACATAGTTGAGTCTAAACTGGGGTGGCAAAGTGAGCTAAAGAACAATGATGGATTCAACCTAGATTTGTGATTCCGGATGAGTGTCTGAAAAGTTTCAGTGATCCGTCCATCATCTCCTTGTGTTTGCTTTGAGTTTGAGTGTGGCGGACGGGTTAATCCTTCACAAACTTGTCAGATATCCTGTCTGCCATATTACAAGTACCATTGGATACAATGCACTTGTAATATGGATGACGGGATATCCGTCAAGTTTGTGACAGGGTATCTAGTCCCCCTAACTCTAGGTCAAGCCCATAGTATCTAAACAGTGGGCTGCAGAGAGTGGCACAGTAGGTGGCCTTACCACCACTTCGGGCTGCTCCCTATTTTATATAAACCTAACAGAAAAAACTCACATCAAACAAGTAATGGCAAAGCCAGTAGGTCTCATCATTGCAAGCTACTCTCTTTTCAATGTGTTTTTGCCATTCCTGTGTAACGTTGGCAAAAATATAAAATTAATGAAAAAATAATTTTAAATGTGTCAGTACAGAGGCATGCGTACAGGTCAAAACCGATGGCAGGTTTATACAATGTGGGTGTTTGTTTGACATTGCACCGCAAGCTTGGAATGAGCAAAGAGTAACGGCGATACCTGCTGACTTTGAAACTGGGGAACCACTGTCACATCACTCTCCTGGAGTACCTGTCCGCGGAGACGATGCTAGACCTCCACTCACTCCTAGGGCAGCGCAAGATCAAGGAGATGGAACCCGTAAGTCAAGCGATGTCTCATAAGGGAATGGGAGCATATGGGTACGCAGGGCAGGCAAGGGGATGGGCTGACCCCCGGATCACTTGGGGCAGTGGAGACGCAGTCAGAGACTAGGGGCACAGACAGTGCAGCATAACACTACGGTTGCTGCCAGCCGTAGTGTTATGCTGCACTAGTCTAGTTACGGGAGGCACCGTTGTTGGCCAAAAACAGTCTGGACGCTGTACCCTCACTATCTGATAGCTGAGCACTATGCTACCAATGAGGTTTGTCTCTCAGTGCACTGCTCAGCTACCAATGACAGTCCTACCTCAGTCCATGGTCCACATCTGCCATTGCAGGCAGCACTGTCATTAGTAGCTGAGGCTACCAATGATAGCCGCTAACCATGTCGTGACTCCCGAGTTGGACAAATCAAGATCTGACCTGCCCTCGACCCCAGCCCCAGGCAAGTGCGCACTGTGCAGGCTCAAGTCAGAAAAAGACAGAGCTGAAGATAGAATCAGCGTCTGTATAATGCACAGAGATGCAGAACAGGCCCCCGTTCACTTCACTCACTGACTCTAGCTCATTGGCGCTTTTTGGCCATGACCAACCTGCTGAATCCAATCCTCCTGGCAGCAGTGGCAGCTGTAATAATAATAATAATAATAATAATAAATCATTTGTAAAGCACCTGGCTACACAGAACTGTGTGTCCCCGCGCTAACTGCTGATACAATACAGAGATCCAGTGGAAGCTGTTAGAAAAAAAAGGCCCAGGAGAAGTTTACATATTGGGGAAAAGGAATGTTTTCAATTTTCCTCGAAAACTCCTTTCAGATGGCTCCATCCGCAGGTATAGCGGGAGCGCATTCCAGTGTTTGGAGGCTAAGTACCTAAAGGAGCTTCCTCACATTTTGGCCCTATAAATTCGAGGCAGTTTAAATAGCATCATACCAGATGATCTTAGGTTCCGGGTAGGGCGGTGTATAGTGATACTGTATATAATTGTTTGCTGTATGAGGCATTTGTTGGGCTTGGGCAGTTATAGAAAAATGGGGAAAGAAAAAAAACAAGGGGAGAGGAAGGAAAAAGCATTAAAAAACAAGGCAAAAACAGCCAGGAGAAAGCACTCAGACAAAATGGAGGAAAGGGAGGAGAAAGCAGTAAAAAATGAGGCAAAAGCAAGAGAAATCAGTCTAAAAGACAGGGGAAGATGAAGGAAAAAGCATTGGACAACAAGCAGAAGCAGGAGAAAGCAGTGAGAAAATTGGGAGAGAGGAAGGAAAAAACAGTAAAAAATAAGGCAAAATCAGCCTGGAGAAAACATTCAGAAAATGGGGAAAACAAAGGCGAACCCAGTAAAAACAGGGCAAAAGCAAGAGAAAACACTCAGAAAAAACAGGGGGAGAGGAAGGAAAAAGCAATAAAATACAAGGCAAAAGCAGCTAGGAGAAAGCTCCCATGGGCAAACAGGGCAAAACCAGGAGAAACCAGTGGGTTTATATCTTGTGCCACCATGGAGTTTATATGATTATCTTGTTTGGTGGGGTTATACCTGGTAGTGCTGTGGCAAGTGTTTTGGGTGCAATCTAGTGCTGCTGTGGCAACTGCTTTGTGTGGAATCTGGTGCTGTGGCAAGTGAAATCGGGTACCACGGTGTATGTGTGTGTTTGTGTGTGAGTGTGAGTTTGTATATATATATGAACAGCTATTTCAAGACTGCTTTTGAAGTGAATAGATACATATATATAACTGTTGATGATCTCCTTACATCATTTGGGAATCATCTTTTAATATATCTCTATTTTTTTGAATATGTATATTTATATATTTTTATATGCATGATTTTCTACTGAGATGTATTTATATATATAATTTTGTATCAATGTATAGGTGTATATTTATGAAATCACTTGTAAATACTATCTATTTTAATTGTACATAATATCAATATGAGTGTACACATGTATCCTACTAGCGGTCTTGTCTATATCTACATTATTGCACAGTCTGTCTTCCAGTTTTATAGTGCAAATGTAACAGCTGTTTCTAATCATTAATTGCTTGTCACTTTAAATGAGGCATGGGTCCATGAGTAACGCGTCATGTGATCAAGGTCCAGGTCGGACCGAAACGCGTCATGGCGGCATACTGATGCAGGCGGAACTTTTTCTTTAAATAAACTTTAAGAAAGCACGAAATACTGGGTCCGCGCTTATCTATCCGAGTCCTGTCTGTCGAGTGGATTCTAAAGATAGAGTACTGGAGTATTTGTGTCAATTTGCTTCTTTTGACACTAGCGGATAACCCCTCCTTGCTTTGGGCGTTGTGGCATTGGAAGCAGCTGGTCTCGTTTCGGCGGGACGTACTCATTGCTCTAGTGAAGAGCGAGCCACACGGAAGCCCCTGGATACTGTGGAGAAGTTCCTTCCTGGAAGCCGGAATCGAGGTGAACGGAGTCTGTAATCTGTGTAACCTGAAGATATCCGGCGTGGAAGCAACATATCGGATTATCCAGTAAGGAGTGTGCAATGCGTGGAGTGACAAGTTTGATTTAAAACTCCCGCTATTTGAAATACAAATCGCCTAGATTGCATCATGGCCGCAGAGGCGTTACGCAGCCGAGAGGAGGCGGCGATCGACATTTTTGCTGATTCCCCGGCCGGGGGATCAGCTGTGACGGTGCAGGAACAGAACACTGCACCTTCAGTGAACAATAGCGCAAGAGAGACATTCCGGCGCTTAGAGAAACTGAGACGTGCTGAACAGTCTAAGTGGTGGGAAGAAAAATCACTTACTCGCTACTTAGAGGTGGGCAGGGTTCCCAGAGGATTGCGGATTACCTTAGCACCCAGTTACGAGAACCCTGACCCTGCCATGCTTGGAGAATGGGCGGACGCCAACCTCGAATCGTCAGCTAAATTGCTTAGAATATTGGTAAAATATGCAGCAAGCGACAGATTAAAATTACAAGCGCAAATCGACGTATTAGAGGTGGAAATATCTGCGATTGAGGAAAATGATAGCATTAAAAAATTAAGAGAAGATATGCTAACCAGATTGCGCAAAGATGAAGATGCCATTAAAAAGCGCAAAGCCTTCAAATTTAACAGAGACAAACTGGATTATCAAAACGGGAACGTTTTCACATTTGCCCGAAGATATGGCGCTGCCAAGAAAAAAAGCAACATTGCCTCCCAACGGAAAAAACAGGGTAATACCAGCGATAGCACACCTTCGCTCACATCCACTTCGGAACAAAGCGCTGTTAGTGGGAGCGAAAATGAGGAAGAAGCCGGCCCTTCGAATCAACCAAAAGAGGGAGTTTTAATAATGTCTCGAGCAGAAGAAATAAATGTGCTCTGCCAGGATTGGAGAGGCAAGCTAAGACCCCGGAAGAAACAGCAGCAGCAAAAAGGCGCGCCAATGCCAAGCGAGGGGCCAGGCGTCAACGCAACCGGCAACGCAAACGAGAACAAGTCTCAAAAGAAGAAAACCACGAAGGGCAGATGGAACCGAAAATGAATGTGGATAAGATGGCTAATACAGTGATCAATCTGTCGGATATAGCACTAAATAAAGCGGAGTGCCAAATTTTGTCTCTGGGTCTCTCTTTCAGTCCCGAAAGTAATTTTAACTACTCAGAAACCCGAATGGATGTGTTCCGCTTCATTCGTAAGTTAAAGTTGAAGAAATTTCATAAAACAAAAGGGAATAAATCAAGTGATGTTACACCTCAATATGCTACGAGTCCACCTCTCATTTCAGCTGGTGATGTTAATCTATTCTTTGATTTGCAACAACTTCAGGAAGAACAGACTGAACCCACCAATGCCTTGGGGTTAGAAGGTATGGATTTTGGTTGCACTATTAAAACCCCATTTAAACCTAAATCAGTTTTCCTGCCAATTATGATGCATGATAGCTTAGATCGTTTTCATGAATTGGTTGCCTCAGATTTAAAGGATTTGTACAGAGTCACGAATCATGGTAGTACTAATATGAACTGTAAACAAAGGTGCTACATAGAACTGATGAAAAAACTTCAGGGCAATGATGATTTGGTTATTAAACATTCAGACAAGGGGGGCAACATTGTCCTTTGGCCCAGACTGATGTACATGGACGAGGCTTATAGCCAACTCAATGATGTGGCATGCTACAAACGTAGTAATATTCAAATCATGAAGGCATCATGGGTAGTCTATTATGGCAAATTATTGGCATGGAAAAGCAGTGGTCTAATTAGTAATGATGAATATTTATTTTTGTACAATGAATATCCAGCTGTACCATCGATTTACTTTCTTCCTAAGGTGCACAAGAGTATGACAAAACCACCAGGTAGGCCCATTATATCGGGCATAGGCAGTCTTACGGAAAACACTTCTAAGTATGTCGATTTTTTCTTACAAGAATGGGTGCTCAACCTTCCATCTTATGTTAGAGACACCTCTGATTTTTTGAGAAAAATCAGTGACATTACTTGGTCCGATGATCTTATTCTAATCACCATGGATGTTACATCCCTTTATACGTCTATTGGTCACAAGGATGGAATTAGAGCGATTGAATATTACCTCAATCGCAGACCTGCATGCTTCACCCTCCACAATAAAATGCTAGTAGAAATGGTTATAGTTTGTTTAGAACATAACTACTTTTGCTTTGACAACACCATTTTCCAGCAAATAAGGGGAGTAGCTATGGGGGCCTGCTTCTCCCCCAGCTATGCCTGCCTGCATATGGGCTGGTGGGAGGAGCAGGTCTTGAAAAGGGAATACGAAAATACTTTGAAGACACATGTCCCTTTATGGCTGAGGTATATTGACGACCTTTTTATTCTATGGAAAGGGTCGGAGGTAAAAGCTAGGGAGTTCATACAAATGTTAAATGACAACCTTCTGAATTTGCAATTCACTGCAAATATGAGTAAAACCTCTGTAGTCTTCCTAGATGTGGAAGTATATATCAATAATAACAACCTATGCACTAGACTCCATCGTAAGCCTACAGCTGGAAACTCTGTTCTCCACGCCTCTAGCCATCACCCCCAGCACTTGATCAACAGCATCCCCTACGGGGAGATGTTGCGGATCAAACGCATCTGTAGTGACAACAAGGAATGTAAACTGGCTCAGGAAAGTTGCAAGGAAAGGTTCCTTCAAAGGGGATATAAACCCGGAATCATTGATAAGGCTATTCGGAAAACTGAAACTTTGATCCGTGACAACATCTTAGCCCCCACAATTCCTGCTATGGCCGATGACTCTAACAGTAAATTACGAGTCATCATTACTTACAATAAACAACAAGCGGCCATTAGAAAGATTCTCAGGAAACATTGGGATTTGTTGTTGAAGGATCCTGTCATAGGCAATGACTTGCTTAAAGACAATCCTACTCCCTTGATAACCTTTCGGAAAGCCAGATCCATGGGAAACTGCTTAAACAAATGTAATCCTGAAATTAGACCTCCATCCAATTGGCTGTCCAAGCAAAAAGGTTTTTTCAAATGTCTCCTATGTAAAGCCTGTAAACATGCGAAGAATGTCAAAGAATACAGTGTTCCATTCTTGCCTGACCCTGTTAAAATTAAGCGACGTATTACGTGCAAAAGTGAATATGTCGTATATGTGTTGGAATGCCCTTGCGCATTACGCTATGTGGGCAGTACGAAATTACCCGTGCACATGAGAATCCTGCAACATCTCAGGGCCATTAATAACAAGGATCAGGCCTATCCTGTAGCAAGACATTTTCAAGTTAAGCATGATAGTGACAATACTTTGCTTCAGTATTTTGCTGTGGATTGCATACCTCCTTCACGTAAGGGAGGCAATAGGGACAGTGCTTTGAGAGTACTAGAAACCAGATATATTTTGGAATTTAATTCCAAGGTCCCAAATGGCCTTAATACCACGGAGGACTTATATACCTGTATATAAACTGTCAATATTACAACTCTCCTGTCTCTGTACTGAACAATGTATTTTACAGGTCTTTGGGTCACGTTATGATTGGATTTACTGTATAACTTTAGTTTGAAAAGTATCTTTTGCTTTTTAACATGTCCCAGAATCTCTAAAGTCGCCTGTTTTTTAAATGTCTCTCGCTAGTTTTCATCTTTGCGCTATAATACATATTTGAGTATTTACTCATTTTTAAATCACCCATACATATTGCGGGATATCTCTGTTATTTGTACAGAGTCTTACATGTTTGTTAATTATTCTTTTCACTGTTGCACTTGTTATCACTTTATCATTTTTTCGCCTAGACATTTTTAGGCGGCTGATAACATCGATCCTTTTATATCCCAGGACCCTTTGGCCCATTTTTGAAGTGCTTGCCCACTTGGGCTATATCAATGTGAACAGCTATTTCAAGACTGCTTTTGAAGTGAATAGATACATATATATAACTGTTGATGATCTCCTTACATCATTTGGGAATCATCTTTTAATATATCTCTATTTTTTTGAATATGTATATTTATATATTTTTATATGCATGATTTTCTACTGAGATGTATTTATATATATAATTTTGTATCAATGTATAGGTGTATATTTATGAAATCACTTGTAAATACTATCTATTTTAATTGTACATAATATCAATATGAGTGTACACATGTATCCTACTAGCGGTCTTGTCTATATCTACATTATTGCACAGTCTGTCTTCCAGTTTTATAGTGCAAATGTAACAGCTGTTTCTAATCATTAATTGCTTGTCACTTTAAATGAGGCATGGGTCCATGAGTAACGCGTCATGTGATCAAGGTCCAGGTCGGACCGAAACGCGTCATGGCGGCATACTGATGCAGGCGGAACTTTTTCTTTAAATAAACTTTAAGAAAGCACGAAATACTGGGTCCGCGCTTATCTATCCGAGTCCTGTCTGTCGAGTGGATTCTAAAGATAGAGTACTGGAATATATATATATATATATATATATATATATATATATATATATATATATATATATATATATATTCACTGAAAAAACCATAGGTTATAGACCATATATAGTTAGGGATTTGCATTTACAAAACCTTATTTTACTCGCATAAAACCATTGAAATTCCATATATAGTTAGTTGCGCTAACTATATATCGCGCACCCGCAATCCACTGCTGATGATGTCACATATTACATCATTCATGACATGGTCAGTGACATCACTGATGACATCACTGATGACATCTCAAATGACATCACTGATGACATCTCAAATGACATCACTGATGACATCACTGATGACATCTCATTTGACATTACTGATCACATCACTGATGATATCATTCATGTGATAATACGATGAACCTCTTCAGACTCTAATATAACCTTAGATACAATCAGTGTAAACAGACACTCACAGACTGTCACTCATCCATGGAGTTACTCACACACCTAGTCAGTCATGCAAAGAATCAATCACACCTCCATTTCCTCAACTATACAGTTATACAAACTTTACTTATTCAAACATATACTAACACATATTTACTCTCTTATACAATCCCTGATACAAGTTCACAATGATCCATACAGCCACTCACACATTCACTGGCTCTTATGCACAGTTATTTATATATGTCAACTCTCACATGTACTGTGTTTTACATATGTACTTACTTTGACATGTAGCACTGAGATATCCATTCACTCACCAATACACTCATGCACACAGTCAACCGCCCATACAGCTGTTTCCACATGCACTTTTGAACCCATACATCTAGTGAATCCACTGCTCACACATCTATGCACAGAGTCATACACCTCCCAGCCACCCACACACACACTCAGTCTCCCATACAAATACCTGGGCTACCAATCAATAACCCATATAGTTACTCATATAGCTACTTATCAACACATGCAGCAGTTTACAGAACAACAGACATAATGATGCACAAATTAAGACAGTTTAGTCACTAACCCATGCACTCAGTGAGACATATTTAATCACTCACTCATACAGTCAGTCATGCACCTACTAAATCCTTCATCCAGACACTTATACATCCACTCATTCTTCAATATGTAAGACATATTTACACTTTACAGAAACATACAGTCACTGGATGTTGTCATCAGTGATGTCATCAGTGATGTCACTGACCATGTCATGAATGATGTAATATGTGACATCATCAGCAGTGGATTGCGGGTGCGCGATATATAGTTAGCGCAACTAACTATATATGGAATTTCAATGGTTTTATGCGAGTAAAATAAGGTTTTGTAAATGCAAATCCCTAACTATATATGGTCTATAACCTATGGTTTTTTCAGTGAATTTTCAAGGTTTTGTAAATGCAAATTCCTAACTATATATGGTCTATAACCTATGGTTTTTTCTGTGAATTTCATTGGTTTTTTAAAAGCTAACATCTGTAGCTGTAAAATGTATTCTTCTTTAAATCTTAAAATATATTTTAGATGTTTATTAATAATTTTTTTTTTAATATTTTTTTTCTTTGCTTCTAGTTCGCGAACCGGGAAGCTTTCCGTTAGCTCATCTTGATGCCGCGACCTAGTCCGCGAACCGGTCAACTTTACGTTAGCGGAACTGTGACGCGTCGCGGAAGCGCGACGTATCACGTTGTCGCGTAATGCGTCTAATGACGCGCTGCGTTAGCGCTCCCGGAAGTGCTCCGGACCGCGAACCGGAAGCGATCCGGGACGCGGCGCGCACCGCGTAACGTAAGCGGAACAGGTCATGTGACTTGTTTAGCAAACTTTTCATTGGTTCATTTCACTTTTGGTTTCCAAATGATGTATGACTAGGTCATGTGACCTAAAAATAACACTTTTCATTGGTTTAGAACTTTTGCTTTTCCCAAATCATGTAAACCCCTCCTTCTTTCCTCACTCTGACTTTCATCTTGGTGAGAGAAAGACCATTTACCTATAATTGAGCAATGGCTTCTGTACTTGCTGCAGCTGGTGGACCCCCACCACCACCTCAACCTCCTCATAAGAAGAGAGGACCACCAAGTCAATTTATCTCTAACAGAGAGGAGGAAGAGGAGGAAGAAGAAGAAGAGGATACAGATCAACCACAATTTATCCCGGAGTTGCCCCGTGTTTCTAAGAGAAAAACAAGTTTCATCTGGCAGTTTTTTTCCATCCCTCCAGGAGAGAAGAAGGTGAATGCGAAATATGCCACCTGCCTCATCTGTGATTACAGATTGTCTAGAGGCACAGAGAAGAAATATAGTATGGGCAACTATACTATGCATCGACATATGACCAGGTGGCATCCCTTAAACTACAGCCGGGCTGAGTTAAGGGACCTACAAGACAATCCCCCGACAACTCCTGTGGCCAGATCTACCTCAACAATGTCTTTGACAGGAAGAGAGGCACAGGAAACTGTGCCAAACATTCAACCAAATTTCAAACATATGAGGTTAACTTGTATATATTGTGGTGCAATGCTGTCGTATGGGAACATGAGCATCAACTTGATTAATATGGTGTTCGAAAACCATAAGTGCCCTAATGCACCCAAGCAGTAATTTTTTTTTTGCTCCTGTTGAGCCGTTTTCAATGCCTGTTTTTTTGTTGTTTCCCCTCCATAAAAAACACAAAAAAACATAAAACTGTTCTAAAAATACAAAAAAATCAAAAAATGTTCAGAAAAAAAAATATATATATATAAAACAACAAAAACAAAAAAAAAAAAGTTCTTTTCAGAACTACCTCCCCTTTCAAATAAAATTGCTAGAATGTTTATCACTCTGGCAAGCTCTATTTCTTTTGGTTCGCTTCAAGTTCGCTGACCGGTTCGCGAACTGTAAGCGAACTAAAAAAATATTTTTTTTAAAAAAAGAAGAGTTAGTATAAGGGAAGTAAACAGAGAATAATGTAAAAAGAAAGACAGCTATAGAGAGTAAATGAGAGATAGTGTCAGTGACATCATCAGCAGTGCATTGCGGGTAAAAAGAGTAGAAAACATTTACCTTATAATTCTTGTTACCTTTTTAAAATATTTTTTCATACTTTCAATCTGTAAAACAGAGAACAAACATTTCCAAAAATATTAAAACATGTATTTAAAAATTAGAAAAGACAAGGGAAAAGGTTCAAGAACAAACAGTTTTTCAACAACTTTGACATTTACAGAAGTCTCTGCTTCTCTACGTCCCCTACACAATCCTAAATATATATATTTAAAAAAAACTGTATCTTGATGTTGATGAACTGAGGCCTATTTTGGAACATGGTGCTTTTTTTGCACTGCTAATGTCTCACAATAGTGATGCAATTGCAGCGCAAAAAAGATGTAAAGCCATCATAAAATTGTGTCTAACATTTTAAATGATTGTTTCAGGATGCAAATAAGATGTGTGCTTTCAACAGCTTTCTTTGAGGTGAGGCCTATTCATTTTTTTTTTTAAAAAAACAGTACCCAGAAGTACAGCACTGTAAGGATTAAAATTGACACTTACAGAAGACTCAGTTTCTCCATATCTACTTCACATTTCTAAATGTATATCATAAGTACAAAAAGCAAAACATTAATTATACATGTTAAATGGTTTATTTTTGCTGTTCTCAGAATGTATCAAATTTCACTTAAATCAGTGACTTGAAGGTATTCATCATGTAACAGCGGGGAAAAAAAAACACAATCAAAATGATTGTGTTTAAAAAACCCATTCAACATAAGAAATCTGAATTCAAAACTCCTTAAAATTAACTTACTTTCAATGACGTCGAAGGATGTCCTATGAACAGCGTCCACTGTGTTGTGCTATAAATATTGTCAGCCCGCCACTTTCTGAAAGAAAACCTCCAACGATTCGAAAAATATGCTACATACAAGAAAAGACTTCTCACATTCTACCACATGTTTCCACTTGGCCAAATCATGTTGCAGCTATTCACAAGTCTTGTAATTCTTCCAATCAAATCCCGTCATTTTCTATATTCGCAACTTTCAAAAAGAAAACATTTAAGATAATTTTCACAATCCTGGACTACTAATATCTTACCCTTCTTTGTCACTCATGTTCTCCTTTTCCTATGACACTGATACTGCTTACTATGAAGCAGACTTACTTGCATCAGGTTTATATAGTCGGATTTTACAAAATAACATTACAATTAAAAGTTTTGGACCAATAATCTAGACAGCATTGCAGACTTACATTCCCTCAACTTGATGAACCTTTTCCAATTCTTCATAGGAAATCTCGAGATTCTTTCTTTAAAATTTTGGTTTTAAAAACACCAGGTAAGAATTTTTAAGGTCAAACGGCAATTTTTTTTTGAAACTTACAACGGAATCATTGCAGAATGACCAGCCGTTTCGAGACTTTAAATAAGCTGTATAATGTCCTGAAGTAGTTGAAGGACCATCGTGATAGATAATTGCTACAGTTACAAAAGTCCTTCCTGATATTGAAAGCTGAGAAGCCACAAAATTTTTTATTAAAGTTGACAATTTTGATCCATCAGGCCTACATCGTTGCATCATTAAAATGACATACTGGCCATATCTACGTATAAGTAATGTTGACATCATTTCAGATTTACATTGGCTACACTCCATGTTGTGATCAGCTGCATTTACTAGCTTATTAAAGGAGACTGATTTACTGTCTGGCAAAGTTAAATATATAAATCTTTCTGAGTCTACACTAGTAGTACTTGATACCCTACAATTCTCGCAGTCATGCTGCCATTGATAAGAAAGCCCAAACAGTTGATCTACATCTACACCCTCATCTTGCAATATATCAAGCATATACATTAAAAACTCCTGACAATCTTGCTGACTATTTTCAGAGAAGTCTGTTTGACCTGAACATTCATCTAACAGATAACGAACTTCAGACATACTTTCTACTTTTGTTCGATCAGTGCTACATTTCTCGAAAACAGAATTCAACAAACTGCATAAAATTTGTTCTGAATTCAACAGAATCTGTTCTTTTAAACTCTCTAGTGAAAAGAGAACATTAACCACTACATTTGCATAGCAGTTGACACCAGAACTGTTTTCAAATTGAAAACCAACAACATCTTCAACAGAATCCACTTTCTTTCTGCTAACAATTTTCGGTTCATTGACTTTTAGTCTTTTTGCAACAACCTCCCTACTATTACTGCTATTTCTACGTTTCCGGCCTACCACACGTTTCTCAAACAAAGGATATTGAGGCAAATGTGGCGCATACTCTCTTCTTAACCTATTGTATTCCTTAACACAATCTAGATCCGCACAAATGTTTCTGACATCACAGTCAATTAAGTACAATCCCGATAAAGTTCTAACTCGTGACAATGCCACATATGCCATACCCTCCTTGAACACAGAACTGCCAATATTCACCAATGCACAGTCTACACTTAAACCTTGCGATTTATGGATTGTCACCGCATATGCCAAGCAAACAGGAAACTGTTTACGGCGAACATATAAGTCTTTAACAAGCAAAAACCTAGCAGAACAACGACCAATTTGCTGTACTTCCTCAATGCCATCAAATTTAATTCTTAAAAATTCTATTCCATCTCTATTTCTGTATTTCTCAAAATCAACAACATTACCCATTGATCCATTTACCAGACCTCTTTCTACATGTAAATTCCTTCTCAAAATGATTCGGCAATTTAAACACACATTCAAAGTCTTTTCAAAACCCGCTGTTTTAGATATAGTCTTCTCTAATGAATCCAATTTTGATTTCAAATTGTCTGACAAAATAATTGTTGATCCCATATGCTCTAATTTGTCGATAGCTTCAAGTTTCACAATCTCTTGCTTTTCTAAATTCAACATTTTGTTGTTGAAGATGGCACATTCTGCAAGAGTTGGCATGAGACATATCCCGGATTTCTTCTCAGTAATTTTCTGAAAAATATTCTCAGGCCCAATCTCTTGTTTGGGATATAAATTTGACAGTAATCGTGCATTTAAAGCTTCTTTCCCATGCTCAGTCACTTTTCCAATTCTAATATCTTGTAGAATATTCTTGTAATCTTCATCCTTTGCCTGACGCATATTTTGATGCAGTTCTGCATAATTGAAGTTTAACCATATATTGACGTTGCCAATGCTCCCTAGGCACTTCCTGGTATCTTCATGCGTGAGTATTTTGAACACAGGTTGACCTTTTACTGGTGTCAGCTGCAGAAGATCTCCGAAAACAATGATGTGTTTCCCACCAAATAACACATCATATTCAGTTTTAAGTACTTCTTGCATTCTCAAATGCACAAAGGCAAGCATGACATTGGAAACCATGCTTACTTCGTCAATGATAAGTAGTTTCATTTTCCTCAAGACTCTTGAAACTTCACAGCAAGCATCTCCAGATAACTTGTTGTATTGTAATTTGTTGTCATGCTCCACCGGCAGCATCAGTAGACGATGCAAAGTAATACCTTTAATGTTATGTGCCGCCAGTCCAGTAGGAGCGGTGACAACACAAGACAGCGATGACTCAGTCCTTTCCTGCAAATAACAAGAGATTGCTTTAATGAGGAAACTTTTTCCAGTTCCCGCTTCTCCACTCACGTACAGTTGGACAGGCTTCAACGATGTACATGAGCACTTGTTCTTCTCATGACTTAATCCGTGCTCAATTTCCTTGGTAACTTCATCATATATTTTCCTCTGCTCAACGTTGAGTTGTTTTTCCAAGTCTTCTAAGTTAACTGAATCCTCCTGAGCATGTGCCATGGCTCTTTCTACTTCATTCATAGCAGTGGCAGCTTCATTTTCGATAATAGGTCCTCCAAGTGGATCTTGACTCAATGAAACAGAACTCTGACTGTCCTGAGAACTGTCTCTGGCAATCTCGGCTGCAATCGTTGCTTCCTGCTCAATTTCCAAAGTTAGCATTTCTTGATATTTAGAAAAAGCAGGACATTCTATGGACTCCTTGGCTGCATTGAAAGAGTCTTCGTAACAGAGAAAATCTCCAAGCAGTTCCTCTTCTGCACGCCAAGGCTTGAAAAGTTGCAAAAGTGCTAAATAAAAAAACTCCTTTTTTTCTGGAGATTCACCACTCAATTTTCGATGGTTTACTAATTGGCATTTTCTTTGCTTGACCAGGCATCCCTCACTTCCAATTACAGCATACACTCCTTTCTCAATATCTTCTTTGATGTTCCTCTTGAATATATAATTTTGGAGAACCTCATATAGACAAACATTCTTAAGGTGACTGCTTCGATTTGGATAATATGTATCCAACATGTTGGTCTTCAAAATGTCGGTACTGTTTGGTTCCTTTTCTGCCAAATACTCAATTTCCCGGACAGGTTTTAGAACTCGATTTCGCGTTGCAGCAAGACCAAGACTCGCCCAAACGAGACTCCTGGATTTGGCATAGAGACTTGCTGAAGACAATCGGTCAGAACATTCGTAAGCTCCGATTTCTCGATGCGACAACATCTTCAGACTGAAACTGTACAACTTCTTGCTGAGGCTCTTTTCATGGGAAATGTCCTCCCACATATCCTTCAGTTCGGTCTTTTCTTTTTTGGTGATGTAAGATGTCACATACCGAGCCACAGCCATACAGTTGTCAGCCACAAACTGTATATCCATGTTAGCATTCCACATGGACAAAATCACTGGGTTGTAGTCATTGATGTACTTGGACTCTTCGTTCCTTTTCAAATTGTATGTATTCTTGGGTGATTTTCTCGTCACATTATGTCGCAGCGAAGACATCAAACTGTTCACTCTTCCTTTAGAAATCACCGGTCGTGGAAAGTTGAAACGACATTTGGTGTAGAACTTGTCCTTGTTTCTGAATTTACGACGACAGTACTTTCCACAACGATGGCTTTGGAAACGTAGAACTTGTTCTCTTAGACTTTTCTTCTCCGTTGCGTTTGGAACAGCACACGTAGAATACTGTTCGATGAAATTCATCACTAAGTCATCCGGATCTGTTCCAAATTTAGGTGCATCCTTGATCCACAACAACATATGTATATGAGGGGCACCTCTTGCTTGGTACTCCTTTCTCCAGAAGAAATCCAACACCTCTCCAAGAGGTGGATTCTTTTTATTTGTGATGAAAGACATCATAGCTTCAAATCTATGATTGAAGTACCTGCATACATTCACTGGATCCAAAGAACACAGTTCTCCAGGTGTCTTGAATTCAATGTTTTCAATATTTACATTTGCCTCTCGTAGAAATTCAAGTAAGTCTTCCCAGCCATACTCGGCACAGCTCAGAGTGAGGAACCATGTTGGAGTTCCTAAGTTCCTCAGCATACATTTTAAATCACCATGACGACGGTACCAGTACTCATTAGTACCACGCTGACACGCCATGAGATTAATTAAGTGAGAATCCAAAATACTGTCTTGGACATTGACTTTATGCATAAAGTCACTTGCCGAGATGTTTCGCATCTGTATACCACTTTTTAAGATGTGGTTCACTGCATATGACAGTCCAGACAGATCGCTTTCAAACAGGAGATGAAACAAATAGGGAATGCATTGCCGAAACCTAGGATCTTCTGCATACAATCGTAAAGTCCGGTATTCAGACGCAGGAATTTGATGAGGTCGCTCATCATATCTTCCTCCTTGACCTGTGGGAAATAGCTGTGGGAAACACCGAGCTTCCAAACTTTCCTCCCAAACACTAATGGGACTCCCTTTGGCTTGTTTCATTTGAAACAACTCAATAGCATTCCCCATGACTTCCTTGGAATGCAAAGGATGAACACTATAATGTTCATATATTTCTTCACTTTTAGAGGTCTCTACTTTCTCAATTTGGCCAGCACACAAATCGCTATCCTCTTCATCACTTACTTCCTCTTCTGCAACATATACATTCTTATAGTACTTATTATTTTTCTTCAAATACACTGTTGCCTTTTTGACTTTCCTAACATCCACTAAATCTTGCCATATTTTCTTATTCTTTGTCGGAACCCCATTAACCAAGATAACCAGAGGTTCCTCTTCCACTTTTTCTATTCCAATTGTGGTAATGTTTTTGTTCAAATCTAGAGGCAAATAAACAACTCTTCCCTTTAATCCTCTCTGTAAATCTGCTGGAGGCAACTTCCCTGTCTTTGGCTCCATTCTTACAATAGCCTGAAAGGGATGGATACTTTGAATCAAAATAGATTCATAAGTATTTAAATCCTTCAATTCAGAAGGAATCTCAACCAATTCCAGATTATTATGAACTGCCCTAGCAGGCATCTGGTTTTGGTTTAATTTATTACAACAATAAGTACACACACGTTGATCCGATCCCAAATCAAAATAATTTTCTACCATCAAGTATGTGGCAAAATCCTTCCATTCACTATTATTTTCCCTTTCACTTTTTGCATATAAATCCACTACCTTAGTCTGATTCTTATAATAAGTGCGTCGACAACATACACAAGTGAAATTAGGCCTCTCACTTGATTTCATCTGAAACGTGGCAATTTCCTTCTGAAAATTATCTGTACTGGAAACCTGTACATTATCTTCCACATTGCCCTCTACTTCAGGGTCAATTTGAACATTCTCATCTTTACTACCAAAGTAACAAAACTCAATTTCTTCACAAATATTCTTCACATCTATTTCAGAACCATGCAAAAGAGCAGCACATAATTGTTTAAGCATAATTGCTGGACTCTTAGCATAATACAACATTGTCACTAATTTTCTCACTTTATTATGATGCACTGCTAGCATCCTGAAATGATGAAAAACACTCTGGCATACTCTCCTGGAAAGACAAGCCAGTGAATGACCACGCAAACCTGTCAGTTGTCTCACTCTGCAAGGATCTAAATCTTGCAACAACTTCATTTTCTGCTTCAAACTTTTCTTATTAAATGTCCGTATAAAATCAGAAAGCAAATTGATGGAAACCTGTCGCACACTGCAAATAGAACTACACTTCCAAATGTACACAGGACCCTTAGGACGTCTTCCTAAAACCTCATCACTTAGCGCCTCTTCTGTCTCTGTTGTCACAAGTTGTTCTTTTTCAACTGGACAACCATCCTTCACTTCATAAGCTCGACCACTGATGTCAACTGCATGCACCAAATCATTATCCTGAAAATAAGTCTCCTCATTAAAAAATGCCTCAGAACTTGAACTATGCATCCATTCTCCGGAAAAAACTTCACAAAAGTTAGTACGATTTACTACTCTCTTCCATCTACTTTTTGTTTTGAAATCAGAAATTACCTTGCTTAGTTTCCTAATTCTATTGATTACCAAAATAAACAACTTTCGCTTAATTTCAAAAGCATGATCAATAATTTTCTCTACATTTTTCTTCTTCTTATAAAATGCCGCTTTCTGTTGGCCTTTCTTTTTAATATTTTTCAATAAATTAACTAATATCCTATTACGGAACATTCGATTTCGAATGTCCCTAAACTGTTGTTTCCTTCTACTATCATGCACAGAGTTATCTCTTCCTCTACCAGTAACATTTGTGATGGGTCTCTCCTTTCCATTTAAATTACTTTTCTTTTTGTGAACTGAAACATTTTTTTGAGCAAAACTTTTTTTACTACAAATATTTCTTAAGAATGATTTCGTGCTCTTACCCGGACCTTTCTTGGTGTTTTGACAAGTATTTGGGGAAGAGGACTGCTGCAATAAAACATCATCCTGCTGTCTTTGACGTTTTCTAGCCTTTCTTATTCTACTTTTGGAAGGCATTTTACAAACTATGAAAGAATCTGCAGTTGAATCTGTGGAAAAATATAATATAAAATGTTATTAACCACTATTACCAAACAGTAAATAAATAACAGTCATCTAAAACTTAATGCCGTACTAATTATTTAACATAGCAAATATTTTCCACCAGCACTGCATCACAAAAATGACACTCAATGGTACAAAACAGGCATACAACACTCATAAATCACTCCCTAATATTTTAAATCATTAATTCAGGATGACGATAAGATGTAGCCTATCTAAAGATTTGTTTAGGCCCAGATCTTTAGACTGGGGTGAATGTGTGTCATTGATCCACATTCAGTCCATCACCTGTTTTGTTTATTTGAGGTGAGGCCAACACATGGTTGCAGATAAGATTATCACTGAAAAAAACCAAGGTAAAAAAACATGTGAAGGCCTACCAATGAAGTAAATCATTAAATGAAAACCAATACATTTCTGGAAATATGCACTACTAGTGCTTCATAAGATGTTTTGGGTCATATTTATAAGGCATTTGAGTGTCTAGTATGCTATTTTACGTTCTTCATGGTGCAAATTTATTGTAAATACACTCCCACCTGCGGTTGGCAAATTTAGATTTTGATTATGGGAGTTAGATAGGCATGTTAATAATTTCCCAAAAATGGTGTATAACCCCAAACAACCTTTGAAGCAAATGCTCTTAGCCATGTTATCCACCTCCCATTGGATAACATGGCTAAGAAGTGCTTGCAAATGTGAAAAAAAACGGCCGCAATGCATGAATATCGCAGAAAAATCAGCGATATTCATGCATTTTCCAGCAAATGCTCTTAGCCATGTTATCCACTTCCTATTAAATAACATGGCTAAGAACTGCTCAGGGCCCCATGAGGAACGCTTTCCATTTAAAAAGGGAAAAATAACATCAAAAACACTAAAATGCCTTCTAAATATGACCCCAAACAACCTATGAAGCTCTAACAGTACATATCCTGAAATTTAATTGATTTCAAAATTCGTTTTTAAACACAGCATATAAATCAATTGTATACCTGCATTCATGAAGAAATGACTAAAAATGTCCTTGAGACACATGATTGTGTTTTCTGGAATGCCATAGCACCATTTTTGAGACACTATTAACATGGCTAGGTAACTCCCATAATCAAAATCTAAATTTGCCAAGCGCAAGTGGGAGCGTATTTACAAGACACTTGCCCCAAGAGGAACGCTTTCCATTTAAAAAGGTAAACATAACATCAAAGACACTAAAATGCCTTCTAAATATGGCCCCAAACAACCTATGAAGCTCTAAAAGTACATATCAAGAAATGTAATTGTTTATCACAAATGCGATTAAAAACAGCCGCAATGCATGAATATCGCTGAAAAGTCAACGATATTCATGCATTATCCAGCAAATGCTCTTAGCCATGTTATCCACCTCCCATTGGATAACATGGCTAAGAACTGCTCGCAAATGCGAAAAAAACGGCCGCAATACATGAATATCGCAGAAAAGTCAGCGATATTCATGCATTTTCCAGCAAATGCTCTTAGCCATGTTATCCACTTCCTATTAAATAACATGGCTAAGAACTGCTCAGGGCCCCATGAGGAACGCTTTCCATTTAAAAAGGGAAAAATAACATCAAAGACACTAAAATGCCTTCTAAATATGACCCCAAACAACCTATGAAGCTCTAACAGTACATATCCTGAAATTTAATTGATTTCAAAATTCGTTTTTAAACACAGCATATAAATCAATTGTATACCTGCATTTATGAAGAAATGACTAAAAATGTCCTTGAGACACATGAAAGTGTTTTCTGGAATGCCCTAGCACCATTTTTGAGACACTATTAACATGGCTAGGTAACTCCCATAATCAAAATCTAAATTTGCCAAGCGCAAGTGGGAGCGTATTTACAAGACACTTGCCCCAAGAGGAACGCTTTCCATTTAAAAAGGTAAACATAACATCGCAGAAAAGTCAGCGATATTCATGCATTTTCCAGCAAATGCTCTTAGCCATGTTATCCACTTCCTATTAAATAACATGGCTAAGAACTGCTCAGGGCCCCATGAGGAACGCTTTCCATTTAAAAAGGGAAAAATAACATCAAAGACACTAAAATGCCTTCTAAATATGACCCCAAACAACCTATGAAGCTCTAACAGTACATATCCTGAAATTTAATTGATTTCAAAATTCGTTTTTAAACACAGCATATAAATCAATTGTATACCTGCATTCATGAAGAAATGACTAAAAATGTCCTTGAGACACATGAAAGTGTTTTCTGCAATTCCCTAGCACCATTTTTGGGACACTATTAACATGGCTAGGTAACTCCCATAATCAAAATCTAAATTTGCCAAGCACAAGTGGGAGCGTATTTACAAGACACTTGCCCCATGAGGAACACTTTACATTTTAAAAGGAAAACATAACATCTTAGACACTCAAATACCTTATAAATATGGCTCAAAACAACCTATGAAGCTCTAGCAGTACATATCCAGAAATGTAATTGATTTCTTAAATCGTTTTTAAAAGCAACATATCTGTTTCAGCTTACATAACAGACCATGGAATGGGCTCCATGTACCACAATAACTTGTGTTACTGCATGCCAGAATGTTACACCAAATATGCAGTTACAATTTCTCTATGAAACTAATTCTATTACTATATCACTAGAGACAAAACCACATTTTAAAAACACAGCTTTCTTCATCATTTTCTCCTTAAATCATACTATTCTCTATCTAAATTAAATAAATTTTTTCTCACCTTAGCAAATATTTTTTGAGTTTTGAAAACAGTCTAAGAAATACACCAAATTGTCTTCAGCAGAAGAAAAAGGATGCACTCCAAAGGCTGCAGCTATTGAAAGCACAGAAATACAGATATTCATTTCACATATCTCTCATATTAGCCAATCATACCTCTTCCCTCACTTTTTTCAAATCAAAACCCTTCCCCCCTCTGCCCTGTCTGCCTTGTTTCCATAGCAACCACCTCCTGGAAGACCTCTCATGTTTGCAAATTCACACAACAATGTTTCAATTGAACTCTGAACTCTCAGTGCACCTGCGTATCCAGTGCAATCTTTCATTAAATGTTTCTTCCTTGACCATTCAAATTACATGTTTCAAAGAACACATCCATGCACCCTAACTTTCTGTTTTCAGAAATGGAAATGCACCAATCACTGCTAATGAATCATTAGCATTGTAAATCCACAGTTTTTTTTCTTTAGAAACTCCTACTGTTTCAACTGCCCTTTCATTACCACACTTCATCTGACTGCAGAACAACCTTCTCCCACCATGTTTAAGGTCTGGATTGTTGGACATAGTTACATCCACTGGGCTCAAAGGTATGCTGAGAACAGAAATTTACCTAACCTCAATTTACAAGATGTGGAAATTAAGTGGTTGGGCCAAAGAGGATTAAAATGTCACCAATTGATACCATTGGTGAAAACCTTTATGCATTTGCCAAAACCTGACCTGTTAATTGTGCACTGTGGAGGTAATGATTTGGGCACTTTGACAGGGGTAGGTCTGGAAATGCTTTTAAAGGACACCTTTGAGCAATTAATGGCACTTTTTCCTCAAACTGCCTTGGTATATTCCAATATATGCCAAAGACAGAAATGGAGGTGGTCCAACCAATTTTGTCCACAAATTGAGAAAGCGAGGAAGCATGTAAACAAATCTGTTTCAGCTTTCATGAGAGACCATGGAATGGGCTCTCTGTACAACAATAACTTGCGTTACTACATGCAAGATATCTACAGAGGAGATGGAGTTCACTTCTCAGATGAGGGCAACAGAATTTTCATTCTGAATTTAAGACTGTGCATTGGTACCTACTTATAAGTACCTAAATGTACCATAAACCCAAAAGCTCTTCTCAGAGCTACCCTTCATCTGATCACTCACAATTATTATTTTTTTCTAACTTTTTTCATTAATTTTCCACAAAATTCGCTCCCCGGGGCGCTACCCGGTTCGCGAACCGAAAGCTAACCTCGCGGAATTTTTAAAAAAAATGTTTTTTTCCGCACATATAAACCTCCTCAGCCACCCTCAGAAAACCTAGAGGGTCAAGATAAGTCTACCATGACCCCTTCTACCCATTCTAAACATTATTTGCCCTCCATCTTGTATCCTAATGCGACCGAAACACAAAATGGTGGACTCCCGTGACGCTTAAGGTTCGCGAACCGGGCCGCTTCCCGGAAAGCGGTCCAAAAAAAAGGTGGGAAAGTAATTTACAGAAAAACGACTAGAGTCACTCTCACCAAATATAGATTAGCTCATACTACATAACAATCCCTTTCATTTTCACAAATTTGATTGAAATTCCATTTAGCCATGAAGCCTGTAGACCTCTCTAAGTACCGTGAGGTAAATTACTTCACAAAACACATCTGGAATTGACAACCAATGAAAATGTTACTTTCATTTTCTACTTTTATTACCTGACATTTGATTGGTTATATACCTGAATATATATAAAGGAAGAGAAGGAAACACAGCCATTTTGACTACTACTTGTTGTTGTATATATCATTTAGAATATCACTAATAACATCAACTTGTTTCTAAAGGTAAGTTGTTATTTTTAAAACTGAAGTATATTGTGCACTATAAGTAAATATGGTAAACTTTTTCAGATAGTTATATACTATCCCTCTGTAAGAGTTAGACATTGAGAAAGGCTTCTTTATTATAATTATGGACTGATTTAGGTTTCTGTGGTATAATTATGAATTTACTTAGGCTTCTTCACAGGCACTTTTTAATAGTACTACTTCACGCCTGAAACCATACAGTGCCCATAGATTACTTCTCTGTTATAAACTCACAAGTGCCTGTCTGAACTTAAACCCAACAGTGCCCTATCTCTACTGATATATTTATTTTTTATGCAAATTACAGCAATAAAATGGAAGGTGAGCAAAATGTTTCCTTCGAAATTGTTCTGGAGAACAACACAGAAAAAGTTATTGAGGACAATGATGACTCAGATTTCATGGATGAATCACGGGACCATGAATTAGTTCAATGTGTAGAATCTGTGGATCATTTACTTCATTATGATGACGGTCAAATGTTGGAACTTATGTTCACTGAACAAGAACACATATCAGACAGTGAAATGCTAGACGTTGTATTAAATTTTGAAAAACAATCCGAAAAATAAAATTGTATGTAATATTAAAAAATTGTTTGAGTCTTTAATCATTTTTATATGTAATTCATAAACTAGTTAAATGTTAGAAATGTTATTAAATTTTGAAACACAATCACAATAATAAATAATTGCTTAAAAAATAAAAAAATTAAAAAATAATCAACAAAACCAACAAATAATTAACATACAGTATTAGAAAAGTCTTTCATTCTTTTATCCATAAAGTTCGCTGCCCAGAACGCTTTCCGGTTCGCGAACTTGGCGCTTACCACGCAAAAAAAAAATTTTTTGAATTTTTTTTTTGGACCCTCCTAGGCCCTTTTAAAACCTCCACATAAAACCTAGGGGGTCAACGAGGATCTACTATGCCCCCTTATGGTAATTTCCCCCTTTGTTTTGGCCTCCTCTTGTCTCTCGATCCTACCGAGAGACAAGATGGCGGCCGCTCCGGACTGTTTAGAATGTTGACAGACACCGGAGGGCCAATCAGCTTCGCATCGCAAAGTTCCGATACGCGAAAGGTTCGCTAACCGGATCGCTGCCCGGAGCGCTGTTACAGATATATATCTTGATTTAAACGTTAATTTCTCAAAATCCACTGAAGCACATATATTGAGACCTAGCAAAGGCACATCGGGCTAACAGTCCCTACAATTTTGCCAAGTTTCGTGAAAATCCATTCAGCCGTTCGGGCTAAAAGTGAGTCCAACCGCCCTATGGAAATTAACATGGGAAAAACGCGTTTTGGGACCCCCCTTTTTTCTCGGCCCCCCCTTGACGAACCCCCCCCAAATTTCCAGGAGCTGCTCAGAAACAAAATGTGCCATTTTCCTGAAAATTTCAGCCGATTCTGTCCACAAACGCCAAAGTTATTAGACATAGAATTTTCAGAAATCCCATAGGGAAAAAATCCTAACTATATATACCTACTGGCGACCGCCAGTAGGTAATATATATATATATATATATTACCTACTGGCGATAGCCAGTAGGTATATATAGTTAGGATTTTTTTCCTATGGGATTTTTGAAAATTCTATATCGAATAACTTTGGCGTTTAAGGACAGAATTGGCTGAAATTTTCAGGAAAATGGAACATTTTGTTTCTGAGCAGCCCCTGAAAATTTGGGGGGGTTTCGTCAAGGGGGGGCCGAGAAAAAAGGGGGGTCCCAAAACGTGTTTTTCCCATGCAATTTTCCATAGGGCGGTTGGCCTCACTTTTAGCCTGAACGGCTGAATGGATTTACACCAAACTTGGCAAAATTGTAGGGACTGGTAGCCCGATGTGCCTTTGCTATGTCTCAAGATATAGGCTCCAGTGGTTTTTACAAAAAATAACTTTGAAAAATATATATTGGGCTACATTGGGCTATATATATGTTGGAGCCCAAATGTAGCCCAATGTAGCCCAATGTAGCCCAATGTAGCCCAAAGATGGCCACCAGAGACAAAAAAAACAAATGTAGCCCAAATATCAGCCAGATGTAGCCCAACTATAGCCCAATGACAGAATGTCCCAGAGTGTTCTAAAGAACAACTAGAGTGCTAACAGTCCTACTTATTACAAAGGTATGGCACACCTGAAGCCATCTTGATTGGAATAAAGTGGTAACTCTTAAAACATTTAATTTAAAAAGGAACAAAATGAGGGGGTTCATTTTGCCATAGAAAGTATGATTAGCGAATATATGACGAAATCCTGCATGTACTATTAGGCCGCAAATTAAAATAACGAAAACTTTTAGAACGAATATGCCTTTAGCATACACTAAACAACTAAACTACCCTAAACCCTAAAACACTACCCCCAGCATGACCCTACACTACACAAACAGTACAACACTACCCTAAACCCTAAAACACTACCCCCAGCATGACCCTACACTACAACACTACCCTAAACCCTAAAACACTACCCCCAGCATGACCCTACACTACGCAAACACTACAACACTACCCAAAACCCTAAAACACTACCCCCAGCATGACCCTACACTACGCAAACACTACAACACTACCCTAAACCCTAAAACCCTACCCCCAGCATGACCCTACACTACACAAACACTACAACACAACCCTAAACCCTAAAACACTACCCCCAGCATGACCCTACACTACGCAAACACTACAACACAACCCTAAACCCTAAAACACTACCCCCAGCATGACCTTACACTACGCAAACACTACAACACTACCGTAAACCCTAAAACACTACCCCCAGCATGACCCTACGCTACGCAAACACTACAACACTACCCAAAACCCTAAAACACTACACCCCAGCATGACCCTACACTACGCAAACACTACAACACTACCCTAAACCCTAAAACACTACCCCCAGCATGACCCTACGCTACGCAAACACAACAACACTACCCTAAACCCTAAAACACTACCCCCAGCATGACCCTACACTACGCAAACACTACAACACTACCCTAAACCCTAAAACACTACCCCCAGCATGACCCTACACTAGGCAAACACTACAACACTACCCAAAACCCTAAAACACTACCCCCAGCATGACCCTACACTACGCAAACACTACAACACTACCCAAAACCCTAAAACACTACCCCCACCATGACCCTACACTACGCAAACACTACAACACTACCCAAAACCCTAAAACACTACCCCCCAGCATGACCCTACACTACGCAAACACTACAACACTACCCAAAACCCTAAAACACTACACCCCAGCATGACCCTACACTACGCAAACACTACACTACAACACTACCCAAAACCCTAAAACACTACACCCCAGCATGACCCTACACTACGCAAACACTACAACACTACCCAAAACCCTAAAACACTACCCCCAGCATGACCCTACACTACGCAAACACTACAACACTACCCAAAACCCTAAAACACTACCCCCAGCATGACCCTACACTACGCAAACACTACAACACTACCCTAAACCCTAAAATACTACACCCCAGCATGACCCTACACTACGCAAACACTACAACACTACCCAAAACCCTAAAACACTACCCCCAGCATGACCCTACACTACGCAAACACTACAACACTATCTTAAACCCTAAAACACTACGCCCAGCATGACCCTACACTACGCAAACACTACAACACTACCCTAAACCCTAAAACACTAGCCCCAGCATGACCCTACACTACGCAAACACTACAACACAACCCTAAACCCTAAAACACTACCCCCAGCATGACCCTACACTACGCAAACACTACAACACTACCCTAAACCCTAAAACACTACCCCCAGCATGACCCTACACTACGCAAACACTACAACACAACCCTAAACCCTAAAACACTACCCCCAGAATGACCCTACACTAAACAACCACCACAACTCTACACTACACTAACACAACACTACACTACACAACACTACACTACACTACACAATCACTAACCCACGAAAAAATTAACACAAACCCACTTACCTCTCTCGTCATCGTGGTTTTCACAACGCAAATGCATTTACCATACATGCCTTTAAAACGTAATTCTTTGTAAAGGCATGCGCGATAAATGCACATGCGTTTTGAAACAATGCGGGATAATGGTATGCGAGGTCAATGACCTTGCGGGATAATGGTATGCGGACTGAAAGTCTGCGGGATAAAAAATGCGGGAAAATGGCTGCAAACCATGATTAGCAGCAGACTTCCCTGGTGAGCACTAGCTTTACTACAGTGATCTAATGAGCAACTAGAGTGCTAACATTCAGAATTTATGGCAAATGTGTGACACATCTGAATGCCTTCTTGGTAGAACCAAAGGAAACAAGCATTGAAAATGCAATAGATCTCGCCCTCGTTTAAGTTAAAGCCATTCTGTTTGTAATGAGGTGGCTTTTTAGCTTTGCTTTTATTAGTGTTTTTAAAACTTTCATGTAAATAACATGCATGTGTATGCATATATGTATATGTATGCATGCATTTATATTTATATAGATATGCAGATTATATATGTTTATATATGTATATTACCTACTGGCGATAGCCAGTGGGTATATATAGTTAGGATTTTTTCTCTATGGGATTTCTGAAAATTCTATGTCTAATAACTTTGGCGTTTGTGGACGGAATTGGCTGAAATTTTCAGGAAAATGGCACATTTTGTTTCTGAGCAGCCCCTGAAAATTTGGGGGGGGTTCGTCAAGGGGGGGCCGAGAAAAAAGGGGGGTCCCAAAACGCGTTTTTCCCATTCATTTTTCCATAGGGCGGTTGGACTCACTTTTAGCTCGAACGGCTGAATAGATTTACATGAAACTTGGCAAAATTGTAGATATGGTTTGCCCGACGTGCCTTTGCTATGTCTCAATATATGTGCTCCAGTGGATTTTGAGAAATGAACGTTTAAAAAAATATATATATCTGTGACAGCGGTCCGGTTAGCGCCCCGGTTCGCGTACCTGACGCGTAACGGAACTTCGCGAAGCGAAGCTGATTGGCTCTCCGGTGTCTGTCAACATTCTAAACAGTCCGGAGCGGCCGCCATCTTGTCTCTCGGTACGATCGAGAGACAAGATGTGGTGAAAAACGAAGGGGGAAATGAAGGAAAGGGGGCAAGGTAGACCACTCCTGACCCCCTAGGATTGATGAGGGGGATATTAAAGTGCCCCGCGGGGCAAAAAATAAAAAAAATTTTTTTTTGCGATTTTACGCCGTAGAGGCGCGTCCCGGTACGCGAACCGGGCAGCTCACCGGGCAGCTCACCGGGCAGCTCACCGGGCAGCTCACCGGGCAGCTAACCGGGCAGCTAACCGGCAGCGTAGCTGTCAACATTGTAAACAGTCCGGAGCGGCCGCCATCTTGTCTCTCGGTAGGTTCGAGAGACAAGATGTGGTGAAAAAAGAAGGGGGAGATGAAAGAAAGGGGGCAAGGTAAACCCCTCCTGACCCCCTAGGATTGATGAGGGGGATATTAAAGTCCCCCGCGATTTTTCACGGTAGAGGCGCTTCCCGGTACGCGAACCGGGCAGCTAACCGGCAGCGTAACGGGAGTCCGCCATCTTGTGTTTTTGGAGCGTCCGGTTCGCGTACCGGGTAGCGTCCCGGTAAGCGTAACAAGGGGAAAACCAAGAGAAACAGTAAAAAAAAAATTAAGGGAATAGATTTCCAGCAAACTTGGCAAAATTGTAGGGACTGTTTGTTTGATGTGCCTTTGCAAGGCCTCAAGATATGTGCACGTGTGGATTTTGTCTAATTAAGGTTAATAAATATATATATATCTGTAAGCGTGCTCCGGCACGCTTACGTTACGGGTTTTGTTTGCGCTGCAGAGCCGATACGTCACGGTTATGCGACGCGCCATGAGGCGTCTCACGTGGCTACGTGATACGTCACGTAATAAAGAATATATTTTACAGCTATAGATATTAGCTTTTAAAAAACCAATGAAATTCACTGAAAAAACCATAGGTTATAGACCATATATAGTTAGGAATTTGCATTTACAAAACCTTGAAAATTCACTGAAAAAACCATAGGTTAGAGACCATATATAGTTAGCTGGACATTTTATTGACATAAAACCAATGAAATTACATATATAGTTAGTTGCACTAACTATATATCGCGCACCCGCAATCCACTGCTGATGATGTCACATATTACATCATTCATGACATGGTCAGTGACATCACTGATGACATCACTGATGACATCTCAAATGACATCACTGATGACATCACTGATGACATCTCAAATGACATCACTGATGACATCATGACACACCAATACCAGTTACTACATACGCACTCACTGATTCCTACGTCTACACACACATTCACTCATTCACCCATACAATCACTCATACATACAGTCACTCATTATTACAACACTATCATATGCACTCATACACCTATGCAGACACTCACACACTGCCACTCATCCATGGAGTTACTCACACACCTAGTCAGTCCTGTAAAGAATCAATCACACTTCCATTTCCTCATCTATACAGTTAAACACAGAACACCATACTTCAGTGACATCACTGATGACATCACTGATGACATCACTGATGACATCTCAAATGACATCACTGATGACATCTCAAATGACATCACTGATGACATCATGACACACCAATACCAGTTACTACATACGCACTCACTGATTCCTACGTCTACACACACATTCACTCATTCACCCATACAATCACTCATACATACAGTCACTCATTATTACAACACTATCATATGCACTCATACACCTAGTCAGTCCTGTGAAGAATCAATCACACTTCGATTTCCTCATCTATACAGTTAAACACAGAACACCGTACTTTTCACACATATACTAACACATACTTACTCTCTTATACAATCACTGATACAAGTACACATTGATATGCACAGAGTCACACACCTCCCAGCCAGCCACACACACACTCAGTCTTCCATACATCCACTCATTCTTCAATATGTAAAACATATTTAAACTTTACAAAAACACACAGACACTAGATGATGTCATTTGAGATGTCATCAGTGATGTCATCAGTGATGTCATCAGTGATGTCATTTGAGATGTCATCAGTGATGTCATCAGTGATGTCACTGACCATGTCATGAATGATGTAATATGTGACATCATCAGCAGTGGATTGCGGGTGCGCGATATATAGTTAGTGCAACTAACTATATATGGAATTTCATTGGTTTTATGTCAATAAAATGTCCAGCTAACTATATATGGTCTCTAACCTATGGTTTTTTCAGTGAATTTTCAAGGTTTTGTAAATGCAAATTCCTAACTATATATGGTCTATAACCTATGGTTTTTTCAGTGAATATATATATATATATATATATAAAGGACAAATGTGGACATGAAAATTAAATGTCAATCACTATCTTATGTGTCACAAATAGTGAACTAATCCCACTGGAGGGATTGTAAGGGCATAAACAGTTGGCAAAAATAATTGACAAAAATAATAATGATGCATAATTATAATGTCAGCCAACAATACTGTAAATATAAGGTTGAGGCAAAAGTTTGATTAATTTCTCTTGTTAAATGGTTTAATTTCACTTAGAGAAACTCCCCTTTTTTAAATAAAATTAGATTGCAAAAAACTACAAATACCAGAATGCCTAGCGAACTACAACAGGATGTGATGTAACATCAAACACTAAGGTCGCTTTAAATGATGTGAAAAAACTTGTGAAAGTGATCGTGAGCAAGGTGCTTGTAGCACTGAAACGCGTAGGAACTTAAAGGGAGTGCGCCCATTACTTTCGTTCGAAAGACGGAGGAGTGTGAAATAAGTACCGGCGAGGTTCTGCCGTAGGGATTGCACCCACATTGAGCGCTTAATGGTCGGGAAACCGGGAACCGGCGTTTGGAGATTGAAATTCACCCGACCGGAGTGAACACTGACAAGAGGAAAAGCCGGCGATACACGGAACACACACACCGCTCTGCGAGCAGGTAAGAGCGTGTCTGTGTGTGAAAGAAGTGAAGCCGTGAGTCTAATGTGCTTCGGAAAAAAGCAAAGCTGTCAGTTTGGTGTCGGAAAAGTACACGTTGGGTTTTGGAGCAGCGCGACTGGCATTTTCATTACAATATGAAACGCGCATAATTAACCCACATGTTTAATGTATACAAGTACGACCTTTAAGCTCCCAAGTGCCACAACAAAAAAGAATTAATCAAACCTCAGCAGGCAAACAGAATGGAACAAAGGGCAGCAAAACGAGATGAATTGCTGACTACAATGTTTGTGAAAGGAAATGAGGACAAGGATAAAGGTGAAAAACAAACGACGTCGGATACCCATAAATCTGATGTAAAAAGTAAACTGCGAATGTGGGAAAAATTAAGCCGCAAAGAGATAAACAAATCCTGGGAATTTATCACACTTAAAAAATATTTGGAAGTGCAAAGAATTCCGAGGGGCTTGAGAATTATGTTAATGCCCAGCCACCAGGACACATCTAATGAATTACTTGAGGAGTGGGGGGAATTCATCCTAAAATCGTCACTAGGACTAGTGGCCATTCTGGTGAAACATATTGAAATCAGCCTGAACAAAATACAGGAAGAACTAAAGGAAATGGAAAAAGAGGTCACATCCTTAAAACTTAACAACGAAATGTCAAAATTTAAGGAGGAATTAGAAATTCAAATTGAAAAACATGAAGACACAGTGAGGGAACGCAAACACAACAAATTCATACGTGACACTGTGGATTATGAGGAAGGCTGCATATTTAGCTTCTCGAGGAAATATGACTTTTTTAAACAACTGTCCCCACAAAAACGTGGCTCAAATCTTTCCAGCAGTGCATAGTCCTCGTGCTCATTAATCTCAGCAGAAGAAAATGGAGGCGAACCAAGTACATCAATGACCAACGAACGGATGCCTTTTTTAGGAGATATGCGCCTCATGCTACAACAAAGACAGTGGGAACAGAGCCGAGGCGCACAAAATCAACCAAGAGGAAGGGGAAGAGGACGAGGACAGCGATGGACCACAAACAAAAAAAGACAAGAAGGGGCAACAGAAACAAGTCAATCAACCGAAAAGGTGGGCACAGAAACACGGAGTATGCGCCAGAAGAGGGGGAAATAAACAATGAATTGCAAATTATCAACCTCTCCAAAAGGACAATCACTGATACGCAAACCATGTTACTAAAGCGAGGCATACATTTTTGCCCAAAGAAAAAGATGAATATCGCTCAAGTGCGAATAGACCTCTATCTATACATAAGGAAGATCAAACTGGCAAAGTTTTTTGAAGAAAATAAAAACAAAAAAGATATTCAAAAATCACAAACGAATGAAAAAAGCGCCCCAGTTCTGCGCGTAAAAGAAGCAGAAGCATACACCACACTCCTGAATTTAGACATAACTGATGGAAACGAAATGATGGTCAGTCAAGCGATCGTACAAATGGGAGCAGGCATCAGCAAATTAAAACCAAAATCTAAATTTTATCCCCAGTTACCGGCTGGAAACAAGATGGATATCTTTCAAGAGGCTGTAATTCAGGACCTATATAAAATCAAGGGATCCAACTATAAAGACAACCTTACCTTGGAGGAACGAAAAGCACTAGAAAATCTATGTAAAGATGACGAAATAGAAATAAAAATGGCGGACAAGGGAGGTAATATTGTAATCTGGGAGAAGAGTTCATACATCATTGAAGCTCATAGACAACTGAAAGATGTCAAATACTATGAAAGGCTAAAATCCATCCAACGGCAGAAATAAAGATCAAATTGGATGAAAAACTTGGTCAATGGAAATTAAACAATTTGATTGATGAAGATGAACAGAAATATTTAACAACCAGCCACCCGATAACCGCAACAATATATTTCCTCCCTAAGGTCCACAAAGATCGAAACAAACCCCCAGGAAGACCGATTTTATCCGCAAAGGGCTCTCTTTTGGAACCTGTTTCAAACTATATAGATTATTTTCTCAAACCACATGTCACACAATTAAGTTCATACATCCAAGACACTAATGACTTACTGAGAAGACTGGAAAACACACCATGGCAAGAAAATTACCAATTGATTTCCATGGATGTCGTATCTCTATATACGAACATACAAAACAACATCGGAATAAAGGCAGTTGACTATTTCTTGCAACACAGAGACATCAAATACAAAAATCACAACCTAATGTTGCTAGACATGATTGAACTATGCTTATCTCAGAATATTTTTCTGTTTGGTGAAGAGTTATATAGACAATCCAATGGAACTGCAATGGGTTTTTCATTTAGCCCAAATTATGCGTGTCTCACCATGGGATACTGGGAAAAGGAAATAGCCTGGGCACCTGAATATGATCAATTCACCTGCAAAATCATGTGTTGGATCAGATTTATAGATGATCTTTTGATCATCTGGGACGGAACCAAAGAACAATTCCAGGACTACTATAAGATCATTAACAGCAGTATGACAGGGTTAACCTTTACATACGAAATTAACAACGAAGAAGTTACATTCCTGGACACCCGTATCTATATCAAAGATAATCAGATCCACACGACGCTGCACAGAAAAGAAACAGCAACCAATGCAACGTTGGAAGCAACCAGTTTCCACCAGGCTTCCCTGATCTCAAGCATCCCGTATGGGGAGTTTCTTCGCATTCGAAGGATATGCAGCGAAGACTCTGAATGGCAAAAACATAGCGCCACAACAAAAAGAAGATTCAAAGATCGCAAATACAATCAAGGGAACATAGAAAAATGTTGGAATAGAGCTAACGAAAAACCCAGACAGGAATGTCTAAAACGATCAAACAAAGACAAAAATGATCAAGAACCTATTACACTTATCACTGACTACTCAGAAAACAGTAAGAAACTTGTTCAAATCATGAGAAAAAATTGGAAGATCCTACATCTGGATGACACTTTAGGTAAACTAGTGGGACAACACCCAGTTGTAACATACAGGAGAGCACCAAACTTGAAGGACCGGTTGATTCACAGTCACTGCAAACCAAACAAAAGGAAAGACTGGCTGAAAACCACTGGTTTTGTGAAATGTTATGGTTGCAAAATGTGCCAAATTGCCAAACAAACCAAAGAAATACCATTACGCAACAACAAAAAATGGCAGATACGACAACTAATCTCATGTAAAACTGAATTTACAGTCTACGGGATAGAATGTCCATGTCCCCTCATGTACGTGGGCAGCACAAAAGGAGAGCTAAAAAAACGAATAATGGAACATGTGAGAGCCACAGTACATAAGGACAGAGCCAACGCAGTGGCAAAGCATATGGAGCTAAAGCACAATGGAGATTGGCTCAAATTGAAATTCTTTGGAATAGAAACTATCCCAAAAAATACACGTGGTGGAGATCGCGAAAAAATTCTTAGACAAAAGGAGTCACGCCACATCCTAAATTTCAGAACTTTAAGTCCTCATGGCCTGAACCAATCGGAAGAGTTATATATTCATCTCTAATATGGACAAAAGTAGAGACAAAATTAGTGAATTGCTGAATTTGAAAACCATCCCACAACAAGACTGGATGTTCAAAGAAGTTAGCCTCATCAATTAGTTGACTAATCCCACTTGAGGGATGGAAAAGGACAAATGTGGACATGAAAATTAAATGTCAATCACTATCTTATGTGTCACAAATAGTGAACTAATCCCACTGGAGGGATTGTAAGGGCATAAACAGTTGGCAAAAATAATTGACAAAAATAATAATGATGCATAATTATAATGTCAGCCAACAATACTGTAAATATAAGGTTGAGGCAAAAGTTTGATTAATTTCTCTTGTTAAATGGTTTAATTTCACTTAGAGAAACTCCCCTTTTTTAAATAAAATTAGATTGCAAAAAACCACAAATACCAGAATGCCTAGCGAACTACAACAGGATGTGATGTAACATCAAACACTAAGGTCGCTTTAAATGATGTGAAAAAACTTGTGAAAGTGATCGTGAGCAAGGTGCTTGTAGCACTGAAACGCGTAGGAACTTAAAGGCAGTGCGCCCATTACTTTCGTTCGAAAGACGGAGGAGTGTGAAATAAGTACCGGCGAGGTTCTGCCGTAGGGATTGCACCCACATTGAGCGCTTAATGGTCGGGAAACCGGGAACCGGCGTTTGGAGATTGAAATTCACCCGACCGGAGTGAACACTGACAAGAGGAAAAGCCGGCGATACACGGAACACACACACCGCTCTGCGAGCAGGTAAGAGCGTGTCTGTGTGTGAAAGAAGTGAAGCCGTGAGTCTAATGTGCTTCGGAAAAAAGCAAAGCTGTCAGTTTGGTGTCGGAAAAGTACACGTTGGGTTTTGGAGCAGCGCGACTGGCATTTTCATTACAATATGAAACGCGCATAATTAACCCACATGTTTAATGTATACAAGTACGACCTTTAAGCTCCCAAGTGCCACGACAAAAAAGAATTAATCAAACCTCAGCAGGCAAACAGAATGGAACAAAGGGCAGCAAAACGAGATGAATTGCTGACTACAATGTTTGTGAAAGGAAATGAGGACAAGGATAAAGGTGAAAAACAAACGACGTCGGATACCCATAAATCTGATGTAAAAAGTAAACTGCGAATGTGGGAAAAATTAAGCCGCAAAGAGATAAACAAATCCTGGGAATTTATCCCACTTAAAAAATATTTGGAAGTGCAAAGAATTCCGAGGGGCTTGAGAATTATGTTAATGCCCAGCCACCAGGACACATCTAATGAATTACTTGAGGAGTGGGGGGAATTCATCCTAAAATCGTCACTAGGACTAGTGGCCATTCTGGTGAAACATATTGAAATCAGCCTGAACAAAATACAGGATGAATAGGGGTATCACTACATGCACGCGCAAGTTATAGTGAGTCCGACTAACTATAACGTGGGAATTTCAATGGTTTTATATCAGTAAAATTTCCAGCTAACTATAACTGGTGTGAAACCTATGGTTTTTTCAGTGAATTTAATAGGTTTTTTAAATGCTAATTCCTAACTATAACTGGTGTGAAACCTATGGTTTTTTCAGTGAATTTCATAGGTTTTTTAAATGCTAATTCCTAACTATAACTGGTGTGAAACCTATGGTTTTTTCACTGAATTTCATAGGTTTTTTTATGCTAATTTTTAACTTTTTGTAGGGCTTCATACCTATGTACTTTTTAGTGAATTTCTAAGCTTATTTTTTCACAAATGTCAGCTGAGAAAGGTATGTTTTTCTAAAAATGAACACTATAATGTATATTAAGATACTATTTTTATTTTAAAATAGTATTTTACTTTTTTTTTATATTTGACTTTGGAGCGCTCCCGGTGCGCGTACCGATGAACGCCCGGTGCGCGTACCGTCAGAGCACCAACAAAAAAAATAAAAAAAAATAATGAAGGAGTGACCATAAGGAATGGGGACAGAGAGAGTGGTGTTAACAGAAAGAGAGCTAAAGGGAGGAACACAGAGGGACTGTGTAATAGATAGTAAGACAGAGAAAAAGTGTAAGAGGAAGTAACTGAGAAAAGAAAAATGAATAAGGGAGCAAAAGAAGAGAAGAAATAGGAAGAAGACTAAAGCAGAGGTTCTGGGAGAATGTAAATGGATGATGAAAGTAAAAGGAAGGACAGTTAAGTATGGGAATGACAGGTAGTGACGGAATCAGAGGAAAGGAATAGTAGTGACGGAGGGAAAGTAAATAGCAGTGAATATAAGTAAAGAGGGGTGAAAGAGGGTACATGTAAGTGAATAAGGGTAAGACATGGGGAATAATAGACAGAAAGAAGAGAGAGAGTAAAAGAAGGAGTGTCACAAAGGGACTAAGTGAACCAGTAAAAAAGGTAAGTGAAGGAGTGTGCATAGGCAGAGGTACTGAAAGAAGTTGAATGTGGTAGGAAGTAAACATGGAAGAAAAGAATAAGTGAGGGAAGCAAAGTAAGGAAACAGGGGTGAGGTAGGGTGAGAGAAAAATAGTGAAAATAAAACAAAACTTGATAACAAAAAACATTTTGTAAACACACTTACCATATAATCAATGCAAACTTGTATCTGTGAAAGATAAAAGAAAAAACACGTTATAATTACTTAAAAATATATAATAAAATAGAAGAAACAGTTCCTGAGGTTTAAAAATCTACAAAAGTTTACTAAGAAATGAAGCAATAGTGAAGGATACAAAAACAGAAAGAAAGTAATGTAGAAAGAGAAAAAAAAAGGAAAAAGAAATAGAAAGAGAACAAATTCCTAAAGGTAAATAAGATACTAAAAGAATGTAAGATATCAAAACAAAATCAGTAAAGATAAGAAAGTAAAAGAAAAATGAGTGAAAAGGAGAGAAGTCTGATTGAAAAACTATAAATAAAAAAGAGGAATAGAAGATGATTGAGAGTGAGTGAAGTGAAGTCACAGAGTGAAGGGATGAAAGGAATGAAGTTATTATAGAACGATGGATAAAACAGGAGTGAGAGAGTAAGTACACAGAAAGACAAAAGGAAGAACTAAGTGAACTACAGTACAATGAGTGCGAAAGAAAAAAAAATGGAGAAAAAGAAAGAGAGGGTTAGGAAACTAAAGCAGTGGTACTGAGAGAATATGAAAAAGATAAAAAGTGGTGGAAGGAACAGAGGAAATGCAGACAGTTTCTATTAGATTGAGAAGTTGTGAATGAAGTCCAGTAAAGAAACAGCGATGAAAAAAGAGTGTAAATTAGTAAAGAGAGGTAAATAAGGGTAAAAAGAAAATGAGTGTAAGACAATGTGAACACAATATAAATTACACAATGCAAACTACACAATAACTTCTACAGTATGTTACATTATTTATTTTTGCTGTTCTCAGAATATATTGAATTTCACTTAAATTAGTGAGTTCAAAGTCTTCATCATATAACAGCGGGAAAAAAAAACACAATCTAAAAGATTGTGTTTAAAAAAACCCATTCAAACATACATCTCATATATGTACACTAATCTTTGATTCACTTACTTTTCCGTGAGGCCAAATAGAAGATAGTGAAGGTCCTTTTGGTGGAAAAAAAGTCTGCTGTGCTCTATAACTTCCATTTCATCGACTTCCTATGAAAAAAGATCTAAGAACATCATACCTTACACTTTCCTCACGGCCAATTTGTGTCTGATATATCAGTATTTTTTACTTTGAGATCCACTTAAAGTATCTACATGAGATAAATAATTTAAAATATTAGATTAACTAACTAACTAACTAACTTTTATTATCTATTCCCGTCTTCAAAGGCCAATTCCCTTTACTAAAACTTTGGTTTTAAAAACACTAGATAAGAATTTGTAGAGTCATAAGGCAAAAGTTGTTTATAAGTTAAATGAGAATCATTGCAGTAACTCCATCCATTTTCAGATTTTAAGTAGCATGTATAATGTCCTGAGGTTGTCGAAGAACCATCATGATAAATAATAGCTTCAGTTGTAAAGGTTCTTCCTGAAATTGATAACTGAGAAGCTACAAAATTTTTGATAGAAGTTGTCAATTTAGTTCCATCAGGTCTACATCGTTGGAAAACTAAAATGATATACTGCCCATAACTTTGTATACATAATGTGGACAGCATTGTACAGTTACATTGGGTACACACCATATTATGATCTGCTGCTTTAACTAGATTTTTAGTCAAATATATAAATTTTTCAGTATCTATTCTAGTAGTACTTGATAAACTACAATTGTGGCAGTCATGCTGCCATTGATAAGAAAGGCTGAAAAGATTATCTACATCTACACCTTCATCTTACAAAACACCAAACATATACAATAACAATTCCTGACAATCCTGCTGAATGTTCTGTGAAAATTTATCTTGACCAGAACACATATCTAAAATATTTCGAATTTCTGTTACACTTTCTATTTGTGCTGTAACACTGCTACATTTCTCAAACACAGAATTCAATAAACCACACAATCTTTGATCCCGATTTTCAACAATCTGTTCTTGTAAACTTTTAAGAAAAAAAACAACATTAATCACTACATTAGCATAGCAGTTGACACCAGAACTATTTTCAAACTGAAATCCAACAACATTTTCTCCACAATTCTTTTTCTTCCTGTTTTCAATTACAGTTTTCTCTACTTTTTGTCTTTTTGCAACTACCTCACTACAATTATCCTCATTTCTTCTTTTTCGGCCTACCACACGTTTTTCAAACAGAGGATATTGAGGCAAATGTGGAGCATACTCTCTTCTTAACCTATTGTATTCTTTAACACAATCTAGATCTGCAGAAATCTTTGTCTCATCACACGCAATCAAGTACAATCCTGATAAAGTTCTGACTCGTGATAATGCCACATATGCCATACCCTCTTTAAACACAGATCTTCCAATGTTCACTAAAGCACCATCTACACCTAAACCTTGAGATTTATGAATTGTCACCGCATACGCCAAACAAACAGGAAACTGTTTTCGGCGAACATATAAGTCTTTTACAAGTAAAAATCTAGCAGAACCACGACTTATTTGTTGTACTTGTTCAATGCCATCAAATTTTATTTTTAAAAATTCAATTCCATCTCTATTTCTGTAATTCACAAAATCAACAACATAACCCATTGCTCCATTTACCAGACCTCTTTCAACATTTAAATTCCTTCTCAAAATGATACGACAATTTAAACAGACATTCAGAGTCTTTTCAAAACCAGCTGTTTTTGAAATACTTTTCTCCAATGAATCCAATTTAGTTTTCAAATTTTCAGACAAAACAATTGTTGCACCCATATGCTCTATTTTATCTATTGCTTCCAGTTTCACAATCTCTTCATTTTCTAACTCTAACATTTTGTTGTTGAAGATGGAACATTCTTGCAGAGTTGGCATCAAACATATCCCAGATTTCTCCTCAGTCATTTTTTTAAAAATATTCTCTGGAAGAATGTTTTCATTCGGATACAAATTTGAAATTAATCGACTATGCAAAGCTTTTTTCCCAAGCTCAGTCACTTTTCCAATTCTTACATCTTTTTTAAAAAAAAATTTTTTTTTTTATCCTCATTTGCCGTCTTGCCGCCCATATCTTTGTTACTTTCCGACCTCTGGGCTGTTATTGTCTCTTGGGCTGGTCTAGAGTAATGGGGCGTGAACCGCACATATTTTTGAGTCTGGTCCCCTCTCAAAGCTCCTTCTTGACCATCTGACCCAAGATGTGTATTCTCCACCATCTCTATTCCTTGCTATCGATTCCAAATACCAGCGAGACAGGCACGGGCTTAATCATTGGACTTTCAACATAAATATAACTTTAACCAAAATTTAGCAGGAAGGGTATCCAAAAACCTCTATTCCTTTTAGAGGTATCTAACATATCTAACTTTGCCGTATATCTCATAGCTAGTATCCAGTCCAATAAAGTTGGACTGAGTGGTGAGACCCATAACTTACATATCTCCCGACGTGCTAGTAGCATAGCATAAAAGATGAGTCTTACATTGTTACACAAAACTCTATTTTGCAAATCATATCTCCCAGAAATAATTAATTCGGGGCTTACCTCAATGGGTTGATTCAGTGATTTGGAGAGGGAGTTACTTACGTCAATCCAAAATTTTTTGATATTCGGGCATGATACAAACATATGGAGGTCATCAACATTTGGGGCTTTGCATTTTGGACATTCCACCAATCCTCCATTCTTAAATTTGGAAAGCCTGTAGGGGGACCAGTATGCCCTGTGGATAGTAAATAAAACATTTCGCCTTAGATTGGCAGGTTTAACAATTCTATATAGCATGCTCATAGTTACTTGCCATTGGTCTTCTGTAGCAATCCTTGGCAAGCTATTCTTCCACAGGGTCTCTGGTAGATCAAATATCCCATCCTCCTTCTCCAATATTTGCCAATACCAGCAAGCAACTTCCTTCTTAAAGACCTCTCGTTCCAGTTTTAGTTCAAATTCATTTTCCTGTCCAATCTCTGATACAGCGTGATTTGCCCAACTTTGAATTTGTACATACTTGTATCTTGAGAAAACTAAGCCCCAATTTTGCTGACATACACTCCACGAAATTAGTCTTCCATCTTGAAATAGATCTCTCCATCTTTGTAGATCTGGCTCCTTTATCAAGTTTGAAGCTAACGCATCTCTTGTCCAGGTCGGCGCTCCCGGTGATTCCCATATTGGAGCCATGTAACTGAGATAAGGAATCTTAGTAATTTTTCTTATTTTGTACCAAGTCTCAGCCAGATCTTTCAGAGTCTTGAGTTTCACTTTTTTGAAAAACTTAGGGTCTCCAAACTTATATAAGTAACCAAACTCATGATAACCCGATACTTTCAGCATTATCTTAAACAATTCACCTATCTGTGAATAAACGAGGGAACCCAATAACATCCTGCAATTTTTCAAACAAAAAGCCCATGCATATATTTGTAGATCAGGGGCCGCCAATCCTCCTTTATTTACGCTTCTTCGTAATTTCCTCCATGAAATTCGAGAGGATTTAGAGTCCCAAATAAATGAAATTATCATGCTTTGTATTTTCGCTAACCATTCCTTTTTAAAACATAATGGAATAGCTTCATACAAAAAGGTAATTTTTGGAATAATCATCATCTTTACTAAATTAGATCTCCCATATATCGACAGAGGTATATTCATCCAGCCCTTTAGCAAATCTCCAACCTCTTTTTTAACTCTGTCAAGATTAGTTTTAACCAAGTCCTCAATCTTCTGTGTAATCCTAACACCAAGATATCTCATTTCTGCTGTTGTTTTTACAGTTCTTGTGTCGAGATTCCAAGTCATTATCTCAGTCTTTCCTTGGTTTAGCTGGTAACCAGAGATCCTACCAAAATCTTTTGTTATTTTTACTAGATTTTCCAACGAACTAACTAAATTAGTAGAATAAACAATAATGTCGTCCGCATATAAACCCAGTTTCTTTGACCAGTCCATTACTGCAAAAGGGGGTATCTCTTCTGATTCTCTAATTTTACAGGCTAAGGGTTCTATATATATATTGAAGAGTAAAGGTGATAAGGGGCATCCTTGCCGGGTACCCCGCATTACCCTTATGGGGGATGTAAGAGTGCCATTTATAAGTACACGTGAAGTCGGAGCACTGTATAGTGAGAAAATGGAGTGGGTAAATTTATCTCCTAGATTGAGATATTGCAGAAGAGTTTTTAAATAAACAAAATTAACACGATCGAAAGCCTTGGCAGCGTCTAATGCTATCGCTGCCAAGGGACAATCATACTTAGAGGCTAAATCTATCATGCCTATCAAAGAATAGGTAAGATCTTTTAAATACCTCTTCTTAATAAAACCTCTTTGATCTTCATGTATTAATTTATGGATTATTTTACCGAGCCGATCAGCCAATATTTTTGTATAGAATTTATAGTCGCAGTTTAAAAGCGAAATTGGCCTGTACGCATCCATATTTTTGGGGGATTTCCCTGGCTTCAGAATTAGAATAATATTTGCCTCATTCCAAGAGTTTGGGATTTTCACTTCCCCCCGAAATATTTTATTATATAAATGACAAAGAGTAGGGACCAATGTAGTATCAAGAGCTTTATAGGCTTCTGCAGGTAGACCATCTGGCCCAGGGGCTTTCCCTCTCTTGCTATCTTTAATAACTTTCATCAGCTCCTCCTGAGTGATTTCCTTATTAAGCCCCCTCATATCCTCATCTGATAATGGTTTCATTAAAGATAGCCAGGGCTCAATCTCCCCTGTATCTGGACACAAATCTTCTGCGTATACCTTCGTGAAATACTCCTGAAATGCTTTTACCATCAATTTATTTTCCGATATAATTTGATCTGTGCCTGGTTTTTTGATCTCTTTAATATAATTGCGTACGACATCTTTCTTAGCTTTCCAGGCTAGTAGCTTGCCACATCCCTCCCCATATGAAAAATGTGCCAACCTGCTAGCTTCCCATCTTTCTTTGACTCGTCGTGCAAGTATCGCAGTTAGCTGGACTTTTAGATCTAAAAGTTTTTTATTACAAGGACCGTCTAAAGTAGTATCATCCTGGGGAATCCGGTTCATTTCGAACTCTCGAATCTCTTCTTCTACCTTAGATACCTGGCTATAATACAATCTTCTTCTCTTTGCACCCTGAACTCCCATTCTGCCTCTCATAAATGCCTTGCACGCTTCCCATACTATGTCGTCCCTGGCTGAACTAACATTTACTTGTAAAAAAACTTGTATCTCTTCTTTAAGAGTCTCTAAGATTTCTGTATCTGCTAAAATTGTCCGGTCTAATCTCCAAACTGAAGTGATTTTCTCTTCTACCAAACTCAGATTTAGACTTACCCCTGAGTGATCTGATAGATGCGCCCCTAAATGAGCTACATCCGTGACCCTCTCTCTCAATCTACTATCAACCAAAAAAAAATCTATCCTTGACTTGTGTTTATATTTTTTGTTGTAGAAGGTAAACCCTGACTGTTGTGGAAATTTACACCTCCAAATGTCACAAAGCCCAAGTTGCCCCATCATTGACTTAAGTTTGGCAGTCATTTTAATATTTGTTATTGCTCTAGAATTACCTGCCCTATCCATCTTCCCATCTAGTACCGTGTTAAAATCCCCTGCCATGATTACTTTGCCAGGTAAATCCAATACCTCCAATTCAACTTTCTCTAAGACTGCGGGATCATCTATATTCGGACCGTAGTAACCCACTACTATTAACGTTTCACCCGAAAGTCGCAAGCTGCAAATCACCCAGAGTTGGCATCAAACATATCCCAGATTTCTTTTCAGTCATTTTTTTAAAAATATTCTCTGGAAGAATGTTTTCATTAGGATACAAATTTGAAATTAATCGACTATGCAAAGCTTTTTTCCCTTTCTCAGTCATTTTTCCAATTCTTAATCTTCATCCTTGAGCTGTCGCATATTTTGAAGCAGTTCAGCATATTTAAAATTTAGCCATATATTAACGTTTCCAATGCTTCCAAGGGACTTCCTGGTATCTTCATGTGTGAGCATTTTAAACACTGCCTGTACTTTTACTGGAGTCAACTGCAATAGATCTCCAAAAACAATAATGTGTTTTCCTCCAAATAACACATCATACTCTGTTTTAAGAATTTCTTGCATTCTCAAATGCACAAAAGCAAGCATTAGATTTGAAACCATGCTTACTTCATCAATGATAAGAAGTTTCATTTTCTTCAAGACTCTTGAAACTTCAGAACACGCATCTCCAGATAACTTGTTGTAATGCAATTTATTATCATGTTCAACTGGCAGCATCAGTAAACGATGTAGAGTAATCCCTTTAATGTTATGTGCTGCCAGACCAGTTGGAGCAGTTACAACACAAGAGAGTGGTGAATCAGTCCTTTTCTGCAGATAACTTGCAATGGCTTTAATTAGAAAACTTTTTCCTGTCCCCGCTTCTCCGCTTACGTATAGTCGGAGAGAGTCAAATGATATACATGAGCACTCTTTTTTCTCATGTCTGAATCCATGTTCAATCTGCTCTGTGACTTCATCATATATCTTTTTCTGCTCAATGTTTAGTTGCTTTACCAAATCTTCTAAGTTAACTCCATCCTCTTGAGCTTGTTCCATAGCTCTTTCCACCTCATCCATGGCAGTGGCAGCTTCATTTTGGATAATTGGTCCTCCTAGTGGATCCTGGCTCAATGAAGTAGAACTCTGACTATCTTGAGAACTGTCTCTAGCTATCTCTTCAGCAATTGTGGTTTCTTGCTCCATTTCTTCATTCAACATTTGCAGATAATTTTGAAAAATAGGACATTCTATGGTATCCTTAGTTGCATTAAAAGAGTCTTCATAACAGAGAAAATCTCCAAGTAGTTCCTCTTCTGTACGCCATGGCTTAAAGAGTTGCAAAAGAGCTAAATAGTAAAATTCTCTTTTGTCTGGCACTTCACAACTCAATTTTCGATGATTAATCAAATGGCCTTTTTTCTGCTTTACTAGACATCCTTCATAGCCAATGAGTGCATATTTTCCATTATTGATATCTTCTGTGATGTTCCTCTTATAACTGTAGTTTTGAAGAACTTCATACAAACAAGTGTTCTCAAGGTGAGTACTTCTATTTGGATAGTATGTATCCAACATATTTGTCTTCAAAATATCTGTACTGTTTGGTTCTTTCTCCGCCAAATATTCAATTTCTTGTACAGATTTCAAAACTCGGTTTCGTGTTGCAGCAAGACCTAGACTCACCCAAATGATTGTTCTTGATTTGGCATAGAGACTTGCTGATGATAACCGATCAGAACATTCATATGCTCCAATTTCTCGATGCGACAACATCTTCAGACTGAAACTGTATAATTTCTTGCTTAGACTCTTTTTATGTGAAATGTCCTCCCACATTTCCTTCAGTTCTGTCTTTTCTTTTTTTGTGATGTAAGATGTCACATATCGAGCCACAGCAATAGAGTTGTCAGCAACGAACTGAATATCCATGTTAGCATTCCACATGGACAAAATCACTGGGTTGTAATCGTTGATGTACTTAGATTCTTCATTTCTTTTCAAATTGTATGAATTTTTGGGAGATTTCCTCGTCACAGCATGTCGTAGAGATGACATCAAATTATTTACTCTTCCCTTAGAAATCACTGGTCGAGGAAACGCAAAACGACATTTCGTGTAGTACTTTTCCTTGTTTTTAAATTTTCGACGACAGTACTTTCCACAACGATGAGATTGAAAACGTAAAACTTGTTGCCTTAAATTGTTTTCTTCAGTAGATTTTGGAACAGCACATGTTGAATACTCTTCAATGAAACTCATCACTGTTTCATCTGAATCTGATCCAAATTTGGGTGCATCTTTAATCCACAACAACATATGTATATGAGGAGCACCTCTCGCTTGATATTCCTTCCTCCAAAAGAAATCCAAAACCTCTGCAAGGGGAGGATTTTTTTTGTTGGTAATAAAAGACATCATAGCTTCAAATCTATGATTAAAATATCTGCAAACATTCACTGGATCTAAAGAACACAGTTCTCCTGGTGTTTTCAATTCTATATTTGGTATGTTTTCATTTTCCTCTCGTAGAAATTGAAGTAAATCGTCCCATGCATACTCAGCACAGCTAAGAGTGAGGAACCATGTAGGAGTTCCTAAGTTTCTTAGCATACATTTCAATTCTCCATGACGACGAAACCAATACTCGTTGGTTCCACGTTGACATGCCATGAGATTGATTAGCTGAGATTCCAAAATACTGTCTTGCAGATTAACTTTCTCCATAAAGTCTCTTGCACAAACATTTTGCAAATGAGCTCCACTTTTTAATATATGATTAACTGCATAGGAAAGCCCAGACAAATCACTTTCAAACAGTAGATGAAACAAATATGGAATGCATTGACGAAACCTTGGATCTTCAGCATATAATCTTAGAGTCCGGTATTCAGCTGCAGGAATTTGAACTGGTCGATCATCATATCGTCCACCACAACCTGTTGGAAATAATTGTGGAAAACAACGAGCTTCCAAACTTTCTTCCCATACACTAATGGGACTTCCTTTTGCTGCTTTCATTTGAAACAAGTCAATTGCATTTCCCATTACTTCTTTGGAATGCAAAGGATGAACAGTATAATGTTCATATATTTCTTCACTTCTAGACACATCAACTTTTTCAATTTGACCAACTGAAGAATCACTATCTTCTTCTATAGCTGTTTCCTCTGCTCCAACACTTACATCTTTGTAGTACTCATTGTTTTTGACCAAATACAACGTTGCCTTTTTGACTTTTTTAACATCCACTAAATCTTGCCAGATTTTCTTACTCTTTGTTGGAACCCCATTAACTAGAATAACTAAAGGATCTTCTTCTACTCTTTCTACACCAATTGTATCAATATTTGTCTTTACATCTAGAGGCAAATAAACAACTCTTCCCTTTAATCCTCTCAGTAAATCTGATGGAGGTAATTTCCCTGTCTTAGGCTCCATGCGTACAATAGCCTGAAAAGAATGGACACATTGAATCAAAATAGATTCATAAGTATTTAGATCCATCAATTCAGAAGGAATATCTATCAACTGAAGATTATTATAAACTGCTCTAGCAGGCATTTTATTTTCATTTAATTTATTTAAACAATAATTACAAATAAGCTGATCCAAACTCAAATCAAAAGAATTCTCCACCAAAAAATAACTTACAAAATCCTTCCATTCACTATTATTTTCCAATTCACTTTTTGCATATAAATCAACTAACCTAGTCTGAATCTTATAATGAGTCCGTCGACAACACACACAAGTTAAATTAGGCCTTTCACTTGATTTCACCTTAAACTTGATAATTTCCTCATCAAACTTTTCTATACTTGAAATCTGTCCATTATCTTCTGCATTACCATCCATTACTATATATATTTCTACACTGTCCCCTTTGTTCCCAAAATAACAAAACTCAATTTCTTCACAAATAGTCTTCACATCCACTTCAGATCCATGCAAAAGAGCACTGTTTAACTGTTTAAGCTTAAGTGCTGGACTTTTTGCATAATACAACTTTCTCACTAATTTCCTCACGTTATTATGATGCACTGCTAACTTCCTAAAATGATGAAAAACACTCCGACAAACTTTTCTAGAAAGACAAGCTAGTGAATGCCCATGCAAACCTGTGCTTTCTCTCACTCTGCAAGGATCTAACTCTTGCAAGATCTTCATTTTTTGTTTGAGACTTTTCTTACTATATGTACGTAAGAAATTTCGAAGCAAATCGATTGATTCCTGTCGCACACTACAAATACTACTGCATTTCCATGTGTACACTGGACCCTTAGTACGTCTCCCTAAAACTTCATCAGCTAACACCTCTTCTGCATCTCTAGATACAAGTTTCTCTTTTTCCATCACACAACCATCTTTCACCTCATATGCTCGACCACTGGTGTCAACTGCATGCACCAAATCATTTTCCTGAAAGTAACTCTCCTCATTGAAAAAAGGCTCAGAACTTGAACTATGCATCCATTCACCAGAAAATACTTCACAAAAATTACTCCGATTAATAATTCTTTTCCATCTACTGTTCGATTTGAAAACATCAATTGCCTAATTAAGTATCCTAATTCTATTGATTATTAAAATAAATATTTTTTTCTTAACTTCAAAAGCCTGATCAACAATCTTTTCTACACTTTTCTTTTTCTTGTAAAAAGCAGCTCTCAGTTTACTTTTCTTATATTTTTTAGCAAATTTAAAACTACCCTATTGCGAAACATTCGCCTACGAATGTCCCTAAAAAGATTTACCCTTCTATTGCTATCCATTCTCTTCTCTCCTGCTCCAATCGAGACATTTTTTGTGGGCCTCTCCTTCCTTTTTAGATTTGTTGACTTTTTCTGAATATTCACATTAGCAATATCATTTTTTTTTCTACGACATATGTTGCGAAGAAAAGACTTAATTGGCTTACCAGAAGCTTTTCTGGTGTTTTTTGAAGTAGTTGTTGTAGAGGATTCCATAAACGCTGTTGTTGATGTTCTCCTTTTCCGTATGGTATTTTTGATAATTCTTTGCCTTGAAGGCATTTTTGCTTGCTTTTCAGAAGTTGATTTGAATCTGTTGTTCTGTGAAAAAAACACAAGAAAGACCACTATTAGCAAACAACAAAGTAATGTTAAAAAGCAAACAATATAAACAGTAAATTGCAACATATTTAAGTTTATACAATAGCAACTCAGGGCTTTATTTATAAAGGCCTTGCGCCACCAGTGCGTCACTTATTACCCATGTTTAAAGTGATGCATCAGCTGCACAAGGCAATCATAAAAAGGGCCAAATGCAAATACCAATCAATTGCACCCAAAAATCGTTTTTTGAATAACATGTAAGAAACACTGCGCAGAACCTATGTACAACCACTCAATATCAGCAAACAAAGTCAGGGCCTTATTTATGAAGGTCTTGCGCCACAAGAGTGTCACTTATTTCCCATGTATAAAGTGATGCACCAGTTGCATAAGGCAATCATAAATACGGGCCAAATGAAAATACCATTCATTTGCACCCAAAATCGTTTTTTGGATAACATTTAAAAAACACTGCGCAGAACCTATGTACAAGCACAGAATATCACTTTTGAAACGTCACTGTTTCCCCAAATACAAATCCTTTATCTTTCAAATGTTGATATCAAGCATTATCAAAAATCCAAAAACAAATCAACAGCAAACAAAGTCAGAGCCTTATTTATGAAGGCCTTGCGCCACCAGTGCGTCACTTTTTACCCATGTTTAAAGTGATGCATCAGCTGCACAAGGCAATCATAAAAAAGGGCCAAATGCAAATACCAATCAATTGCACCCAAAAATCGATTTTTGAATAACATGTAAGAAACACTGCGCAGAACCTATGTACAACCACTCAATATCAGCAAACAAAGTCAGGGCCTTATTTATGAAGGTCTTGCGCCACAAGAGTGTCACTTATTTCCCATGTATAAAGTGATGCACCAGTTGCATAAGGCAATCATAAATAAGGGCCAAATGCAAATACCATTCACTTGCACCCAAAATCGTTTTTTGAATAACATTTAAAAAATACTGCGCACAACCTATGTACAAGCACAGAATATCACTTTTGAAACGTCACTGTTTCCCCAAATACAAATCCTTTATCTTTCAAATGTTGATATCAAGCATTATCAAAAATCCAAAATCAAATCAACAGCAAACAAAGTCAGAGCCTTATTTATGAAAGCCTTGCGCCACCAGTGCGTCACTTATTACCCATGTTTAAAGTGATGCATCAGCTGCACAAGGCAATCATAAAAAAGGGCCAAATGAAAATACCAATCAATTGCACCCAAAAATCGATTTTTAAATAACATGTAAGAAACAATGCGCACAAACCTATGTACAACCACTCAATATCAGCAAACAAAGTCAGGGCCTTATTTATGAAGGTCTTGCGCCACAAGAGTATCACTTATTTCCCATTATAAAGTGATGCACCAGTTGCATAAGGCAATCATAAAAAGGTCCAAATGCAAATACCATTCATTTGCACCCAAAATCGTTTTTTGAATAACATTTAAAAAATACTGCGCACAACCTATGTATAAGCACAGAATATCACTTTTAAAACGTCACTGTTTCCCCAAATACAAATCCTTTATCTTTCAAATGTTGATATCAAGCATTATCAAAAATCCAAAATCAAATCAACAGCAAACAAAGTCAGAGCCTTATTTATGAAAGCCTTGCGCCACCAGTGCGTCACTTATTACCCATGTTTAAAGTGATGCATCAGCTGCACAAGGCAATCATAAAAAAGGGCCAAATGCAAATACCAATCAATTGCACCCAAAAATCGATTTTTGAATAACATGTAAGAAACACTGCGCAGAACCTATGTACAACCACTCAATATCAGCAAACAAAGTCAGGGCCTTATTTATGAAGGTCTTGCGCCACAAGAGTGTCACTTATTTCCCATGTATAAAGTGATGCACCAGTTGCATAAGGCAATCATAAATAAGGGCCAAATGCAAATACCATTCATTTGCACCCAAAATCGTTTTTTGAATAACATTTAAAAAATACTGTGCACAACCTATGTACAAGCACAGAATATCACTTTTGAAACGTCACTGTTTCCCCAAATACAAATCCTTTATCTTTCAAATGTTGATATCAAGCATTATCAAAAATCCAAAAACAAATCAACAGCAAACAAGTCAGAGCCTTATTTATGAAGGCCTTGCGCCACCAGTGCATCACTTATTACCCATGTTTAAAGTGATGCATCAGCTGCACAAGGCAATCATAAAAAAGGGCCAAATGAAAATACCTATCAATTGCACCCAAAAATCGATTTTTGAATAACATGTAAGAAACACTGCGCAGAACCTATGTACAACCACTCAATATCAGCAAACAAAGTCAGGGCCTTATTTATGAAGGTCTTGCGCCACAAGAGTGTCACTTATTTCCCATGTATAAAGTGATGCACCAGTTGCATAAGGCAATCATAATTAAGGGCCAAATGCAAATACCATTCATTTGCACCCAAAATCGTTTTTTGAATAACATTTAAAAAATACTGCGCACAACCTATGTACAAGCACAGAATATCACTTTTGAAACATCACTGTTTCCCCAAATACAAATCCTTTATCTTTCAAATGTTGATATCAAGCATTATCAAAAATCCAAAAACAAATCAACAGCAAACAAAGTCAGAGCCTTATTTATGAAGGCCTTGCGCCACCAGTGCGTCACTTATTACCCATGTTTAAAGTGATGCATCAGCTGCACAAGGCAATCATAAAAAAGGGCCAAATGCAAATACCAATCAATTGCACCCAAAAATCGTTTTTTGAATAACATGTAAGAAACACTGCGCAGAACCTATGTACAACCACTCAATATCAGCAAACAAAGTCAGGGCCTTATTTATGAAGGTCTTGCGCCACAAGAGTATCACTTATTTCCCATTATAAAGTGATGCACCAGTTGCATAAGGCAATCATAAAAAGGTCCAAATGCAAATACCATTCATTTGCACCCAAAATCGTTTTTTGAATAACATTTAAAAAATACTGCGCACAACCTATGTATAAGCACAGAATATCACTTTTAAAACGTCACTGTTTCCCCAAATACAAATCCTTTATCTTTCAAATGTTGATATCAAGCATTATCAAAAATCCAAAATCAAATCAACAGCAAACAAAGTCAGAGCCTTATTTATGAAAGCCTTGCGCCACCAGTGCGTCACTTATTACCCATGTTTAAAGTGATGCATCAGCTGCACAAGGCAATCATAAAAAAGGGCCAAATGCAAATACCAATCAATTGCACCCAAAAATCGATTTTTGAATAACATGTAAGAAACACTGCGCAGAACCTATGTACAACCACTCAATATCAGCAAACAAAGTCAGGGCCTTATTTATGAAGGTCTTGCGCCACAAGAGTGTCACTTATTTCCCATGTATAAAGTGATGCACCAGTTGCATAAGGCAATCATAAATAAGGGCCAAATGCAAATACCATTCATTTGCACCCAAAATCGTTTTTTGAATAACATTTAAAAAATACTGCGCACAACCTATGTACAAGCACAGAATATCACTTTTGAAACGTCACTGTTTCCCCAAATACAAATCCTTTATCTTTCAAATGTTGATATCAAGCATTATCAAAAATCCAAAAACAAATCAACAGCAAACAAAGTCAGAGCCTTATTTATGAAGGCCTTGCGCCACTAGTGCGTCACTTATTACCCATATTTAAAGTGATGCATCAGCTGCACAAGGCAATCATAAAAAAGGGCCAAATGCAAATAACATTCATTTTCACCAAAAATCGTTTTTTCAATAACATATAAGAAACACAACACAGGACTTATATACTAGCATACCATTTGACTTCTAAAACATAACTATCTGCTTCTAAATATTCTCCATAGAGCAAACAAGTCTCTATCTAAATTAAATAAATCATTACTTACCTTTACAAATGCTTTGGGAGATTGAAAACAGTGTCAGACACACACACCAATTTCTCTTTAGCAGAGCAAAAAGTGTGCACTCAATACACTGAAACCAAGACCGGCATAGAAAATCTCTAACTTTGTACACATATGCCTTAATTCAACCAATCAAAAGTTTTCCCTCACTATTTTCAAACCAACACCCTTCCCCCTCTCAGATCTTTCTATCTGTTACCATAGCAACTCCCTCCTAACTGAACTCTCAGGTTCAAAAGTTTATCTTACAATGTTGCAAATTAACTCAGCAAGGATGTTTGACCTCTCAATACACCAGCCTATCCAGGGTATTTTAGCTTTTAGTGACTTTTTTTTAACCATTCAAATTGCTTCTTTAACACAACACAACCATGCACCCTAACTTTAAGTTTTCAACTATCTGAATCCACCAATCAAAGCAGTGAAACTCCACAATTATTTTTTTGTAAACTCCTACTGTTCCAACTGCCATTTCATTCCCACACATCATCCGACTGCATCAGAACCTTCTCTCATCATGTTTTCTGTCTGGATCCTTGGACACAGCTACATCCACTGGGCTCAAAGGTATGCAGATAGCAGACATTTTCACAACCTTGATTTATCAAATGTGGAAATCAAGTGGATTGGCCAGAGAGGATTAAAATGTCACCAATTGATACCATTGGTGAAAACCTTTTTGCATCTGCCAAACCCTAACCTCTTAATAGTGCACTGTGGTGGAAATGATTTAGGCACTATGAATGGGGTTGGTCTGGAAATGCTCTTAAAGGACACCTTTGATCAATTAATGACACTTTTTCCACAAACTGCCTTGGTATATTCCAATATATGCCAAAGACAGAAATGGAACTGGTCCAACCAATTTTGTCCACAATTTGAGAAAGCACGGAAACATGTGAATAAATCTGTTTCTGCTTACATGAGATACTATGGAATGGGTTCAATATACAATAATAACTTGCGTTACAACATGCAAGACATCTACAGAGGAGATGGTGTGCACTTCTCAGATGAAGGGAATAGAATATTCCTCCTGAATTTAAGAATGTGCATTGGAACCTACTTGTAGGTACCTAAATCAACCACAGAACCCAAAAGCTCTTTCCAGAGCTACCCTACCTCTGATCATTCAAAACGTTTATCTTTTTCTAACTTTTTTCACTATTTTTCACCAAAGTACGCTTTCCGGTACGCTTAACGGTGCGCGTACCAGACGCTTCCCCCGTGGAAAATTAAAGAATTTTTTTTTTTAACGTTTATGAGCCTCCAAAGCCCCCCTCAGAAAACCTAGAGGGTCAAAAAGTCTCTACTGTGCCCCCTTCTACCCATACCGAACATTGTTTACCCTCCATCTTGTGTCTCGATTGTACCGAAACACAAAATGGAGGACTCCCGTAATGCTGCCGGTGCGCGTATAGGAGCGCGCACCGGTAAGCGCTCCATAAAAAAAGGTGGGAAAGCAATTTACAAACAAACCACTGGAGACACTTTCATCAAATATAGAATAGGCCCTACTACATAGCAGTCCCTACCATTTACACAAATTTGGTGGAATTCCATTGAGACATTTAGGCTACAGGCCTGTCTAAATATCCTGAGGTAAATTACATGACAAAAACACATATGAAATGTTAGAATTTACAACCAATTAAAAAGTTTCTCTCATTTTCTACGATTATTTCCTGACATTTCATTGGTTAAGTACAAGAATATATATAAAATAAGAGAGGGAAACACAGCCATTTTGACTACTGCTTCCAGAAGTACATTTGAAAACAAATTACACTGACAACTTCAACTGATTTCTTCAAGGTAAATTGTTATTATGGAAGTATATTGTACACTTTAAATTAATTTCTGAAAAAATATTCTGTTAGTTATATACTATCCCTCTGTAATAGTTATAGATTGAGATAGACTTCTCTGTAATAGTTATGGATTGAGTTAGGCTTCTCTGGTATACAGTACCCTAACTCTACTAATATAGTTAATTTGTATGCAATTTTCAGAAAGAAAATGGAAGGAGAAAATCAAGCAAATGTTACTTCTATCGAAATAAAGGTGGAAAAACCAGAAGAGCAAAAAGATGAAGTAGATTTCATGGATGACTCTTTGGATCAACAGTTAATAGAATGTTTGTAACAAATGGAATCATGTACTTATAATTATGAGGAAATTCCGGACAATATTATGTTAGAAATTTTATTAAATTATGAAAAAGAATCAGAGGAATAAATTTATATTTAATAATTTTAAATTGTTTGAGACAATATTCATTTTTATATGTGATTCATAAAGTATTACCAAAAATGTTTAAAATATAAAGTGAGACTTATAGTATACTGTTCAACTATTTTTCTGTTACATAGTAAGTTTACTCATAGTTACTACCTTTCTCCCACTATATTATCTCCTATGCATATTTTACACCCCATTTTCATAAGGGAGCAGGATAGACTACTCATGATCCCCTAGAAATTCTCAGGGAGTGCTTAAAAGATCTGTTTCTGCTTTCCAGACAAACTATGTTATGAATTCCATATACCACAAAAAATACAATAACAACATGCAAGATGTCTACAGAGGAGATGGTGTACATTAAATTTAAGTCTCTGCATTGGTACCTACATGTAGGTACTTACATAAAATAAAAAATAAATAAAAAACAATTAATAAACATACAATTTTTTGAAGTGATTATTTTTCCATAGTACCCTCCTTGATACGCTCCCCGGTGCGCGTACCAGGTGCTTCCCCCGCGAAAATCGAAAAAAAAAAATGTTGAGACCCCGCGGGGCCCTTTAATGGCCCCCACATCAAACCTAGGGGTACAGGGGGTGTCTACTCTGCCCCCTTATGTTCATTTCCCCCTTTGTTTTGGCCACCTCTCATGTCTCGATCCTACCGAGACACAAGATGGCGGCCGCTCCGGACTGTTTAGAATGTTTACAGACAACTGAGAGCCAATCAGCTTTCTGCGCGCAAGTCGCGTGTCGCGCCTGGAGCGCTCTCTGGTGCGCGCACCGGAGAGCGCCTATAGATATATATATTTTTTTTAACCTAAATTACTCAAAATCCACTGGAGCACATATCTTGAGACATAGCAAAGGCACATCGGGCTACCAGTCCCTACAATTTTGCCAAGTTTGGTGTAAATCCATTCAGCCGTTCAGGCTAAAAGTGAAATCGACCGCCCTATGGAAATTAACATGGGGAAAACGCGTTTTGGGACCCCCCTTTTATCTCGGCCCCCGCTTGATGTATCCCCCCCAAACTTTCAGGGAAGGACCGGAGCTCGACGAGGCCATTTTCAGGAAATTTTCAGGCAGATTCGTCAACCGGTGCTAAAGTTATTCCAAATAGAATTTTGAGAATTAACATTGAAAAAAATCCTAACTATAACTACCTACTGGCGACCGCCAGTAGGTAATATATATACACATATACATATATATGGCAGGGCTAGCTTCCACAAATAAAGAATAAATTGCTCACTGCACTTTGGGTCGGCTCCTCTCTCTTTTTTCCCTTGGCGTGCTCCGTTGGATGTGGAGTTCGAGGTGTATTGGATTGGGTGTGTCAACTATATATATATATATATATATATATTCACTGAAAAAACCATAGGTTTCACACCAGTTATAGTTAGGAATTAGCATTTAAAAAACCTATTAAATTCACTGAAAAAACCATAGGTTTCACACCAGTTATAGTTAGCTGGAAATTTTACTGATATAAAACCATTGAAATTCCCACGTTATAGTTAGTCGGACTCACTATAACTTGCGCGTGCAATGCACTGCTGATGACATCACATATTACATCACTCATGACATGGTCAGTGACATCACTCATGACATCACTGATGACACCATCCAGTGAATATGTGTCTTTCTGAAAAATAAATATTAGTGAGTTATGTTTAAATATTTAAATATATATATTAGTGTTTCACTTTGTGTATAAGTGGCTACATGTGTTGGTAAGTAGCTACATGCGTATGTATATGGGTTATTAGATATTTTTATTAGTATCAGTATGAGTGTCTATATGGTTTGGTGGGGGTATTACTTAGCACATAGATGCATGAGTGACTGACTCTTTGTTTGTATGTGTTTTGAAGACAGCATATGTACAGGACTGTATGGGTGGATGAGTGTCTATATGTGTTTGTTAGTGAGTGAATGACTGTCTCACTAGTGTCTTTATCAGTAACTACATATGTTTTAATCTAGTATATATGAATATTGATGTATATAAGTGAGTATATGTGAGAGTAAGAGATTGTAAGAGTTCCTGTTTAAATAAGTATGTGTTTCTATAAGTGATTGTTTAAGAGAATAAATATGTGTAATTTTAAATAGAAGTAAGGTGGAAGTGTGTGTATAACTCTATATTCAAATAAATGGATGTTCAATAGTTTATTTGCACGTGTGAATATGTGTGTGAGTAACTTTTGGATGAATGTCGGTGTGTAACAGGATGTATAGGTGTATCACTTCATATGATGAGTGAGTATATGTATGAGTGACTATATAGAACTGTTGGTGAATGAGTGGATGTGTATATAGATAGTGGAATTACTGAATTGCTTGTTGTAACTGATATAGGTATCTCCATTTTTTTAAAAATTTCAGTTTCTATTTTTGAATATGTGTCTCAAGGGTTACATTATAGTGAAAGGAGGTCTGTCAATATGTCACAAGGATGGTGTCATGAGTGATGTCACTGACCATGTCATGAGTGATGTAATATGTGATGTCATCAGCAGTGCATTGCACGCGCAAGTTATAGTGAGTCCGACTAACTATAACGTGGGAATTTCAATGGTTTTATATCAGTAAAATTTCCAGCTAACTATAACTGGTGTGAAACCTATGGTTTTTTCAGTGAATTTAATAGGTTTTTTAAATGCTAATTCCTAACTATAACTGGTGTGAAACCTATGGTTTTTTCAGTGAATTTCATAGGTTTTTTAAATGCTAATTCCTAACTATAACTGGTGTGAAACCTATGGTTTTTTCAGTGAATTTCATAGGTTTTTTAAATGCTAATTCCTAACTATAACTGGTGTGAAACCTATGGTTTTTTCAGTGAATTTCATAGGTTTTTTTAATGCTAATTCCTAACTTTTTATACAGACTCATACCTATGTGTTTTTTAGTGAATTGCTAAAGTATGTTTTTGTAAAAATGAACACTATAATGTATATTGAGATAATATTTTTAATTTAAAATATTTTTTTTTTATATTTCACTTTGGTGCGCTTCCGGTGCGCGCACCGGTGCGCGTACCGTCAGCGCACTAACAAAAAAAAAGAAAAAAAAATAATGAAGGAGGGACTGTGTAATAGATAGTAAGACAGATAAAAAGTGTAAAAGGAAGTAACTAAGAAAAGAAAAATGAATAAGGGAGCAAAAGAAAGAAGAAATAGGAAGAAGACTAAAGCAGAGGTTAAGGGAGAATGTAAATGGATGTTGAAAGTAAAAAGAAGGACAGTTAAGTATGAGAATGACAGGTAGTGACGAAATCAGAGGAAAAGAATAGCAGTGATTGAGGGAAAGTAAATATCAGTGAATATAAGTAAAGAGGGGTGAAAGAGGGTACATATAAGTGAATAAGGGCAACACATGGGGAGTAATAGAGAGAAAGAAGAGAGAGAGTAAAAGAAAGACAAAAGGAAGAACTAACTGAACTACAGTACAATGAGTGTGAAAGAAAAAAAAATGGAGAAAGAGAAAGAGGGTTAGGAAACTAAAGCAGTGGTACTAAGAGAATATAAAAAAGATAAAAAGTGGTGGAAGGAACTGAGGAAATGCAGATAGTTCCTATTAGATTAAGAAGTTGTGAATGAAGTGCAGTAAAGAAACAGCGATGAAAAAAGAGTGTAAATTAGTAAAGAGAGGTAAATAAGGGTGAAAAAGAAAATGAGTGCATAACAATGTGAACACAATATAAATTACACAATGCAAACTACACAATAACTTCTACAATATGTTACATTATTTATTTTTGCTGTTCTCAGAATATATTGAATTCCACTTAAATTAGTGAGTTCAAAGTCTTCATCATATAACAGCGGGAAAAAAAAAACACAATCTAAAAGATTGTGTTTAAAAAAAACCATTCAAACATACATCTCATATATGTACACTAATCTTTGATTCACTTACTTTTCCATGAGGCCAAATAGAAGATAGTGAAGGTCCTTTTGGTGGAAAAAAAGTCTGCTGTTCCTTATAAGTTCCATTTCATCGACTTCCTATGAAAAAAGATCTAAAAACATCATACCATACACAATCCTCACGGCCAATTTGTGTCTGATATATCAGTATTTTTTACTTTGAGATCCACTTAAAGTATCTACATGAGATAAATAATTTATAAAATTATATTAACTAACTAACTAACTAACTTTTATTAACTATTCCCGTCTTCAAAGGCCAATTCCCTTTACTAAAACTTTGGTTTTAAAAACACTAGATAAGAATTTGTAGAGTCATAAGGCAAACGTTGTTTATAAGTTAAATGAGAATCATTGCAGTAACTCCATCCATTTTCAGATTTTAAGTAGCATGTATAATGTCCTGAGGTGGTCGAAGGTCCATCATGATAAATAATAGCTTCAGTTGTAAAGGTCCTTCCAGAAATTGATAACTGAGAAGCCACAAAATTTTTGATAGAAGTTGTCAATTTAGTTCCATCAGGTCTACATCGTTGGAAAACTAAAATGATATACTGCCCATACCTTTGTATAAATAATGTGGACAGCATTGTACAGTTACATTGGGTACACACCATATTATGATCTGCTGCTTTAACTAGATTTTTAAAAGACACTGATTTACAGTCTGGTAAAGTCAAATATATAAATCTTTCAGTGTCTATTCTAGTAGTACTTGATAAACTACAATTGTGGCAGTCATGCTGCCATTGATAAGAAAGACTGAAAAGATTATCTACATCTACACCTTCATCTTCCAAAACACCAAACATATACATTAAAAATTCCTGACAATCCTGCTGAATGTTCTGTGAAAATTTATCTTGACCAGAACACAAATCTAAAATATTTCGAATTTCTGTTACACTTTCTATTTGTGGTGTACCACTGCTACATTTCTGAAACACAGAATTCAATAAACCACACAATCTTTGATCCCGATTTTCAACAATCTGTTCTTGTAAACTTTTAAGAAAAAAAACAACATTAACCACTACATTAGCATAGCAGTTGACACCAGAACTATTTTCAAACTGAAATCCAACAACATTTTCTCCACAATTCTTTTTCAATTACAGTTTTCTCTACTTTTTGTCTTTTTGCAACTACCTCACTACAATTATCCTCATTTCTTCTTTTTCGACCTACCACACGTTTTTCAAACAGAGGATATTGAGGCAAATGTGGAGCATACTCTCTTCTTAACCTATTGTATTCTTTAACACAATCTAGATCTGCACAAATCTTTGTCTCATCACACGCAATCAAGTACAATCCTGATAAAGTTCTGACTCGAGATAATGCCACATATGCCATACCCTCTTTAAACACAGATCTTCCAATGTTCACCAAAGCACTATCTACACTTAAACCTTGAGATTTATGAATTGTCACTGCATACGCCAAACAAACAGGAAACTGTTTTCGGCGAACATATAAGTCTTTTACAAGTAAAAATCTAGCAGAACAACGACTTATTTGTTGTACTTGTTCAATGCCATCAAATTTTATTTTTAAAAATTCAATTCCATCTCTATTTCTGTAATTCACAAAATCAACAACATAACCCATTGCTCCATTTACCAGACCGCTTTCAACATTTAAATTCCTTCTCAAAATGATACGACAATTTAAACACACATTCAGAGTCTTTTCAAAACCAGCTGTTTTTGAAATACTTTTCTCCAATGAATGCAATTTAGTTTTCAAATTTTCTGACAAAACAATTGTTGCACCCATATGCTCTATTTTATCTATTGCTTCCAGTTTCACAATCTCTTCATTTTCTAAGTCTAACATTTTTTGGTTGAAGATGGAACATTCTTGCAGAGTTGGCATCAAACATATCCCAGATTTCTTTTCAGTCATTTTTTTAAAAATATTCTCTGGAAGAATGTTTTCATTAGGATACAAATTTGAAATTAATCGACTATGCAAAGCTTTTTTCCCTTTCTCAGTCATTTTTCCAATTCTTACATCTTGTAGAATATTTTTATAATCTTCATCCTTGGCCTGTCGCATATTTTGAAGCAGTTCAGCATATTTAAAATTTAGCCATATATTAACATTTCCAATGCTTCCAAGGGACTTCCTGGTATCTTCATGCGTGAGCATTTTAAACACTGGTTGTCCTTTTACTGGAGTCAACTGCAATAGATCTCCAAAAACAATAATGTGTTTTCCTCCAAATAACACATCATAGTCTGTTTTAAGAATTTCTTGCATTCTCAAATGCACAAAAGCAAGCATTAGATTTGAGACCATGCTTACTTCATCTATGATAAGAAGTTTCATTTTCTTCAAGACTCTTGAAACTTCAGAACACGCATCTCCAGATAGCTTGTTGTAATGCAATTTATTATCATGTTCAACTGGCAGCATCAATAAACGATGTAGAGTAATCCCTTTAATGTTATGTGCTGCCAGACCAGTTGGAGCAGTTACAACACAAGACAGTGGTGAATCAGTCCTTTTCTGCAGATAACTTGCAACGGCTTTAATTAGAAAACTTTTTCCTGTCCCCGCTTCTCCACTTACGTACAATCGGACAGGGTCAAATAATATACATGAGCACTCTTTTTTCTCATGTCTGAATCCATGTTCAATCTGCTCTGTGACTTCATCATATATCTTTTTCTGCTCAATGTTTAGTTGCTTTACCAAATCTTCTAAGTTAACTCCATCCTCTTGAGCTTGTTCCATAGCTCTTTCCACCTCATCCATGGCAGTGGCAGCTTCATTTTGGATAATTGGTCCTCCTAGTGGATCCTGGCTCAATGAAGTAGAACTCTGACTATCTTGAGAACTGTTTCTAGCTATCTCTTCAGCAATTGTGGTTTCTTGCTCCATTTCTTCATTCAACATTTGCAGATAATTTTCAAAAATAGGACATTCTATGGTATCCTTAGTTGCATTAAAAGAGTCTTCATAACAGAGAAAATCTCCAAGTAGTTCCTCTTCTGTACACCATGGCTTAAAGAGTTGCAAAAGAGCTAAATAGTAAAATTCTCTTTTGTCTGGAACTTCACAACTCAATTTTCAATGATTAATCAAATGGCCTTTTTTCTGCTTCACTAGACATCCTTCATTGCCAATGAGTGCATATTTTCCATTATTGATATCTTCTGTGATGTTCCTCTTATAACTGTAGTTTTGAAGAACTTCATACAAACATGTGTTCTCAAGGTGAGTACTTCTATTTGGATAGTATGTATCCAACATATTTGTCTTCAAAATATCTGTACTGTTTGGTTCTTTTTCCGCCAAATATTCAATTTCTTGTACAGATTTCAAAACTCGGTTTCGTGTTGCAGCAAGACCAAGACTCACCCAAATGATTGTTCTTGATTTGGCATAGAGACTTGCTGATGATAACCGATCAGAACATTCATATGCTCCAATTTCTCGATGCGACAACATCTTCAGACTGAAACTGTATAATTTCTTGCTTAGACTCTTTTCATGTGAAATGTCCTCCCACATTTCCTTCAGTTCTGTCTTTTCTTTTTTGGTGATGTAAGATGTCACATATCGAGCCACAGCAATAGAGTTGTCAGCAACGAACTGAATATCCATGTTAGCATTCCACATGGACAAAATCACTGGGTTGTAATCGTTGATGTACTTAGATTCTTCATTTCTTTTCAAATTATATGTATTTTTGGGAGATTTCCTCGTCACAGTATGTCGTAGAGATGACATCAAATTATTTACTCTTCCCTTAGAAATCACTGGTCGAGGAAATGCAAAACGACATTTCGTGTAGTACTTTTCCTTGTTTTTAAATTTTCGACGACAGTACTTTCCACAACGATGAGATTGAAAACGTAAAACTTGTTGCCTTAAATTGTTTTCTTCAGTAGATTTTGGAACAGCACATGTTGAATACTCTTCAATGAAACTCATCACTGTTTCATCTGAATCTGATCCAAATTTGGGTGCATCTTTAATCCACAACAACATATGTATATGAGGAGCACCTCTCGCTTGATATTCCTTCCTCCAAAAGAAATCCAAAACCTCTCCAAGGGGAGGATTTTTTTTGTTGGTAATAAAAGACATCATAGCTTCAAATCTATGATTAAAATATCTGCAAACATTCACTGGATCTAAAGAACACAGTTCTCCTGGTGTTTTCAATTGTATATTTGGTATGTTTTCATTTGCCTCGCGTAGAAATTGAAGTAAATCGTCCCATGCATACTCAGCACAGCTAAGAGTGAGGAACCATGTAGGAGTTCCTAAGTTTCTTAGCATACATTTCAATTCTCCATGACGACGAAACCAATACTCGTTGGTTCCACGTTGACATGCCATGAGATTGATTAGCTGAGATTCCAAAATACTGTCTTGCAAATTAACTTTCTCCATAAAGTCCCTTGCACAAACATTCTGCAAATGAGGTCCACTTTTTAATATATGATTAACTGCATAAGAAAGCCCAGACAAATCACTTTCAAATAGTAGATGAAATAAATATGGAATGCATTGACGAAACCTTGGATCTTCTGCATATAATCTTAGAGTCCGGTATTCAGCTGCAGGAATTTGAACTGGTCGATCATCATATCGTCCACCACAACCTGTTGGAAATAATTGTGGAAAACAACGAGCTTCCAAACTTTCTTCCCATACACTAATGGGGCTTCCTTTTGCTGCTTTCATTTGAAACAAGTCAATTGCATTTCCCATTACTTCTTTGGAATGCAAAGGATGAACAGTATAGTGTTCATATATTTCTTCAGTTCTAGACACATCAACTTTTTCAATTTGACCAACTGAAGAATCACTATCTTCTTCTATAGCTGTTTCCTCTGCTCCAACACTTACATCTTTGTAGTACTCATTGTTTTTGACCAAATACAACGTTGCCTTCTTGACTTTTTTAACATCCACTAAATCTTGCCAAATTTTCTTACTCTTTGTTGGAACCCCATTAACTAGAATAACTAAAGGATCTTCTTATACTCTTTCTACACCAATTGTATTAATATTTTTCTTTACATCTAGAGGCAAATAAACAACTCTTCCCTTTAATCCTCTCAGTAAATCTGATGGAGGCAATTTCCCTGTCTTAGGCTCCATGCGTACAATAGCCTGAAAAGGATGGACACATTGAATCAAAATAGACTCATAAGTATTTAGATCCATCAATTCAGAAGGAATATCTATCAACTGAAGATTATTATAAACTGCTCTAGCAGGCATTCTATTTTCATTTAATTTTTTCAAACAATAATTACAAATACGCTGATCCAAACTCAAATCAAAAGAATTCTCCACCAACAAATAACTTACAAAATCCTCCCATTGACTATTATTTTCCAATTCACTTTTTGCATATAAATCAACTAACCTGGTCTGAATTTTATAATGAGTCCGTCGACAACACACACAAGTTAAATTAGGCCTCTCACTCGATTTCACCTTAAACTTGATAATTTCCTCATCAAACTTTTCAAGACTTGAAATTTGTCCATTATCTTCTGCATTACCATCCATTACTATATCTATTTCTACACTGTCCTCTTTGTTCCCAAAATAACAAAACTCAATTTCTTCACAAATAGTCTTCACATCCACTTCAGATCCATGCAAAAGAGCACTATTTAACTGTTTAAGCTTAAGTGCAGGACTTTTTGCATAATACAACTTCCTCACTAATTTCCTTACGTTATTATGATGCACTGCTAACATCCTAAAATGATGAAAAACACTCCGACAAACTTTTCTAGAAAGACAAGCTAGTGAATGCCCTTGCAAACCTGTGCTTTCTCTCACCCTGCAAGGATCTAACTCTTGCAGGATCTTCATTTTTTGTTTGAGACTTTTTTTACTATATGTACGTAAGAAATTTCGAAGCAAATCGATTGATTCCTGTCGCACACTACAAATACTACTGCATTTCCATGTGTACACTGGACCCTTAGTACGTCTCCCTAAAACTTCATCAGCTAACACCTCTTCTGCATCTTTAGATACAAGTTTCTCTTTTTCCATCAAACAACTATCTTTCACCTCATATGCACGACCACTGGTGTCAACTGCATGCAGCAAATCATTTTCCTGAAAGTAACTCTCCTCATTGAAAAAAGGCTCAGAACTTGAACTATGCATCCATTCACCAGAAAATACTTCACAAAAATTACTCCGATTAATAATTCTTTTCCATCTACTGTTCGATTTGAAAACATCAATTGCCTTATTAAGTATCCTAATTCTATTGATTATTAAAATAAATAATTTTTTCTTAACTTCAAAAGCCTCATCAACAATCTTTTCTACACTTTTCTTTTTCTTGTAAAAAGCAGCTTTTAGTTTACTTTTCTTATCATTTTTTAGCAAATTTAAAACTACCCTATTGCGAAACATTCGCCTACGAATGTCCCTAAAAACATTTACCCTTCTATTGCTATCCATTCTCTTCTCTCCTGCTCCAATTGAAACATTTTTTGTGGGCTTCTCTTTCCTTTTTAGATTTGTGGACTTTTTCTGTATATTCACATTAGCAATATCATTTTTTTTTCTACGACATATGTTGCGAAGAAAAGACTTAATTGGCTTACCAGAAGCTTTTCTGGTGTTTTTTGAAGTACTTGTTGAAGAGGATTCCATAAACTCTGTTGTTGATGTTCTCCTTTTCCGTATGTTATTTTTGATATTTCTTTGCTTTGAAGGCATTTTTGCTTCCTTTTCAGAAGTTGATTTGAATCTGTTGTTCTGTTAAAAAAACACATGAAAGACCACTATTAGCAAACAACAAAGTAATGTTAAAAAGCAAACAATATATACAATAAATTGCAACATATTTAAGTTTATACAATAGCAACTCATGGCTTTATTTATAAAGGCCTTGCGCCACCAGTGCGTCACTTTTTACCCATGTTTAAAATAATGCACCAGCTGCACATGGCAATCATAAAAAAGGGCCAAATGCAAATACCAATCAATTGCACCCAAAAATCGACTTTTTAAATAACATCTAGGAAACACTGCGCAGAACCTATGTACAACCACTCAATATCATCAAACAAAGTCTGGACCTCATTTATAAAGGCCTTGCGCCACCAGTGCATCACTTATTACCCATGTTTAAAGTCATGCTTCAGCTGCACATGGCATTCATAAATAAGGACCAAATGCAAATACCAATCAATTGCATCCAAAAATCGATTTTTGAATAACATGTAAGAAACACTGCACAGAACCTAAGTACAACCACTCAATATCATCAAACAAAGTCAGGGTCTCATTTATGAAAGCCTTGCGCCACCAGTGCATCACTTATTACCCATGTTTAAAGTCATGCATCAGCTGCACATGGCATTCATAACTAAGGGCCAAATGGAAATACCGATCAATTGCACCCAAAAATCAATTTTTGAATAACATGTAAGAAACACTGCGCAGAACCTATGTACAGCCACTCAATATCATGAAACAAAGTCAGGGCCTTATTTATGAAAGCCTTGCGCCACCAGTGCGTCACTTATTACCCATGTTTAAAGTCATGCATCAGCTGCACATGGCAATCATAAATAAAAGCCAAATACATATACCAATCAATTGCATCCAAAAATCGATTTTTGAATAACATGTAAGAAACACTACACAGAACCTAAGTACAACCACTCAATATCATCAAACAAAGTCAGGGTCTCATTTATAAAGGCCTTGCGCCACCAGTGCGTCACTTATTACCCATGTTTAAAGTGATGCATCAGCTGCACATAGCATTCATATATAAGGGCCAAATGCAAATACCAATCAATTGCACCCAAAAATCGATTTTTGAATAACATGTAAGAAACACTGCGCAGAACCTATGTACAACCACTCAATATCATGAAACAAAGCCAGGGCCTTATTTATGAAAGCCTTGCGCCACCAGTGCGTCACTTATTACCCATGTTTAAAGTCATGCATCAGCTGCACATGGCAATCATAAATAAAAGCCAAATACATATACCAATCAATTGCATCCAAAAATCGACTTTTGAATAAAATGTAAGAAACACTGCGCAGAACCTATATACAACCACTCAATATCATGAAACAAAGTCAGGGCCTTATTTATGAAAGCCTTGCGCCACCAGTGCGTCACTTATTACCCATATATAAAATGATGCACCAGTTGCATAAGGCAATCATAAAAAAGGGCCAAATACATATACCAATCAATTGCATCCAAAAATCGATTTTTGAATAACATGTAAGAAACACTGCACAAAACCTAAGTACAACCACTCAATATCATCTTTCAAAGTCAGGGTCTCATTTATAAAGGCCTTGCGCCACCAGTGCGTCACTTATTACCCATGTTTAAAGTGATGCATCAGCTGCACATAGCATTCATAAATAAGGGCCAAATGCAAATACCAATCAATTGCACCCAAAAATCGATTTTTGAATAACATGTAAGAAACACTGCACAGAACCTAAGTACAACCACTCAATATCATCAAACAAAGTCAGGGTCTCATTTATAAAGGCCTTGCGCCACCAGTGCGTCACTTATTACCCATATTTAAAGTGATGCATCAGCTGCACATAGCATTCATAAATAAGGGCCAAATGCAAATACCAATCAATTGCACCCAAAAATCGATTTTTGAATAACATGTAAGAAACACTGCGCAGAACCTATATACAACCACTCAATATCATGAAACAAAGCCAGGGCCTTATTTATGAAAGCCTTGCGCCACCAGTGCGTCACTTATTACCCATGTTTAAAGTCATGCATCAGCTGCACATGGCAATCATAAATAAAAGCCAAATACATATACCAATCAATTGCATCCAAAAATCGACTTTTGAATAACATGTAAGAAACACTGCGCAGAACCTATATACAACCACTCAATATCATGAAACAAAGTCAGGGCCTTATTTATGAAAGCCTTGCGCCACCAGTGTGTCATTTATTACCCATGTTTAAAGTGATGCATCAGCTGCACATGGCATTCATAAAAAAGGGCCAAATGCAAATTCCAATCAATTGCACCCAAAAATCGCTTTTTGAATAACATGTAAGAAACACTGCACAGAACCTAAGTACAACCACTCAATATCATCTTTCAAAGTCAGGGTCTCATTTATAGAGGCGTTGCGCCACCAGTGCGTCACTTATTACCCATATATAAAATGATGAACCAGTTGCATAAGGCAATCATAAAAAAGGGCCAAATGCAAATTCCAATCAATTGCACCCAAAAATCGATTTTTGAATAACATGTAAGAAACACTGCACAGAACCTAAGTACAACCACTCAATATCATCTTTCAAAGTCAGGGTCTCATTTATAAAGGCCTTGCGCCACCAGTGCGTCACTTATTACCCATGTTTAAAGTGATGCATCAACTGCACATGGCATTCATAAATAAGGGCCAAATGCAAATACCAATCAATTGCACCCAAAAATCGATTTTTGAATAACATGTAAGAAACACTGCACAGAACCTAAGTTCCATCACTCAATATCATCAAACAAAGTCAGGGTCTCATTTATAAAGGCCTTGCGCCACCAGTGCGTCACTTATTACCCATGTTTAAAGTGATGCATCAGCTGCACATGGCATTCATAAATAAGGGCCAAATGCAAATACCAATCAATTGCACCCAAAAATCGATTTTTGAATAACATGTAAGAAACACTGCGCAGAACCTATGTACAACCACTCAATATCATGAAACAAAGTCAGGGCCTTATTTATGAAAGCCTTGCGCCACCAGTGCGTCACTTATTACCCATGTTTAAAGTCATGCATCAGCTGCACATGGCAATCATAAATAAAAGCCAAATACATATACCAATAAATTGCATCCAAAAATCGATTTTTGAATAACATGTAAGAAACACTGCGCAGAACCTATATACAACCACTCAATATCATGAAACAAAGTCAGGGCCTTATTTATGAAAGCCTTGCGCCACCAGTGCGTCACTTATTACCCATGTTTAAAGTCATGCATCAGCTGCACATGGCAATCATAAGTAAAAGCCAAATACATATACCAATCAATTGCATCCAAAAATCGATTTTTGAATAACATGTAAGAAACACTGCACAAAACCTAAGTACAACCACTCAATATCATCTTTCAAAGTCAGGGTCTCATTTATAAAGGCCTTGCGCCACCAGTGCATCACTTATTACCCATGTTTAAAGTGATGCATCAACTGCACATGGCATTCATAAATAAGGGCCAAATGCAAATACCAATCAATTGCACCCAAAAATCGATTTTTGAATAACATGTAAGAAACACTGCACAGAACCTAAATACAACCACTCAATATCATCAAACAAAGTCAGGGTCTCATTTATAAAGGCCTTGCGCCACCAGTGTGTCACTTATTACCCATGTTTAAAGTGATGCATCAGCTGCACATGGCATTCATAAATAAGGGCCGAAAGCAAATACCAATCAATTGCACTCAAAAATCGATTTTTGAATAACATGTAAGAAACACTGCGCAGAACCTATGTACAACCACTCAATATCATGAAACAAAGTCAGGACCTTATTTATGAAAGCCTTGCGCCACCAGTGTGTCACTTATTACCCATGTTTAAAGTCATGCATCAGCTGCACATGGCATTCATAAATAAGGGCCAAATGCAAATACCAATCAATTGCACTCAAAAAACGATTTTTGAATAACATGTAAGAAACACTGCGCAGAACCTATGTACAACCACTCAATATCATGAAACAAAGTCAGGGCCTTATTTATGAAAGCCTTGCGCCACCAGTGCGTCACTTATTACCCATGTTTAAAGTCATGCATCAGCTGCACATGGCAATCATAAATAAAAGCTAAATACATATACCAATCAATTGCATCCAAAAATCGATTTTTGAATAACATGTAAGAAACACTGCACAGAACCTAAGTACAACCACTCAATATCATCAAACAAAGTCAGGGCCTTATTTATGAAAGCCTTGCGCCACCAGTGCGTCACTTATTACCCATGTTTAAAGTCATGCATCAGCTGCACATGGCAATCATAAATAAGGGCCAAATGCAAATACCAATCAATTGCACCCAAAAATCGATTTTTGAATAACATGTAAGAAACACTGCGCAGAACCTATGTACAACCACTGAACATCATCAAACAAAGTCACGGCCTTATTTATGAAAGCCTTGCGCCACCAGTGCATCACTTATTACCCATGTTTAAAATCATGCATCAGCTGCACATGGCAATCATAAATAAAAGCCAAATACATATACCAATCAATTGCATCCAAAAATCGATTTTTAAATAACATGTAAGAAACACTGCGCAGGACTTATTTACTAACATACAATTTCACTTCTAAAACATAACTATCTGCTTCCAAATATTCTCCATAGAGCAAATAAATCTCTATCTAAATTAAATGAATCATTACTTACCTTTACAAATGCTTTTGGAGATTGAAAACAGTGTCAGACACACACACCAATTTTTCTTTAGCAGAGGAAAAGGTGTGCTCTCAATACACTGAAACCAAGACTGGCATAGAAAATCTCTATCTTTGTACACATATGCCTTAATTCAACCAATGAAAACTCTTCCCTCACTATTTTCAAACCAACACCCATCCCCCTCTCAAACCTTTCTATCTGTTACCATAGCAACTCCCTCCTAACTGAACTGTAAGGTTCAAAAGTTTATCTTACAATGTTGCAAATTAACTCAGCAAGGATGTTTGACCTCTCAATACAGCAGCCTATACAGGGTATTTTTGCTTTTGGTGACTTTTTTTAAACCATTCAAATTGCTTCTTTCACACAACATAACCATGCACCCTAACTTTCAGTTTTCAACTATCTGAATCCACCAATCATTGCTTGTGAATCAAGAGCAGAGAAACTCCACAATTATTTTTTTGTAAACTCCTACTGTTCCAACTGCCATTTCATTCCCACACTTCATCTGACTGGACCAGAACCTTCTCACATCATGTACTCTGTTTGGATTATTGGACATAGCTACATCCACTGGGCTCAAAGGTATGCAGCTAGCAGAAATTTTCATAACCTTGATTTATCAAATGTGGAAATCAAGTGGATTGGCCACAGAGGATTAAAATGTCACCAATTGATACCATTGGTGAAAACCTTTTTGCATCTGCCAGAACCTGACCTTATAATTGTGCACTGTGGTGGAAACGATCTAGGCACATTAACTGGGGTAGGTCTGGAAATGCTTTTAAAGGACACCTTTCATCAATTGATGATACTTTTTCCCCACACTGCCTTGGTATATTCCAATATATGCCAAAGACAGAAATGGAACTGGTCCAACCAATTTGGTCCACAATTTGAGAAAGCACGGAAACATGTAAATAAATCTGTTTCTGCTTACATGAGAGACTATGGAATGGGTTCAATATACAATAATAACTTGCGTTACAACATGCAAGACATCTACAGAGGAGATGGAGTGCACTTCTCAGATGAGGGGAATAGAATATTCCTCCTGAATTTAAGAATGTGTATTGGAACCTACTTGTAGGTACCTAAATCAACCACAGAACCCAAAAGCTCTTTTCAGAGCTACCCTACCTCTGATCATTCAAAGCGTTTATTTTTTTCTAACATTTTTCACTATTTTACACCAAAGTACGCTTTCCGGTACGCTTACCGGTGCGCGCACCGGGCGCTCCCCCCGCGAAAAATATGAAATTTTTTTTTTTTTTTTTTTACCTTTATGAGCCTCCTAAGACCCCCTCAGAAAACCTAGAGGGTCAAGAAGTCTCTACTGTGCCCCCTTCTAGCCATACCGAACATTGATTGCCCTCCATCTTGTGTCTCGATTGTACCGAAACACAAAATGGATGACTCCCGTTACGCTGCCGGTGCGCGTACCGGAGCGCGCACCGGTAAGCGCAAAATAAAAAAGGTGGGAAAGTAATTTACGGAAAACCCAATGGAGACACTTTCATCAAATATAGAATACGCCCTACTACATAGCAGTCCCTACCATTTGCCCAAATTTGGTGAAATTCCATTGAAACATTTAGGCTACAGGCCTGTCTAAATATCCTGAGGTAAATTACATGACAAAAACACACTTGTAATGTTAGAATTTACAACCAATTAAAAAGTTTCTTTCATTTTCTACGATTTTTTCCTGACGTTTGATTGGTTAAGTACAAGAATATATATAAAAGAAGAGAGGGAAACACAGCCATTTTGACTACTGCTTCCAGAAGTACATTTGAAAACAAATATCACTGACAACTTCAACTAATTTCTCTAAGGTAAGTTCTAATTATGGAAGTATATTGTACACTTTAAGTTAATTTCTGAAAAAATATTCTGTTAGTTATATGCTATCCCTCTTTAATAGTTAGAGATAGAGATAGACTTCTCTGTAATAGTTATGGATTGAGTTACGCTTCTCTGGTATACAGTACCCTAACTCTACTAATATAGTTAATTTGTATGCAATTTTCAGAAAGAAAATGGAAAGAGAAAATCAGGCAAATGATACTTCAATCAAAGTAAAGGTGGAAAAACCAGAAGATGAAAAAAAAGAAGTTGATTTCATGGATGACTCGTTAGATGAACAGTTTATTGAATGTTTGGAACAAATGGAATCATGTACTAATAATTATGAAGAAATTCCGGACAATATCATGTTAGAAATTTTATTAAATTATGAAAAAGAATCAGAGGAATAAATTTATATTTAATAATTTCAAATTGTTTGAGACAATAATCATTTTTATATGGAATTCATAAAGTATTACCAAAAATGTTTAAAATATAAAGTGAAACTTATAGTATACTGTTCAACTATTTTTCTGTTACATAGTAAGTTTACTCATAGTTACTACCTTTCTCACACTATATTATCTCCTATGTATATTTTACACCTCTTTTTCATAAGGGAGCAGGATAGACTACTCATGATCCCCTAGAAATTCTCAGGGAGTGCTTAAAAGATCTGTTTCTGCTTTCCAGACAGACTATGTTATAACTTCCATATTCCACAAGAAATACAATAACAACATGCAAGATATCTACAGAGGAGATGGTGTACATTAAATTAAAGTCTCTGCATTGGTACCTACATGTAGGTACTTACATAAAATAAAAAAAAACAATTAATAAACATACAATTTTTTAAAGTGATTATTTTTCCATAGTACCCTCCTTGGAGCGCGTCCCGGTGCGCTCCCCGGTGCGCGTACCGGGCGCTTCCCCCGCGAAAAACGCAAAAAAAAAATTTTTTTTGAGGCCCTGCGGGGCCCTTTAATGGCCCCCATATCAAACCTAGGGGGTCAGGGGGGGTCTACCCTGCCCCCTTATGGTCAATTCCACCCTTTGTTTTTGCCACCTCTTATGACTAGATTTTACCGATAGACAAGATGGCGGCCGCTCCGGACAGTTTCGAATGTTTACAGACAACTGAGAGCCAATCAGCTTTCTGCGCGCAAGTCGCGTGTCGCGCCCGGTGCGCGTACCGGTGCGCGCACCGGTGAGCGGCTACAGATATATATATATTTTTGAACGTTAATTTCTCAAAATCCACTGAAGCACATATCTTGAGACATAGCAAAGGCACATCGGGCTACCAGTCCCTACAATTTTGCCAAGTTTGGTGGAAATCCATTCAGCCGTTCGGGCTTAAAGTGACATCGACCGCCCTATGGAAATTAACATGGGGAAAACGTGTTTTGGGACCCCCCTTTTATCTCGCCCCCCGCTTGACGTATCCCCCCCAAACTTTCAGGGAAGGACCAGACCGCCGCGAGGCCATTTTCAGGAAATTTTCAGGCAGATTCGTCAACCGGTGCCAAAGTTATTCCAAATAGAATTTTGAGATTTAACATTGAAAAAAATCCTAACTATAACTACCTACTGGCGACCGCCAGTAGGTAATATATATATATATATATATATATATATATATATATATATATATATATATATATATATATATATATATATATATATACCAGGTGGTTGAGTCTTGTGCTTATGTAAAAAGGATAATCCCATTCTTCCCATTCTGTACCTGTTACCGAAGCTACATAAGCACAAGACTCAACCACCTGGCCGGCCCATAGTCTCCTCTATTGGCAGTGTCTGCGAACATATTTCCAAGTACGTGGATCATTTCCTAAGAGACTATGTGGTCAGTTTACCGAGCTACCTGAGAGACACCAAGGATTTCCTTAGCAAAATTGATACTCTTAAATGGGAAAGAGATTGGACCTTTATGGTGCTAGATGTCCACTCACTCTACACCATAATTGAACACCAACAAGGCCTTGAGGCATGCAAATTTTACCTACGCAATAGATCCATCAAATTCTTTGAACATAACGTCATGGTGATGAAGATGATTGATTTTTGTCTCAAAAATAATATTTTTTCATTTGATGGCGCCCTCTATAGGCAGACCAATGGTACTGCCATGGGTTCTTGCTTTGCTCCCAGTTTCACTAATCTTTTTATGGGACACTGGGAGCAGGAGATCCATGGCAGTGCCACCCTGAAGGAAGACTTTGGTAGAGTCATGGTATGGCTACGATACATAGACGATTTATTTATTGTCTACAAGGGGAGCAAAGTACAAGCTGAAACCTTTCTAACCAAATTGAATGCCAACAGATACCACATCAAACTATCAGGAACCATCAGCAATACCATGGTGGAATACCTGGATGTGAGACTTGAGATTAAAGATAATACCATCAGTACCTCATTGTTCCGTAAGGATACAGCAGGCAACAGCATATTGCATGCCCTCAGCAGTCATCCTGAGGTGCTCAAATGGAGCATACCTTATGGAGAACTATTGAGGGCTAAGAGAAACTGCAACTCGGTAGAAGCATTTCAGAGAGAACGTGACATCATAACAGAGAGGTTCAAGGAAAGAGGATACCCCTATTGGGTTATCAAACAAGCTATCACAAGAGCAGACAAGGTGGATAGGAGAGAAACCCTAGAAGAGGCAGAACCTGTGTGTGAAGAGTCTGAAGAGACGACGAGGTTGATACTCACTTACATTCTCAGTCGGCCTCTGTCAAAAAAGTCATAGCCAAACATTGGGACATTTTAAGACATGACAACACCATAGGTAATATTGTAAATGAAAGACCTAGTATAACATACAAACGGAACCTTAATATCAGGGATCTGGTATCTAGGAATGATGTTACAGTTTACAAGGACGCGACAGAACATGGACTACAGGGTTTCTACCCCTGCAGTCACTGTAAAGCCTGTAGCAACAGTGTATACAAAAATGAACTTTCTTACAATGGAGTCAAAAGAAAAATAACCCAATTTCTGACTTGTAGTACAAGTTATGTAGTATATGTGATTGAATGCCCGTGTCACTTATGGTATATAGGGAGTACCAAGTGCAGCGCTAAAAAGAGAATATTAGAGCATCGCAGGGCCATAACCAACCAGGACCCTAAATATCCGGTGGCACGACATTTCAGTGAAAAACATTTCTCAGATGCCAACCTATTGAGTTACATGCTCATCGAACAGGTTCAAGCCAAACCCAGAGGAGGAGATAGGTTGTTATCCCTGAGACAACATGAGTCAAGACATATTATTAACTTCCAAAGTAAGCACCCAGGTGGGCTCAACTGGGATGAGGAGTTAGAAATACACCTCAGGGTTGACTCCTAGGTTACTCTCTAGTCTAGTAACCCATGTACCGTACAGCATTTTGCCATAATTATGACAATGTGCTTGTTGATCTTCATTTTGCTTGTTTCTCTCCAACATGTTTTAGGTGTGCTAGAAACGTTATCCCTAAAGCATTATTTTAATTATAATTTTATCTTTTGTGTATTCATTCACAGGTGTACAGGCAGGGTTTCCCAGTATGAATGGATTCCAGAATTGGGCACCACTGTCTTTGGCACTTCCAGTTTGCACTTCTTCTTTTAGACACCTTCTCACGGTCAGTTATTGTTCACTCACCTGAATTGCACAATTGTTACAGTCGCCAGTAGGACTATGCTGAGCTTGATTTTAGCACCCAAGTTGGAGACTGGCTATGACACTGGCACAGAATATTCATTGGACACTGGTCATGAATAACCGTTTCAAACATTGCCTTGAACGTTTTTGACTGAGACCCAACAGAACTCCTTGCAGGTCTCGGTATAATTGCATGTTGCACTTGAGCACTTCTTCACTATTATGAAATTCTTGGGGGGGAAAGGGGTCGATTATGAACTGTTTATTGACCAACTTATCCACCCGCATTGCCGCATTGCAGTAAACCTACCCTAGAATCAAGTATCGCTGGCCGAGATAAGGTTTTGATTGGCTATATTTTGGCATTACCTATGGACATAACATAGGACTCCGACGTGATTAATTTTCAGTACAGAGTCCCGTCTTTAATTTTGTCTGATTTTGGTTTTTTAACTTGGACACTTGTCATTACCGCTTCAAAGTTATGTGGGTAAGATCAGAGTACCCGGTGGGCATTTTACTAGAGATGTATATGACTAGAGGAAAGTTCAGGTTATCTGTCGTGCCAGTGCATCTCTAATACCTTAAGAGATATTCGATGATCAATGCCAGGTTATGCCAGGTTGTAGATATTTGTATTCCTCCATTTGTACTTCACCATTACAATATGGCCGACATAATAAGTTGATTTGCACACGGGCTCATTGAAATGTTCATGTTGCCGGGAGAATTATTTTGTTCACCCGGCAGACGGGAGGTAACGTGGTATGATTCTTAATGCCACAGTTGTAGTATGTCATACCAATGTGAATTATGATTTGTTCTTACCAACTGTTGCAACATATGATTACCATTCCAATATGTCTGACGCTAATGTGCTTATGTATCCATAGTCCTACTTTGGTTTTGCTGTATTTGTTTGTAAATAGCATACTTTTTTCACTTTGATGTCACACATGATCAAGGCAAGTCGCCGAAACGCGTTGTGTGATTAAAACCAAGGTTCCACTTCACTCTTGGACTGTGTTTGATTCCTGAGAGCGTACTACACTGCATTTTCGTTGCTGGATATATATATATATATATATATATATATATATATATATATATATATATATATATATATATATATATATATATATATTACCTACTGGCGGTCGCCAGTATGTAGTTATATTTAGGATTTTTTTCAATGCAAAATCTCAAAATTCTATTGTGAATAACTTTTGCGCCGGTTGACGAATCTGCCTGAAAATTTCCTCAAATTTGCCTCGCGAAGCTCCGGTCCTTCCTTGAAAGTTTAGAGGGGATTCACCAAGCGGGGGCCGAGATAAAAGGGGGGTCCCAAAACGTGTTTTCCCCATGTTAATTTCCATAGGGCGGTCGACCTCACTTTTAGCCCGAACGGCTGAATGGATTTCCACCAAACTTGGCAAAATTGTAGGGACTGGTAGCCCGATGTGCCTTTGCTATGTCTCAAGAAATGTGCTCCAGTGGTTTTTGAGTAATTTAGGTTCCAAAAAATATATATATCAATGGCCGCGCCCCGGTACGCACACCGGGGCGCACTCCAGTCGCGCCACGCGAGGTGTGCACGGAAAGCTGATTGGCTCTTGGGTGTCTGTAAACATTCGAAACAGTCCGGAGCGGCCGCCATCTTGTGTCTCAGTAGGATCGAGACACAAGAGGTGGCAAAAACAAAGGGGGAAATGACCATAAGAGGGCAGAGTAGACCCCCCTGACCCCCTAGGTTTGATGTGGGAGCTATAAAAGGTCCCCGCGGGGCAAAAACATTTTTTTTTTTTGATTTGCGCAGGGGGAGCGCCCTGTACACGCACCGCGGAGCGTACCGGGGAGCGTTCCGTGGGGATAAAAGAATGATAGAGTTTTAAAAAAATGTAGCCTTTTTTTATAATTTGGAGGTAGTTCTAAAAAGAATTGTTTTTTTTCTTCTTTTAATTGTTTTATATTTTTTTAATGTTTTTTGAACCTTTTGTACTTTTTTTGGCTTTTATGAACTATTTTGTATTTTTTTTATTATTTTTAAGGGGAGAAACAAAAAACAGGGAATTGAAAATGGCTCAACTGGAGTAAAAAAAAATTAGGAAAAAATGTGGGTTTTTTGGGGCAATTGTGGTTGTCACCAGCAAGGAGGATGAGCTTTAGGCTCTGCTCACCATAGGAGATGGTCTTACCACAAAAAATACATGTGACCCTAAATTCTCCAAACCGTGGTTGTATGCAAGGGATTGTCTCCCTTGTCTCTGGTCCCGATGGAGTGGGTTGTTTTCGTTTGGAGGTGCTGGGTGTAGATTGGGGAGGGTTGCTGGCCAGTTCTCTCATCTCTGCGGCAGCATAGTTGTTCGGATGCTTGCGCTGCATGTGCCTAATCATGGTATTATTCCCAAATGAATATTTTTTATTTGGGTTACCCCTTGAAAGTTCCATGTCACAGATAGGGCAAGTCACTTTCTTTTTTCCCTCAGGGATGGAAAAAACTCCCATACAATGTGTGGCTTGGGTTGGTATGGGGTATTGTGTTCTTCCAGCCACCTCCTCCTCCTCCCCTCCTCCTCTTCCTCCTCCTCCTCTTCTTCTTGACCACCAATGTGATGTTGTGGTGGTCCTCTTGGTGGTGATGGTGGTGGTGGTGGTGCAGATGCTCCAACTGATGCTGCTACTGTAGCCATTTCAAAGTACAAAATATACCTCAAAGATTTCAAAACAGGTCTTCCTCAGTCAAAGGACAAAGTCAGAATAAGGAAAAAAGGTGGGGGCTTTCATCATTTGGAAAAAAAAATGTCCTGAACCAATGAGAAGTGTTATTTTCAGGTCACAAGACCAGGGGTTTCATCATTATGAAACCAAAACTGTTCTGCACCAATTAAAAGAGTTATTTTCAGGTCACATGACCCGACGCGCTTACGCAAAGCGCCCCCGGGTGCGCGTCGTGTAAGCCGGGGCGCTTCAAAAGACTACGCTATCCGGAGCGCTCCAGGGCAAAAAAAAATATTAAAAAATATACATTAAAAAAATTGTTTTAAATACAAATATAATATAGGATTCATTCATTTTCAAAAATATTAAATTTCATAGCTATAGACATTTGCTATTAACAAAACTTTGAAATTCACTGAAAAAAACATAGGTTTGGGGCCTTATATATAGTTAGGAATTAGCATTTAAAAAACCTATGAAATTCACTGAAAAAAACATAGGTTTCACACCAGTTACAGTTAGGAATTAGCATTTAAAAAAACAAATAAATTCACTGAAAAAACCATAGATTTCACACCCGTTTAAGTATGAAATTAGTATTTAAAAAACCTATTAAATTCACTGAAAAAAACATAGGTTTCACACCAGTTATAGTTAGCTGGACGTTTTACTGACTTAAAACCATTGAAATTCCCACTTTATAGTTAGTTGGACTCACTATAACTTGCGAGCCTGCAATGCACTGCTGATGACGTCACATATTACATCACTCTTGACATGGTCAGTGACATCACTCATGACATCACATGTCTTGAGTGCTTGAACCTTTATCCCCAGAGGATTGTGGTTTGGAAGCTGATATTTAGCGGGTACACCGCACGCATCAAAGCACCCGTTGGGAGTGCACAGAATTGGTAAAAATAAAGGAGCAGGGATATTGATGTTGCCAAATAAAAGCACTTGAACAAAGCTGACCTGGGCCTCGACTCTCTGTCAACGATTTATGACGGTAATTGTCTGGATTTAATGGGGCGAGGCGAAACCCCGTCGAGGCCCGCCACGGAAAAGGAGGCGCAGGCATGAACTTCGCCAAGGTTTTGGAATATATATATATATATATATATATATATATATATATATATATATATATATATTACCTACTGGCGATAGCCAGTAGGTATATATAGTTAGGATTTTTTCTCTATGGAACTTTTGAAAATTCTATGTCTAATAACTTTGGCGTTTGTGGACGGAATTGGCTGAAATTTTAAGGAAAATGGCACATTTTGTTTCTGAGCAGCCCCTGAAAATTTGGGGGGGGGGTCGTCAAGGGGGGGCCGAGAAAAAAGGGGGGTCCCAAAACGCGTTTTTCCCATTCATTTTTCCATAGGGCGGTTGGCCTCACTTTTAGCTCGAACGGCTGAATGGATTTGCATGAAACTTGGCAAAATTGTAGGGACTGTTAGCCCGATGTGCCTTTGCTAGGTCTCAATATATGTGCTTCAGTGGATTTTGAGAAATTAATGTTCAAAAAAAGATATATATCTGTAACAGCGCTCCGGGCAGCGCTCCGGTTCGCGTACTTTTCGCGTAACGGAACTTTGCGATGCGAAGCTGATTGGCTCTCCGGTGTCTGTCAACATTCTAAACAGTCCGGAGCGGCCGCCATCTTGTCTCTCGGTAGGATCGAGAGACAAGAGGAGGCCAAAACAAAGGGGTAAATAAAGGAAAGGGGGCAAGGTAGACCCCTTCTGACCCCCTAGGATTGATGAGGGGGATATTATAGAGCCACGCGGGGCCCAAAAAAAAAAAAAATCCGATTTTTTCGCCGTAGAGACGCGTCTTGGTACGCGAACCGGGCAGCTAACCGGGCAGCTAACCGGGAAGCTAACCGGCAGTGTAACGGGAGTCTGAGGAGTAGCTGATTGGCTGTCAACATTGTAAACAGTCCGGAGCGGCCGCCATCTTGTCTCTCGGTAGGATCGAGAGACAAGAGGAGGTCAAAACAAAGGGGGAAATGAAGGAAAGGGGGCAAGGCAGACCCCTTCTGACCCCCTAGGATTGATGAGGGGGATATTATAGAGCGACGCGGGGCCCAAAAAAAAAAAATCCGATTTTTTTCGCCGTAGAGACGCGTCTTGGTACGCGAACCGGGCAGCTAACCGGGCAGCTAACCGGGAAGCTAACTGGCAGTGTAACGGGAGTCTGAGGTGAAGCTGATTGGCTGTTAACATTGTAAACAGTCTGGAGCGGCCGCCATCTTGTCTCTCTGTGGGATCGAGAGACAAGAGGTGAAAAAAAAAGGTGTAAATAAAGGAAAGGGGTAAGGTAGACTCCTCCTGAACCCCTAGGATTGATGAGGGGGCTATTAAAGTTCCCCGCGGGGCAAAAGAAAAAAAAAATTGCGATTGCGGTTTTGTTTGCGCTGCAGAGACGATACGTCACGGTTATGCAATGCATCATGAGGCGTCTCACGGGCTACGTGATACGTCACGTAATAAAGAATATATTTTACAGCTATAGATATTAGCTTTTAAAAAACCATTGAAATTCACTGAAAAAACCATAGGTCATAGACCATATATAGTTAGGAATTTGCATTTACAAAACCTTGAAAATTCACAGAAAAAACCATAGGTTATAGACCATATATAGTTAGGGATTAGCATTTACAAAACCTTATTTTATTCGCACAAAACCATTGAAATTCCAAATATAGTTAGTTGCACTAACTATATATCGCGGACCCGCAATCCACTGCTAATGATGGCACATATTACACCATTCATGACATGGTCAGTGACATCACTGATGACATCACTGATGACATCTCAAATGACATCACTGATGACATCACTGATGACATCTCAAATGACATCACTGATGACATCACTGACATCTCATTTGACATTATTGATCACATCACTGATGATATCATTTATGTGATAATACAATGAAGATCTTCAGACTGTAATATAACCTTAGATACACTCAGTGTAAACAGACACTCACAGACTGTCACACATCCATGGAGTTACTCACACACCTAGTCAGTCATGCAAAGAATCAATCACACCTCCATTTCCTCAACTATATAGTTATACACACCTTACTTATTCAAACATATACTAACACATATTTACTCTCTTATACAATCCCTGATACAAGTTCACAATGATCCATACAGCCACTCTCACATTCACTGGCTCTTATGTTCAGTTATTTATATATGTCAACTCTCACATGGACTGTGTTTTACATATGTACTTACTTTGACATGTAGCACTGAGATATCCATTCACTCACCAATACACTCATGCACACAGTCAACTGTCCATACAGCTGTTTCTACATGCACTTTTGAACCCATACACCTAGGGAATCAACTGATCACACATCTATGCACAGAGTCATACACCTCCCAGCCACCCACACACATACTCAGTCTCCCATACAAATACTTGGGCAACCATTCAATAACCCATATAGGTACTGATATAGCTACTGATTTAAACATGCAGCAGTTTACAGAACAACATATATAATGATTGCCAAATTAAGACACTTTAGTCACTAACCCATGCACTAAGTGAGACACATTTAATCATTCTCTCATACAGTCAGTCATGCACCTACTAAATCCTTCATCCAGACACTTATACATCCACTCATTCTTAAATATGTAAGACATATTTTAACTTTTCAGAAAAATACAGTCACTGGGTGTTGTCATCAGTGATGTCATCAGTGATGTCATTTGAGATGTCATCAGTGATGTCATCAGTGATGTCATTTGAGATGTCATCAGTGATGTCATCAGTGATGTCACTGACCATGTCATGAATGATGTAATATGTGACATCATTAGCAGTGGATTGCGGGTCCGCGATATATAGTTAGTGCAACTAACTATATATGGAATTTCAATGGTTTTGTGCGAATAAAATAAGGTTTTGTAAATGCTAATCCCTAACTATATATGGTCTATAACCTATGTTTTTTTCTGTGAATATATATATATATGTACAGAAAGACATATAGTCTTAGTAACTTGCTTCTTTGCAAAAGTCATTATAAAAAATAAATTATATTTGACTTACGATTCATACTTTTATGAATCAATATTGCGCTAGGACTGTATTTGGCGCAATTTAATTAGCAAGCAAACATAAAATGAGTCAAACAGGAAAACCAACATACATGGCAATGCACGAGGACAATATAGTCGCTCAATAAAGTTGGTTCAAAATTCTAATATATGTAAAGAACCACATTACCCACAATGCACCATTAATGAAACCTGGTGCTGCACTATATATAGAGAAAGAGAGAAGGGACAAACTGTTACAGACTACCTTGATAAGGGACTTTGGTTCGAAACGCTAGGAAGGAATTGTATAGTCTGCAACAAATAACATCTTGAAACAGCCAAGAGGTGTGCCGTGTATTTCATCTTTGAGGAAAGATAAACTTTCAAGACGCTACCCTGGTCTTGACACGAGCACCACCTGGAAAGTGCTCCCTTCGAGAATAGGACATTTTGTGAGACATGGAAAACAGAGTGAATGAGAGTCCAGCATTGTTTCCCGTAGTGACAAAGCTCTAACAAGAATCATTGCGTGTAAATGAGGTCACAAAAAGCATTTAATTGTTGAATTGGACTGCTACGGACCTGAGCTTTGAACGGAAACGGGAGAACAAACAAAGCCAGCAACAGATCACGCCACAAATCCCCTGGTTGAGTGCCGACGTGCGGAGTCGGAGGACGCCGACGCTATCGGGAGACTCCCAGGTAAGGCAAGAGCAGGCTTTGGGGCGTAATGTTGCATATTCTGCAGGGAAGTAATGAAAGTGTACACTAGTGGCTACCTATAAGCCAAACAATAACGGAGGCAATATAGTTATCTGTCTCTGTTAAACTTCTCTTGGACTGAAATAATAGCACAAAGACCATACGTGAGGGATTACAAATGGGCTTTTTCTAAAGGAGCACCCGATTTCATTAATCAGAATCATAACAATCTGAACAGTATCTCGGCTGGAGTATCATACAAAAAGTGCAGAAATTAATAAAAACTACAAGTGGGTATTTGAGACTGTGAAAAAATAATATCAATACGACGTGCACATTAAAGAAGACGATATTAAGAAAATGGAGGAAAGAGCTGCCAAGAGAGCATCAAAAGCAGAAAATATGTTTCAACGAGGGGCAACAACATCAAAAACTAATGATGGGAAAACGACATCACGATCCCAAGTTAGCACAACCAAACAACTGTTTCTACAACTAGAGAAATTAATGCGTAAAGAAATCTCCAGAGGATGGGAGATTATTACACTCGAGAAATGTATTGAAACTGGCATGGTGCCTAGAGGACTGCGCATATTTACTCTTCCGAATCACCCAGATACTAAGCCGGAAATGCTTGAAGAATGGGGTAGGAGTAATATGGAATGTTCAAGAAATATGATGCTCATTGTAATTAAATATGGGCGAAAAGATGTTGAGAAACTCCATCAAAAAATAGCGGACATTGAAACACAAATTAAAGCAACAAATGAAGAAAGTGAGGTTATCAAAAAATTGCGTGCAGATATGGAAAGAAACTTGGATAAACACGAGGATGATGTGCAGGAGGGGAAAATACGCAAATTTCGTAGAGATGTGGATGACCACAAATATGGCACCATCCTCACATTTGCGAAAAAATTTGAAATCTTTAAAAAACAATGGGAAAACAGCAAATCTAATATCGACCCCAGCACAGGTCAAATAGCAAGCAAATCAGAGTCGGACCTGAGTGAGGGGGAGCAAAGATCAAGTGGTCTGCGCAAGTTCTCTTTTTTAGAAGAGATGAAGCTGCTTTACCAGGAGCAGCAGACACCAAGAGAAAAACCGAAATATCGTGGCACAGGAAGAACAAGAGTGAGGGGGAGGGGATCCTTTCCCTCAAGAGACCAAGAAGGAAAACCAGAAGAAGCAAACGGCAAAGGCGGAAGATACTGTGAGAAGGTGGCCTGATATGCAGTGCTCACTATTCTAGTGAACACTATGTATCAGTCCAACAACCCTTATTGATGATTGGTTGTAAGTCAACCTTATAGACCAGCTATCCTAGTAGCGTGGATACGAGCAGTCTTCGGGCTAAACTCTAGAGGGCGTGTTAAGCCAGCTGTTATACCATCACATATACCCCTTGAACACCAAGTGAAAGGACACCACACAAGTGTTATGAAAATAAACAGTGTATTTATTTAGATCACAACAGCCCTGTACTCTTTATGAGGACAGGGTACTAAGCACAAAACAAAACTCTTTTGAAAATACTTCAAGTTGCACAATTTACACAAATGCCTGAGGGGCACGAAAAACCATATACTATGGAAGTGGAATGCGAAATTACTAGCAGGTAAGTACTGGACTAATAGGCTTTGGAATCGCTAGGACTACGTTACTGAACCTTCAGATTACTAGTAGGAGGCCTAGGGGACTCGGGTGCAGAGTGTGCACTCTCACGCGGGATGCGGGACAAAGTCTAGGGGAGCTAGTAAAGGCAAAGTTAGTGTTCTCGGGCGAACCCGATAAGGTAGATCGAAAACGACAGTGGATCCTGACCCTTGGATAGTGAGGCTATGCTGGGGCACCAAAAGTTTACCTAGCCCAGGGGCTGCAGCTGCATAGGTCTCAAAAGACGTCGGGAATCCTCGTAGACGAACCAGGAGCCTGAAGAAAGAAGTTGCTGGCAGGCGACCAGTGAAGATTGTTCGAGTGATCCAAGCCTGGATCGAAGATGGATGACACCTGAAAGCAGAGGGGACCAAGTTTGTGACTACTAGCCAGTAGTCAGGTGGCACCAGGAGGGCACCGGATGGTAGTCACCTCGACTAGGTGAGTGGGCGACGCTGTGCTCTGCAGTCTCACGGACCAGGAGGCGTTGTTGGCGACCAGGATGGAGGTGCGAGCGGTCCCACGATGGATGATGCTGTCGACGTCGCTGGACCCAGGATTGGGGCAACAAGTCTTGGCAAATTCAAGCCCACGCGATGGACTCAAAATGGCGTCTGGAGTGGACCAGGAGGGTCCGGGGTGCTCCTCTTTTGGAAGGGAGCAAGGGCCAGTCTGGAGCAACCAGACCAGCAGCAGTGATGTCGTCAGGCGTCGTTAAGAAGGCCACAAGCCAGCGGGCTAGTAGCCAAACAACGCGGTGAGCAGCAAAAAGCAGAAGGGCCCCACGCAGATCGTGGAGATGCTGGGAGGCTGAACTTCGGTGCTGGAGCTGCTCAGTGTCGGGGCTTCTCGGACCCCAAAGCACTCACCAGAGGATCCCTCGGCGGCCGTGCTGGATAGAAGTCGTGCAGTTCTGATGATGGCCGGTCCCTCGAGGTCTCGCGCACCTACGGTTCTCAGCTTAGCTGTAGAGGTAGGTAGAGGTCAGAGGTGCCAGGGAAGCTGGGTCTCGTCGTGCTGGTCGGTCGGATTCTCGAGGAAGGACATGCAGCAAACCGCAGAGTTCTTAGATGGTGCCTGCGGATGCAGGGTGACTACTCCTTAGCCACAAGGGAGAAATCTTGAGAAGAAGTCGAGAGTTCCTTTCGTAGAAAGTAGTTTCTTGATTCAAAGATGATCTAATTTGGAAGGGTCCCCGCTCCTGCCTTTATTCTAAAGAAAGGGGTGGGTACGCGACTAAGTCCTGCCCTAGGGGTGGGACCAGGAAGGGGGGTGGTTACACCCCTCTCCCATGCCGGACTTTCCCCAGGCCAGGGGCTGGTGTGCCCCTGGAACTGGTTCTAGCCGGCAGATGCGTAGTGAGCACCGGGGTGCCACTTGCAGTCACCTTCCTGTAAAGCCCTGCCTACCCAGGATACACAAAACCCTGTCTGGGATGGTGCTAGCACCGCCCCGACAGGAAACCCTTTGTCCAAGCTCTCCTCGCTGGAAGGACTCCCAGCCGCAGGAGGTCAGACTCATGTCTGTGGTGGCAGCATCCATTTTGTGGAGCTGAGGCTTCAGTTAACTTTAACCGGGGTTCACAGTTACATACATGTCGTGTCCCTCTAGAAGGGTGGAATGCTAACCCTGTCACCAGATTTGGCGAGGGGTTAGTATTCCAATTCGTATGACACCTTACTCGACATGTTTTGATAAAGCAATACCAGAGATAGCATTTAACCGCGAGGATTATAATGCACTTAAGAGTATATGGTATGCGTTATCATGGAACAGCTATCAGGACTTGGTTCCGCAAGCTGCAAACGGGCTCAGCTCATGCCAGAGCACCATTTCACACGATTCCAAGCACTCTGCCTTCAGGATTGTCAAGGCCTGCCATAGGAGTGACTGATAGGAATCTGTGTGTCCATTTTTACGGTTAGATATAGGTATACTATATCTAAAGCAAACAGTGATTACACCACCTTGCCCCAGCTGTCGTGCAGCCAGTTGTGTCAGATTTAGATGGCCATCCAGGGGTGGCATAATACATGCTTCAGCCCCTGGTAGGCCATGGGTACACCTATGCCCTGAGTTACAGGGTCTGATACGGTGGCCCAGTACCAAATGGAAATGTACCTAAGGTACATGGAATCCATTTTAGAGAGAGAGCAGTAGGCCTGGGGTCCTGATTGGCAGGGCCCCAGGTCAACTAAGTCGGAAAACCAGCAAAACACCAGGCAAAAAGTTGGGGGCAACCATAGTCAGGTATCCACCTTCCTACAGATACAATCTACGAAACCGCCCAGTGATGAGGAAAAGAAACTTCATGGGATGAAAATACCAGATCTGGTTATAAACCTATCCAGGTATAATCTATCAAAAGTAGAGAATAATCTACTGAACAAGGGACTATCATTTTGTCCGGAAATACATCAGGATATGACTGACACAAAAATAGACTTATATAAGTATGTGGGAAAACTGAAGCTGAAAAAATTCTTCGCTAAAAGAGCATGCATGAAATTAAGTAACCAAGATCAAGACACACAGGTGGAAGATGTTGAAACTTACAACATCACAGAAGTGCAGCACTTGAGGGCTGCCTATCAGTTGGCTAATGAAACCAATCGCTCCCAGATAACAGACAAGTGCTGCAGGAAATGGGGATACAAACCAACAGACGGACACCGACCCCTTTAAAAAATAAGTCAAAATTCTGTCCCGCTCTCCACCCTGGAAACAAGATCGACATATTGAGGTGCCGGGTTTTTAGGAACCCGGTGGTGCCAGGGGATAACACCCGAAGACCTCTGAGTTCTCCCTGTTCCGGACCACAGAAACCAAGAGTCTTCTAGGTGAAGTCAGAGATCGAGTTTTATTGGCTGCAACCAAGTAACAAGCGTCCTAGAATTACAACAGCATGGGATGTAAGTTCTCAGGAGACTGTTCGTTTTTACAGAACCAGCCTTCTCCTTATATACAGGAATAACAGCTGCAGGCAAGAATTCTTCAGTTTAGAATACGGTCATAGACCTATTTTCACACTAGAGCAAAACGCACAGTCATGTCGGCCAACCCATATTTTAGATGTCCAGTTTGTGATAGATGGCCCAGCCCAGCCCAGAATTACAATCAGATATCGATGAAACCCCAATAAAACAGGGCACCTCCTCGTCGTAAAACTGGCCATAAACAAGGCGCATGGACAGGTGTATGTGTGTAGAAAACATGGTCTGTATGTAGTGAATGGTTTATGGCATGTTATGCATTGATGCTATCTTATTCGGCCACTGGGCGAGGAGCTGCCCAAACAGGTTTGGGCTGGGGGCAGTGGAGTCAGTTTGGCCAGGTCATGGGGAAGTCAGCTAAGGTGGACGTGTCCTTTCGGATCAAGCTCGACCTTAATCCATTGACTTATATGAGGGCAAGCCACAAGATGGATGCCGTTCACAAAATGGAGTCCGAGGGTTCAGAACGGAAACCATGATTTAAGGGTGTTAGCGTTGCTCGATCATGACGCAAATGCATAGGGATAATGTCCTAATCATTACCGGTCTGCCGATACCAAATTCGTCATGGTACGACGATATTTTGTGACACGAAGATTGGGCCTCGGGGCCATATTACAGCAGGGTCCAGAATTTCGGAACCACAGACCCTCCTTTTGCCCTCATATTAGGCAATAACTCATGCTAATCTGAGTCCAAATCTGTGTTAACGATTTCACGGAGATGCTGCTGTAGCATCATTCTGTTGCTGAATTCGTCCCTTGACGCAGGCTTCCTTACACATGAAGTAGCACAGAGGCCACATATTGCAGGAGCGCACTGCACAAACAGGCAGAACATAAACAGAATGGCTAAGATCATCCCAATGAAGATCAGAGTTTTCCATCCCCAGGCAGTTCCCAGAGCCACCCTAGCAGGGACCTATCCCCTTTCTCCACGTGTAGGGAATCAGAGATTTTGTGCAGTTTGGAGATGGCCTGGTACACTGTCGGGGCGTTATCAGGGATGAAAATGCAGCAACTGGATTGGATTACCCTACATACATCACCACAGTCTGCAAGTATGATATCTAGGGCGACCCTGTTCTGAAGGGTCATAAGTCTGTCTGATTGAAGCTCAGCTGTCAAGTTACTAAGGGCACCGGCCGTTTCGATCACGGCGGATTCGACTACCCTTGTTAACTGGCGAATGTTCCTGCTGTTCACCATTGGCCCCCAAAACGGAAGAAAACCCTTTGCGAAGTCCCCAAACTCTTGACCCGCAGTGTCGTCTTGACTCACGACACCCCTAACTGTCCTTGTCCGATGGTAATCTGCCTCGGCCATGTAGGTGGGTGGCAGCAGAAACGAGATAAAACATGTGCCCGAGAAGTCAGGGGGCAACCACGTATATGCTCTGTCGTGGCAGACGAAGTATGTACCCTTAGCCGCTAAGAATGAAGGGGAGGTCTGGGATAAGAGAACATATGTCTCAGTACAGACACTCTTCCCTAACTGGGCTCGAGGGTTGTTGCCATTTCCCTGCAGACATGGATGACCTTGGTGGGGTACTATCCAGATTGGGGAAGATCTCTTCGCCTTCTGACTTTCGGCCAAGGAAATTTCATACTTAATTATATTCCATCGACTGTATGGTATAAGCTCATCTTTGGGAGTTGCTCTAACCGTGTCGATATCTCTACTCATATTTCTGATTCCTGCCACTAGTGCCTTGTTTGAATTTTTCCCTGGAACGTACGGTTCAAGGGAAAACAGGAACATGGTCTGGAAAGCCCACAGAGAACCAAAATAACTAAATGGCAGGACAAAATACGGAATACCCTTATCTGTAGTGTGTGGCATAAGCCCGCATATCCAACAGTTCATAGTGTTCATTACAGATTGGTGCTGGTGTAGGAGTTGGACAAATGAGTTATTTACAAATTCTAATCTTCTGGCAGACTTATGTTCAGGTAGGGGATGAAAGGAATGCGGGGAAATAGTAGGAAGAGGTGTGAGCTGAGTGTTGTGTATGAATGGAACTCGAAAAATGAACAGAGCATAGCCAGTTAAAAACATTATTATGCTACACAACATTAAAATGCATATTACTAGAAATCGTCTTCTTGCCATTACAGTGCATATTTTCCTTTCAAAGTTCGTAGATCTAGCAGGTCTCTCTACCCTCAAACTCCATCCTCTAGTTGCTGCCCGCGGTGGGAGATTGATTCTGCCAAGGAGTGCTTTCTGCTCAGTCCGGGGTAATTCCCTCAGACCAATCAGAACCGTTGACCTAAACGTCCCCAGCTGCACTCCCCAGACTATCAACCGCGACCCTAGCAGCAGAACCGGATGGCGGTTCGAAAATCAAAAATGAGCAAGTTCCCTGGGCGAGAGAGCTGTAAAATCAAAAATAGTTCTTGGGGAAAGGAAAATCGCATTAATTTTGCTTTTATTAGTCCCTTTTCCTCGACCTCAGATTATATCGTTGTTTCCCATGTACGGGATGGTCTTCAAACAATGTTTCAGGTTCTGTAGTGTCCAACTGCATTGACGGTGGCACAAATCCTTGTAAAATATGATCACTCTCCTTTTCTGTACCAGTTCCTTTCAATCGTGCATCGCTGAAGGGTGCAAAGCGAGGTACGGACTCTGTCTCAGAGTCAGCAATTCCCTCCTGGACCCACCGGTCATATGGAAGAGGCAGAGGGACCCGTTTACAATGGGTCCCGTGGATCCAATTCTTCTTTCCTTCCACCCGAACGGCTGATCTTGTGGAAGGAAGGACGAGGTACGGTCCGGTCCACCTGGGCTGTTTGTTGTTTGTGCGCGGTAAATTCCGCACCAGCACCCAGGTGCCGGGTTCAATGGAGTGACCTGGATCATCATAGGCTGGCAGAGAGGAACTGTGAACCTGTTGGTGTAAAACACGCAATTTAGTTGTCAATTTGTGTAAATAGTCAAGCAGTACAGGATGCTCTACTTCGCTTATCTTCTTGGGTCTTGGCACGCCCCAGATGTTGGCTGGGCGGCCAAACTCAATTTCATAAGGGCTAAGTCCTAATCTAGAACGGACAATCATTCTGGTAGACAGGAGTGCTAAAGGCAGGGCGTCAGGCCATTTAAGACCTGTGCTGGCTTGTATCTTGGCTAATTTCAACTTGAGAGTGCCGGCATAGCACTCTACTAATCCAGCTGATTGGGGGTGATTTGCAGCGTGAAACTTCTGGTGTATGCCTAGACATTCGCACACTCTCTTCATCACTTGACCCACAAATTCACTTCCATTATCGCTCCAGACTATTTTAGGCATGCCAAACCTAGGGAAGAATTCCCTGACAAGGGCTTTGGCAGTTGACAAGGCAGTGCTGTCCTTAAGGGGATACGCTTCCACCCACCTGGAGAAAGCGCAAACAACAACAAGCACGTATTTCAGATTGTTGCACCTCTCCATGTGGATGAAATCGAGCTGCAAAACCTCGAACGGATATGTCGGAGGCGCAAAATGACCAGCTGGAGTTGGGGTTCCCCTACCGGGATTGTACTTCAAACACACCATACAGTTTTTGACCACATTCTCCGGGCATTTTGGGATACCACTATTCTGCCATACTGGGGCCAATAGTTTACAGATTCCTTTCACACTGATGTGCGCCATTCCATGGGCCATTGTCACCACTGCCAGCACATATGCATCGGGTAACAACCATCGTTGGTGTTCGGACAATTCGACCCAACAACCATTCGCATCCAATCTACCCTTGCTTTCTCTCCATTCATTCACCTCTTTTTCCGTGGCATCAGATTGTATGGACTTCACACTTTCAATAGTGTCCTCGCACATACCCACATCAGCAATCCATCTAGCAGGACCTACAACGTACATCCGACTCATTGTGTTCCTTGCAGTCTCTTTCGCAACTTCATCTGCAAATGCATTCCCACGACCAACATCATCTTGAATCTTTCTGTGTGCACTGCATTTCACGATCGCAACTTGTAGGGGCAAGGTCTGTGACTCGAGAAGCTCGTTAACTAACTGTCCATGTTGGATTCTTGCACCATGTGACGTCAGGAACCCACGTTCACGCCACAATCTTCCAAAACTGTGAGCCACGCCGAAGGCATATTGGCTATCAGTATACACATTCACTCGCTTTCCTTTTGCCAATACACACGCTCTTGTAAGTGTAACTAACTCTGCTGCTTGCGCAGAATTGTGGGGAATGCGCGCGGCCTCTACAATCATGTGCAATGTTGTTACAGCATATGCTGCAGTCATATCACCATTTGGCAACTTGAAGCATGAACCATCAACCCATAAATTATCATTGCATTCTGGAAGTGGAGTGTCCTGTAAGTCTACTCTCCCTTTTGTCTCTTCTTCTGTCCTAAAGCAGCAGTCATGTTTTTCAACCTCATCTGTCTCTGCCGGAATAGGCAATAACGTAGCGGGGTTGAGTGTATCACACCTCTTTATGTGTATGTGACTTGCTAATAGTGTCAGCTCATAGCTGGACAGTCGAGCACTAGTTAAATGCTGTGTTTTCGTTCTGTTTAGTAAAATGTCTACTGCATGTGGGACCATAACGATCAGAGTATTATTCATGACTAACCCAGCAGACTGTCGAATACAGACAGCTGCTGCAGCAGTGGCCCTCAAGCAACTTGGTAATGCCTTAGCTACAGGATCTAGAGTCGCTGAAAAATACGCGCATGGGCGTTGTTTGTCCCCAAAGTATTGTGTCAAGACTGATAATGCGCAACCTTCCTTCTCATGGACATATAATGTAAAAGGCTTACTGTAGTCAGGGTTGCCCAACACAGGAGCCGAACACAATGCATCACGCAACTCGTGGAAACTAGTCTGACAATCTTCAGACCAAGGCATAGGATTGGGTGTATCTTTACGGATTAGTGCCAGCAAAGGTTTAGCCAATAGTGAAAAATTCGGTATAATGCCCAAGAAGGCCCGAACTTCTCTCTGTGTCCTTGGGGCACTCAATCTTGCGATTGCCTGTATTCTTTCTGGGGTCAGTCTCCTTCGATAAGATGTGACCTAAGTAGGTCACTTCTTGTCGACAAAATTGCAGTTTTGAGAGAGAGACTTTGTGTTTCATGTCACATAAATGACGCAACATCGATAATGTGGCTTGCTTGCAAATCTCTTCAGTATCTGCAGCGATCAGTAGATCGTCTACATACTGAATCAGAGTCGCACCATCAGGTAGAACAATCATGTCAAGTTGTGTTTTCAGAGCCTGACTGAATATCGATGGACTTTCACAATAGCCCTGAGGAGCGCGTTTGAAGCGGAAGCTTCGTCCTCCTAAATTGAAGCCAAAAATATCTCTGCTTTCCTCAGCAATCGGGATGCTGAAGAAGGCGTTCTTCAGGTCACTCACCGAAAACCAAGTGGCTGAAGCTGGAACCATTGTCAACAAGGCAGTAATGTCGGGGACAACTGGAAACTGTTGTACAACAATCTTATTCACTTCTCTGAGATCAATCACAAATCTGTACACAGGGGGCTGTGAAGGATCAGTACGCTTTAGGACAGGCAGAATAGGACTGTTACAAATGTTGCCTGTTGTCTCTTCAATGACATCTTTCTCGATCAAATCATAAACGATCGCTAACAAAGCCTTTTCACATTCGCTAGAGATTTTGTATAGGGGAATACGTGGCAACCTAACATTGGCTTTCAATGTTATGACATACGGTGCTATCTCCAAACGAACTACATCATTAGAACCAGTAGCCCAAAGTACATCTGGAAGAGATGACAATTCTGTTGGAATATTTTCCTTTGACAGATACATCGGGGAAACCACTTTCTTGCCAAGGGTGAGTTGTACTCCCGAAGGAGAACAGTACAAAGTCGCATATAATCTTTTTAACAAATCCAAACCTAACAAATTTTCGCCACAACCTGTTGTAAGAATGAGGGGTGCTTCTAATTCACATGGGCCAACAGAAAGGGACATAGGACTAGAGATCGGGTTTCTAACCGGGGCACCAGAAAAACCTACTGAAACATTCATTTCGCCAGACAACGGTGCGCCAGGAAGTTTTGAGTGCATAATCGAACTTTTTGTAGCACCAGTATCCAGCAGAAAAGGTTCTGACACTCCTGATGTAATCACCTCAACATAAGGTCCATTCTGATCTACTGGAACTGAAACAACTCCCTCTCTTTGTCCATGGCTGTCCTAGCAATTAGTACCCTCATCTTCGTTTTCGGCGTAATAGTCGTCAGCATAGTACTGAGCTGTCCTAGAGGACGCATTATTCTGTTGATCAAAGCTATTCATGGAATTCTGAGGCGGAAAAGAAGTCGTATTCTGGGGGAAATTTCCACGGCCCCTACCCCTAGGAGCCTTTTGAACACCTTTACCTCTTGCACCGGAAACACCATTTAGACGTCGCGCTAGAGCTGGACAATTATTTTTGAAATGACCCTCTTCTTTGCAATAGGCACACTGATTCGGGCCATATGGTAAACGCTGATGGGAAAATTTGTTTCCTTGCGGGTTTCTCGAATACTGCTGTGGTTGCTGATAATTGGGCTGGCTAGGAGTGCGAGGTGGGTAGGCTTGCTGGAGAAGAACTTTAGTTTTTAAATCTTTAGTCTTTTTGTCTGCCTTATCTAGTTCGTCTTTGCGCCTATTTTCGTAGTACTGGGCTGTGGCTAAAATCTGCGCTGACGTGGAAACAGCCCAAGCACTCTCTGAATCTTTCAATTTGTTACATAGTTCAGGAAGTAAGTTGTATACAAATTTATCTACAAACAATCTTTGGCCACCCTCGGTAGCCATATCCTGACCACTGTGATCGACGAAAGTCTCTTCAAACCTTGTGAAAAAGTCAGACACATTTTCATCTTTCTTCTGCTTGCACGCAGACAACTTGTCCCAATTAACACGCAATTCAGGCATTAATGTCTTCATGTATGTGATAATTCTACCAGGAAGTTCAGCTATTAAAGGCTCAGGTTTAGAACTTGTCTAGCATCTGCAGCAGTAATATTAGCCCATGTGTCACCCAGTTCTTGATCATGATCTGCATGACGAATTTTACTCCATAAAGGCTGTGGAACAACATTCCCAAATAACATGTCTAAGTCTGCCAAATTCATTATACATGAGCTGGCAGTCTGTGATAACTCCTTATAATACCCAGCAGGATTTTTACGGGGATCAGGTAATGTCTGCTTGAGTGCTAAAACTTCGGATCTTTTCCAGGGCAAATGTACCCATACACGCTGGAAATGCGGCGGAACGGGTGGATGTGCATTCGCATCACCTTCCCTCCAAACTGGAGGAACCTCTTTCATAGGGTATTGTCGCGGCTTTTTCCTACCTGATACGTCATCCTCGTACAGTGATCTAGAGACATTTCCCTTACTCCTATAGGATAACAACAAATCTATCGCTTTTTCGACATCGGCACCTACAATCATTCCTTCATAGAACTTAAAACGCATACGGAATAATTCCTTCATTTTGCGTTTTGGATCGTTTGTCTCCAAATCTTCGCAAAGATATACACACATCTCTTCAAATACGTATCTCTGAGTGGGTGCATCCCATTGTCGGAAGACTTCCATAACAGACTGAACATCATATTTTACAGTGTCGGTAACCCATTTGCGTGCTAACTCATTCAGCACTTCCCTTTCCTCGTAATCAGGCAGTTGACTACGCAACTGTCTACGTCCAGTTTTAGGGGTCATTTTAGGCGACCCAAAGAAAGGTGAGAACAGACCAGTGACAGTACTTGCCATTCTCTGTCGAACAGAAGGAGAAGCTTGTGGAGAGGCAGATGTGCCAGAAAAGACAGGCTGATGGAAAGATGAAGTCGAGGCAATAGCAGAGGAAGTCGAAGCAGTAGCCGTAGCAGTATCAGGATAAACAATTGGAGCAGTAGGCAGAGTTGTAGAAGAAGTGGATGGAGTATGTAGCAAAGGCGGCGGCCCTTGAGAAGGCTGCGCCGGAGAAGTAGGAACCAGCTGAAGAGGAGCTGGTGCTTGTGCAAGAGCTGCATTTCGCGCACCGGGGCGCGGTATAACAAAACGCTTTGGGGGTCCAACAATACTCGATGTATATGGGGGTGGTGAATTCAATAAATGGGACATTAATGCAGTGGAGTCAGTTTGGCCAGGTCATGGGGAAGTCAGCTAAGGTGGACGTGTCCTTTCGGATCAAGCTCGACCTTAATCGATTGACTTATATGAGGGCAAGCCACAAGATGGATGCCGTTCACAAAATGGAGTCCGAGAGTTCAGAACGGAAACCATGATTTAAGGGTGTTAGCGTTGCTCGATCATGACGCAAATGCATAGGGATAATGTCCTAATCATTACCGGTCTGCCGATACCAAATTCGTCATGGTACGACGATATTTTGTGACACGAAGATTGGGCCTCGGGACCATATTACAGCAGGGTCCAGAATTTCAGAACCACAATATTTCATGACCTTTTCTTAGGAGAACTTGAAACCATGCAAAACATCTCGCATAGAAACACCAAGGAGAGCTTAACCAAGGATGAGCGCAATGCAATAAGAACGCTGAAAGACAACAGTACAATTGAAATCAAGCCAGCCGATAAAGGCGGAAATATTGTAGTAATGGACAAACAACACTACATAGAGGAAGCAATGCGCCAGTTAAGTGAGGAAAAGAATTATAAAGTGTTACAGAAAAATCCCACAGAAGAACTGTTGATAGATTTAATTAAAAGACTGGATGCATGGCAAGGCAAGGGCCTTTTGACAGATGAAGAAAGGAAATTTCTTTTAATGGAGAATCCAACCACACCAACAATTTACTTTCTTCCGAAAGTACACAAGAAATTGAACAGGCCTCCTGGACGTCCGATAATTTCAAGCTGTGGAAGCAGGTATGAAAATGTAGCAATCTATGTGGACTATTTCTTGGCCCCAATAATAATAATAATAATCATAATAATCATAATAATAATGGTACCAACACTCATTTCCTACATCAAGGATACCGGGGATTTCCTGCGCTCTATCTTGGATACACTATGGCAAACCACATACTTCCTGGCGACAATCGATGTGGTGACGCTATACACGTCTATCGATCACAAGATAGGGCTACAAGCGATACAGTACTTCTTAAACCAAAAACCAATCAATGAATTTGAGCATTCTAAAATGATTATTGAAATGATAACGATGTGTCTCTACAACAATATCTTTCTTTTTAACAAGAAAATATATGTCCAATGCTGTGGGACTGCGATGGGAGTTTCCTTCTCTCCAAGCTGTGCGAATCTCATGATGGGGTAGTGGGAGAGGAACATAGCTTGGAGAGAAGAAAACAACCATCATATGATGAACGTAGCCCTATGGCTGCGTTTCATTGATGATCTGTTTATTCTGTGGAAAGGGATAGAAAGAGAGTTTCTGACCTTCATGGACATTCTCAATGAAAATGATGTGGGCCTGAGGTTTACCCACACCATAAGTTCAAAAGAAATAGAATTTTTAGACACAAAGGTCTACATAAAAGATAACTGCATGCACACCACAGTACACAGAAAAAAGACAGCCACTAACAGTCTCCTACATGGACTTTTTCACCCTCAAACCCTTAAGAAGAGCATTCTGTATGGAGAACTACTACGGATGAGGAGAAACTGCTCAGAGGATCAGGAAATGGAACACAAATTTGTGGAAACAAGGAAGCATTTCATGCAACGTTGATACAAACACGCGGACATAAAGAGAGGAAAACTCAAAGCTACATCAACGACAAGGGCAGAAACATTGATAAACAAGAAAAAGAATGCAACAAGGGAAGGAATGAGTGGAGACATCAATGAAAATCAAAATGATGTCAGTAGAACAACTCAATCAGACAGTGATCAACCACGACTCATAATCACCTACACCAAAGAGAGCCAAAAGATCTGAAAGACCTTGGAAAAGTACTGGAATGTATTAAAGAAAGATCTGGACATTGGAAACAAAATAGGGGACCGTCCATTAGTCTCCTATAGGAGAGTCCCAATCTAACAGATCACCTGGTGAAAAGCCACTTTGAATTGAAAAAAACAGAAACATGGCTTGAGGTAAAATCTAAAGGATTCACAAGATGTTTAGTGTGCAAAGCGTGCAAAATAGGCAAAATTCTCAAGAACTTAAAAGATCCCTCAAGAAACAACTTTGAAATCAGACAAACCATAACGTGTCAATCATAATATGCTGTTTACATCTTACAATGTTTCTGTGGAAAGCAATACATAGGGAGCACAACATGTACACTAATAAAGCAGATCTTGGAGCATACTCGAGCAATGCAGAACAATGACCAAACATATGCCATAACCAAACATATGAATTCACATACATGAAAAACATGGCTAAACATTAAGGGGCCCATTAGGATGGCGGGCGGATTGCCTCCGCCAGGGTAGCGGTGGCCACCGCCACCCTGGCGGAGGCAATCCGCCCGCCATCCTTCCCTGCATTCCCCCCCCGCCATATTACGATGGCGGAGGGGACCGCAGCGGTCGGAAAGACCGCCCGCCTGTTTTCCGCCCAGGTCGCATAGGGGCCGGGGCGGAAAAGGGATAACATGGTGGCGGTGTCTATCAGACACCGCCAGCCATATTAGAATAGGCATTTCTCAATGCCTTTCCGTGGCGGCAATGCCGCCACGGAAAGGCATGCGGTGTTCACTCTGGGGGGCCCCTGTGGGCCCCCAGAGTGACGGGCAAAGGGGGGTGGCACACGGGGGGGTACCTGTGGTACCCCCCTGCATTTGCATAATCGCAGTGGCAGGCACCGCGCGGTGCCTGCCGCTTCGAGTATGCAAATGCGTGCATTTGTTTTTAACATTGTGGCGGGCGGTGCAGTGAGCACCGCCCGCCACAATGTTACTTTGAGGAATGTGCCCGCCACAGTGGCGGGCGCATCCTAATGCCAATGTCGGGACCCCCGCCCTTTAGGCGGGCGGTCCCGATCTCCGTTAGGGTCCGCCATCCTAATGGACCCCTAAATATTCAGGACTGGCAACAATTCCCTCAAACGAACGAGGGGGTAATCGTGTTTTAAAATTACGCCGACTGGAGTCGAAATTGATAATGAGGTTCAAAACAAAGCAGCCACAGGAACTTAATGGGGATGAAGAGATGCATGTTCATCTCTAACATCATATGGATGGCATTGGTCTGAAGAGTGGATAATGCATTTAAATAATTGATCTATGAGACTGAAGTAAACTGCAATCGTTTGTGTGAGACATGTTTAATATTTAATGTACTATGCATATCAGTGATTGACACAATGATATATTAAATTCACAGCCTCCCAATTAGACATGTGAGAGCGATGTATTGCCAGAGAGTGGAGGTGACACTGTATAGACAAATGGGCACTTAGCCCTGTACAGAAATATATATAGTCTAGTAACTTGCTTCTTTGCAAAAGTCATTATAAAAAATAAATTATATTTGACTTATGATTCACACTTTTATGAATCAATATTGCGCTAGGACTGTATTTGGCGCAATTTAATTAGCAAGCAAACATAAAATTAGTCAAACAGGAAAACCAACATACATGGCAATGCACGAGGACAATATAGTCGCTCAAAGTTGGTTCAAAATTCTAATATATGTAAAGAACCACATTACCCACAATGCACCATTAATGAAACCTGGTGCTGCACTATATATAGAGAAAAAGAGAAGGGACAAACTGTTAGAGACTACTGTGAGAAGGGACTTCGGTTCGAAACGCGTAGGAAGGATTTGTATGGTCTGCAATAAATAACATCTTGAAACAGCCAAGAGGTGTGCCGTGTATTTCATCTTTGAGGAATGTGTATATATATATCCACAACAAAGGTTTCAGTTATTTAGGAGAGCCACAAACAGGTAGGCCTCAATATTGTTTAATTGCAGAAGCAGCACTTGCATTGTAGCGAAAATCTGTGCCAGAGTTCGAAAGCCTGGCGCGTTTCATGCACTGTTTGTATTTCTTCAGAGGCAAAATGTTCTTTACGACATGAAGCAATCGGCAAAACTTATAATTCCCTCCACCTGCCCCAGTGGCCGTTGACTTGCGCTAAGTCTGGTGGTCATCGTATTGCTGTTGTATTCCTTGGTGAGGTGTTTACATGTTGCAGCAAATTTCAAAAGCAACTCCCAAGTGGGTATGGAAACAGTCTCACTAACTTAGCACTGCCACTTAAAACTTCCACAAAACGACCTTCCTGTCCTTTCTGCCGCTCTCGCTTGAAAGCAGTATCGGTCCACACTTCTGAGTGAGGGCATCTCACTCAGAAGTGAGATGCTGACTGTGGGCGGCGTGCCTCCAGCATACCTGTACCGCCGCCTCTTCCCCCACTCGCACTCCTGATTCACCTGACTGCTACGGCTCGGCCTCTGTTCACCATTCGCCCGCCAGTCGCTACCATGGGGAAAAGGGATCCTAACCAGCGTAAACGTAGTTTCGACAAGGCATCCCTTCTCTCTGCGGACCCCCCCAGGACTCCTCCTCGGGCGCGGCAGAGGTGACGGGTCGTGGCGACACTACCTCTTTGGTCACGGCCATGATGACGGAAATGAGGGCGAGCTTCAAAGCACTGGAAAGCCATTTTGACAGTCTCGAGCAGAAAATGGCGGACATGGGCTCCAAGATGCAGGCCCACGACCGTCGGTTAGATGTGGCGGAATACAGGATCTCGGACGCCGAGGACAGCGCATCCAAGGCGTTTAAGAGACTGGAACGTGTTGAATAAATCCTCAAGGAGGTGGCGGTGAAGAACTAAGACCTCGAGGCGCGTGGTCGAAGAAACAACATACGTATTCTTGGCGTGGCGGAGACGACATCTACGGGGCGGATGGATATATTCATCGAAAAGCTACTGATCGACCTGTTCGGTAGGGAGGTGTTTACACAGGGGTTCGTGGTGGAGCGTGCTCATAGGTCCCTTGGCCCACGTCCCCGTCCTGGCCAGCCTCCTCGCCCCATTATCGCCTGCATCATGAACTTCAGAGACCGTGATTCTGCTCTCATGACGGCTCGTGAGAAGGGAACAGTGACATGGCAGGGAGACACCTTGTCTTTCTTCCCGGACTTCACTTTTATAGTCCAGGAGGCGCGCAGGAAATATAACGGTGTCAAGGCGACACTTCGGAAATTGGGTCTAAAGTATGGTATGCTTTATCTAGCCCGCCTTAAAGTGGACATCAATGGCAGAATCCGCATCTTTGAATCGCCCACGAGGCTCAGGAATTCTGCCAGCAGTACAAACGGCAGGGGTCCGGCGCTGCTGCTGACACTGCTTCTGGCTCCCGTTCTCCAACTCCTGCAGCCTCGCAAGATAGTGTTGAGCTCTTCACAGAATCTGGGACTGGCTGAACTTCCATCAATGTGTGTCCTTTGAGTCCTCTCTGATAGCTGCCGGATTGTACGTCTTTTTTTTTTGTTTTGAACTTCATGTGTCATTGACTGTTTGCCCATTCGGTACGGCATTGCTCCCCCCCATGGCGATTGCCGCTATAGTTATGTTCAGTGGGGTTCTTAGGAATATGCAATTTCTTTGTGCTACTGATTTGCAACTGATTCCTTTTGCCTATACATGGTTACAAACACCGGGGGTGTGCCTCTACGGGGTTGCTACGAGGCCGGGTGGGGGAAGGGGGCTAGTTTTTTTTTGTTTGTTGTCTATACTAATTTTCACAGATGCATTGTGCATTTGGGTATCACACAGCTAACCTGTTCTTTGACAATGGAAAGACATGGTTCCACAGATGGCCAAACTAGGTCTCCAGACTGGCCGCTCGGGGCTGTCCTTGATGTCCTGGAACGTTAGGGGTCTTAACGATACCCGGAAGCGCAGGCAAGTTTTCAACTATATCTCTAGGCATGGAGAGGATGTTGCATTCCTGCAGGAAACACATTTATCCTCATCGAACTCAGTCTCTTGCCAGGAACTGGGGCCCGCATCGGTATTTCTCGAATTACAGCAGGTACTCCAAAGGGGTTGCCATTGTTATTCACAAGAGAGTACCATTTGCCTTGTCCTCCTCTATAGTGGATGGCGAAGGCCGATTCCCGATTGTTTCGGGTTCCCTGTTGGGCCACAGGGTCACCCTAGTGGGAATTTATGGTCCCAACGTCGACACCCCCTCCTTTTTTCAAGAACTCCAAACGATGGATCCTGGCTTGCTAATTATGGGTGGTGACTTTAACCTTTTATTGAACCCCCCTAGGGACAGCACCTCCTCTTCCCCTGACATGAAGACTCAATCACGTCCCATTCTCCTGGATCTCTGCAAACACTTCTGTTGGAGGAGTGGAGGAGTGTGGCTCAATGGTAAGAGCGGCAGACCCTGATGCAGAGTTCTGGCCCGGGACCAGGGTTCAATTCCCGCCTCGGCGGGTCTTTTGCTCAATTTCCTCAGACCTGACAATTCTCGCCTCATTGACTATTCTAATCATGGGCCCCATGCTGCAACTCTGGGCAATAGCTTGCTTAACCTCCACACCGGCCCCAACAGCGCTAGGATGCCTGGCTTCACCCTGGGGGTGTCCAGGAGTGGACACTTCACAGGGAAAGCCAGGAAGGGTTCCACAGCGGTATGAGTAATAGCGCCAGGAAACCGCTTGGTGACAGTGCGCTCTACAAATACCTTGACATTTGAAATTGACATTTACTTCTCCCCTATAGACATTGAGGCACGACTACACGCACATACCCCAGAGTATACACACCACTCTGGATTCCACAACACATGGACGCGAATCGACTACTGGCTCATTTCACCTGGGATTACGGGATGGGTCAAGAACCTCCTAATCCTTCCACGCGCGCTCTCAGATCATTCTCCTGTGATACTGCAGCTGGGGATTCCTCGTTGGGAGGTTATGAGAGACAGTGGCGGTTCCCCGGGAGGGCTTTGACTGATCCGGTGTTCACGGAAACGATCCGGCAGGCCATAGAAGACTATTTCGAACAGAACACGGGATCTGTAGACACCTGGTCGTCTTTGTGGGAAGGGTTTAAGGCGACTATCCGTGGTGTTTGTATCGCAACGCATGTGGGGACTTTGAGGGACATCAGATCCACTCTTACCCGTATTGAAAATGATATTGCGACCTTGGATGACTTATTGTTACATAATCCATCCGCAAACAATGAGACAAAGAGACTGGCACTGATGAATGAATTCCGTGAGGCAGCTGAAAGGGAACTAAAATATCTTTTTAAACAGTACACGGCGACACAATATGGGGAGGGAAATAGACCTGGTCAACTGCTGGCGCAGCTGCTCAGACCCCCACACCAGTCACCATATATCACGGAAATCACGGACCACAATGGGGACCTACTCCACTCCACGCCAGAGATATGCGACACGTTTCTGTCCTACTACAAGACCCTATACAAATCCACCTTGGAGGAGCAGGGCACGTACTTGAATGAGATTGCAATGGTATATCTCGAAAAGCATATGCAGGAATTCTTGGCAATGCCTATCACACCTGACAGCATTAATGAGGCCATTGACGCATTGAGGGGCTCCTCAGCTCCTGGACTAGATGGCTTCTCAGCTGATTTCTATAAGGCTTATCAAGAGGAACTCGTACCCCGGTTGGTGGAGGTTTATGCAGAGGCACTAGAACAGGGACATCTGCCCCCCACGCTCAGAGAAGCAGTTATAATTCTTCTCCCCAAACCGGGAAAGGACCCCACCTCATGCAGTTCATATAGACCACTGTCTTTGTTGAACCTTGATTACAAGATCTTGGCTAAGGTTCTCGCCATCCGACTCTCTCTCCGTATGGAATCAATAATAGCACCGGCTCAGTACGGGTTTGTCTCGCACCACTCCAAATCCCTGAATTTAAGGACCCTGTTCTCGGTTCTGCACCGAGTTGATCCTGCCACCCCGGCGGCAGCTATTTTGCTGGATGCCGAGAAGTCCTTTGATTCATTAGAATGCCCTTTTTTTCTATCCATCATGAGGTGTATGGGCATGCCAGAATGCTTTGTGTCCACAGTTGCTTTATTGTACACCCTCCCCACATCTAGAATTCGACTGAATGGCACCATCACGGAACAATTCACCTTATCTCGCGGCACGCAACAGGGATGCTCGTTGTCCCCGTTACTTTTTATACTGGCAATGGACCCTCTGGTCCGTCACTTCCAAGAAAAGCACTTGTTTCGTGGCCTGCAGTTTCGCACTGGCCCACTCCTGATGTCACTGTACGCAGATGACACAATTCTCTAGGATGCCCCACGTCAATCTGGAGCCTCTCCTCTTAGAGATTACCCGATTTTGTGTTTTTTCAGGACTCCGCATAAACTGGCTCAAGTCCCTCATTTTTCCTCTCACCCCCAGTATCACCAAATGGGACTGCCCGTTCCCACTGGAATGGTGCAGCAAATCGGTCAAATACCTGGGAATACATGTGCACCTCGATACTGTGACCATTGTTAGGCTAAATTATGGCACAGCGTTGGATTTCCTCGAGGATCAGATCAATCGCTGGATACGCCTTCTGTTATCCATGGCTGGTAGGATCGCCATTATCAAAATGATCGTGCTCCTCCGGTTTTTGTACCTTTTTATCAATATTCCAATCCCCCTCACTAAGATATTCTTCTCCCAACTACGTTCCCTGCTTTTGCGGTTAGTTTGGGGGGACCAGAATCCACGTGTTTCCTGGAAGGTGCTTACACTCCCATAAGAGGTGGCCTTGGTGTTCCCGACTTCTATTTGTATTTCCTGGTAGCGCAGGGTTCCTTTGCATATTCTTGGTTCCACCCTGACGCCCGTATACCATATTTAAAACCTGAGGCCGACCTGGCACTGCCGACTCCACTACCCACGGTCCTGCCCAAAGGGGTCCCCCGGGACCCCCAAGACATACAAACAGTCTCATCCACTTGTTGGGCGTGGGACAAGATGCGGAGACTACTAGGACTAAGAGTATTGTATTCCCCCTCTCTACTCCTCCCTAACACGCACTGGCTCCCTATAACTGGGGAGACTGTGGTCAAACAGACATTATCCAAATTCAACATCGGTACTATTGGTGACCTCTTCCCTGATGGTCATGCCTTTTCCATGACGGATGATCTCCGATTCACAGATCGCACCTTCATGGACTTCTTTGTGCTGACCAGATTGTTATCCATGATGCGCGCTGCATTTCCCACATTCCCACTTGCCCCTGACGAGGCCCTCCCTCTATCCCTTATAATACAACTCCCACAGGGCACGCATCTAGTGGCCAGATTATACAGACTATGCAGCTCTGCCCTTCCTACACTGGATGTCAGGGTGCGCGCGGCGTGGGAGGAGGATCTGGGTAAACCCATAACGGACGACCAGTGGGCCTACTGCTTTAGTGCTACACGAGAAGTTTTGATAAATAGCAGACACAAACTCATTCATTTTAAATTCCTCCGCAGGTTGTATCACACAACTGCATTGGCCCACAAGATTGACCCTGACTGATCACACCGATGCCCTAAGTGCAAAGCCCCAAACGCTGACTTTGCCCATCTTGCTTGGACTTGCCCCTCGCTTGGCGAATACTGGTCTCAGATTCATCTCACACTCAGTCAAATACTCGGGATTCACCTGATTCCGACGCCCGAAATAGCGCTTTTAGGTTACGTTTTGAATTTCCCACGTCCTACCCGCAAACTTACTGCATTGGATTTTCTGCTAGCTAAGAGAGAAATCGCTTTGCATTGGTGTGCCAGGCGACCCCCTAGCCTGAACTCCTGGCTCCGCAGTATGGCCTGCTGTAACATCAATAGTGTGGAGTATTCGACTATGGTCCCTGCCCCTTCACGCCCTTTAGACATCTGGGGGCCTTATCGCACTTACATTGACAAGATCACAGCTGAGCGCCAGTCCCAGCTGGGGAGTCGGGTGGTTCCAACGGGAGTGGGTTGAGGGATGTCACATGCCTCCCCTGCCGAATGGAAGCTGCCATTCTGCTGTGAGACCTAGGGGCACCCCCCTTGATACTGTGTGATTGTATGGCTGGAATGTACACTCGCTCGCCCTCATGTCTCTTGCTCCATTTGTCATCCAATTCAGTTTTTGCTCCTCCCTGACACCTGCCTGCTCCCTTGGTATGAAGCGTTTCTGTACTGTCATGTCACCTTGCGCTCCCCATGACTAAGATGTCTTCTAATAGCTATACTATGTGTGCCTTGTTAATTACATACTGCACCGGAAATGTCTTGCTGTGTAACTCAAATTGCGAATGTGATTTAATAAGTGTTTTGCTTACTGTTATTTGGAAAATGACAAATAAAGTTTTAAAAAAACGATAACGCCCCTGAATTCTATGGTTATTTCACTGAATTTCTAAGGTTTTTTAAATGCACATTTCTAACTGTAACTTCTGTAAAACCTATGTTTTTTTTCAGTGAATTTCAAAAGTTTTTTAAATGCTAATTTCTAACTACAATGTCCCTGAAACCTATATTGTTTTTTAAGTAAATTTTAAAAAGACTGCTAATTAAGTTATAAACATTGTTAAATTATAAGTTATAATTTAACATTGTTGATAAATTAATTAGCAGTAATTGACATATAAGTGTAGAAAAAGTGTGACACAGCGCCTATGATACCTGACTTCAAACAACAGCGTTCCCAGTTCAATTCCCCGCTCCAGCGGCATGTTAGCCCACCACTATGTCACTGTGGGCAACACCTTGCTTAATATTCCCGATGCCCCCGAGCACCGGCACACCTTTCCGGGGGTAGCTGTACGCTTTACAAATGCTGGCATTTTTTTGATTTATTAGCATAGTGATGACAAATATTAGCACATCTTTTTTTCTTCTTCTATTGTGAACGATTTGTTTTTATGTCGTCTATTTAGATGTTTTTAGTCATGAGAATGGAAATCACACGCTTTGCCGGGTAACAGTTTTGAAGCTCTCCAAAGTATGTACATATTAAGGACCTTATACGTGTTACTATCAAAATCGAAACCTTTACCACTTCACACGTAACTTTTCCCAACACGTACACAAGTTAAAGAGTTAAAACGTGACCACGTGTAATCTGTAAAATGTGACATCTAAATGGGCGGAGCTGCAACTTCCTTCCACAGACTACTCAATAACCAAAAAGTATATAAACATTGCTCCTTTTCTGGCTCATTTGAGCTTATATATTGTGACTTTGTATATTATAATATTGACACTCTACTTCACTTCAGATGTGTTGGTGACCCGTCGGCGCAAACCCTAAAGATTTATAATTAACATCATCAGCTTCCGGTTGTTAGTCTGTTTTCCCCTGGGGTTCATATACTGTCAATATGTATATTATAATATTGTCAGTCATTGTATTCTCAGAGGAGTTCATGACCCGTTGGTGCAAAGAGTAAAGATATACAAGCAATGCCACCAGCTTCTGATTTTTATATACTGCAAATATGTATATCATAATTTTCACAGTCATTATGATCTCAGAGGAGTTTATGACCCGTTGCCACGAAAATTATTCACCGCGAAGATGAAACATTTCGAAGTCCCAGAGAACAGAAACACTGAACATCTTCACCGCTGGAAAGTATTTTGTTATTGATCTTCTGTTGTATTCATAACTTTATTTTCCTTTTCTTTTTACAATAACAACAGTGTCACTCTTAATATTGTAATAGAGTATCATATTGTTACAGAATAGGAATTGGAGATTGGTCGGCGCCATCTGAAATACAGCTTACTAACCTTTATAACTTACTTAATGAGATTTTTTCAGTGAGCATGTTTTACTAAATTGCTGTCTAAAAATTATAGCTTTCATATATACTTTATTACTTTAAACATTTGATAAACCCTACATTTCTGAATGTTATTTTCTAATTTTCTCAGTTGCGGTTCCTATACACCTTCTCCCTATAGAATATATATTACCAGTACTGTATAATATATTAGTACTGTGCTATATATTCTTTAAAGAGAACGTGATTTGTTAGCGGGACAGTGTGTGAACTCTAAGCACTGCAACAGAATGATCCCGAATTCTACAGAATACAAATTTTTAAAAAATGATAATGCGCACATTTCTATGTAATATGAAGTCGTTTGTGTTTAACCTGTTTTTTACTTGTTCTTCTGACCTCAGATGATGTAGTGCGGGAGTGTTTCTTGTAGCACTTCTTTTCTACTTTATCTAAAAGTAGCACATGCCCTCTTATATTATCAAGAATATGGAACAACACCTTTCCAAACTAGAGGAGAAAAAAGGAGGGTGTGACCATGCTTAAGTGATATTTTATGAAATTCTATTTTTTCCCCCCTTTGATGTACACTGCGTCAGTTTCCGAAGAAAGTTTATGTGTAATTGCTAAATAAAAACTGTTTGAAACCTAGAGTGACATTCTTGCTGCACAACCACATCTCCCCGTCAGAAAATTAAACACCACATTATAAGCAAATAGTGCTCCTGGGAAGTATCCCACCCGCAAACTTGATAAAAAGAAGACCGCAAGACACTCTATTTTTCCACAGTGATTTGTACACTCCACGGCAATTATATAAATGTTCTTTAAAATATATAAAAACAATTTCTACCTTCACAATCCCTGTCCACCACCTTGTGACCACTGTACATAGTTAATAGTGTTCCTACCCTCCCCTCTACTACTTTGTTTCCCCGTACTCCTTTGCAGTGCATCACAAAATGGCTGACAACAGTGAACCATTCCCACCCAACAAGGAGCAAACTTGTACTCGGAACACTTTAGCCAATAAAATGTCCATGTTGTTCCACAGAGGAGTAGGGAATGGCTGACAACACTTCTACTGGTAATGCTTCACAGCCAATGAACATTAAGTTTGGGAAGGTCCCACTTGGAACATGTTACCCAATGAGATATCCCTTATACTCCGCGGAGGGGGAAGGAATCGCTGACAACACTTATACCTTCAATGGTTTACAGCCAATCAACTTGAAGCTCTGGAACCTCCTCCTTAGAACACGTCAGCCAATCAGATGTCCCTTATACTACGCTGAGGAGAAGGAAATAGATAGCAACACTTCTACTTTCAATGGTTCACAACCAATGAACATTAAGCTCTGTAAGGTCCTCCTTAGAACATGTGAGCCAATCAGATGTCCTTGCTACTCTGTGGAGGGGAAGTGAATGGCTGGAAACACTTCTACTTTCAATGGTTCGCAGCCAAAGAACATTAAGCTTGTTGTTAGAACACCTCAGCCAATTAAACATAAATTGTGTTCTGTGCACAGATAGAGAACATGACCTCCCACATGTTATACAATTTCCTGTAACAAAGTGACACTATCCGTGAGAAAAGTGAACACTGCATTATAAGTAAACATTATTCCGCATTATATTAAAGTAAGGCCGCAATAAGTCGCATTGTTGTTTTCCCGATATAATTTCCACAGCCTACTGAACCCTTCCCAACATGAGTGAAGCCCAGGGGGCTGTGGGGGCACCAGCGGGCCACCGTTATTATTTTTTAATAAATGCCCCCGGGACCTAGCCCATCCAGGGGCCTCATTAAAATAAAACACAGGAACCCACAAACCCACCACGAATTGCGCCAAATATATATTTGTTAATGCTTCTTTTGCCCCTGGGGGTCCTTCTGGGACCCCTGAGCAGGTCTAGGGGGTCAGGGTGTTTCTACCCTGCCCCCTTCTCTTGTTTTATATCTTTGTTTCTGTTTTCTGGTTACTTGCTTCTACCGAATCACAAGATGGCTGCCAACACTTCCTGGTTTGGAGTGTTGGCAGTCAATCCCAGTGAAGCTCGTGCTTGGGACTTAGGCTGTGTCCAGATAATGAAACTTTTATTTTTTCTAATTTCTCAGCAACTACTGAATGGATTCACACCATTTAAAAGAAAGGTTGCTTTCTGATCCAAGCACTACTTTTTTGCCAAATTTGGGATATTTCCACTCAGTAGTTTTGGCTGTAGCCTTGCCCAAATTTTCCAATGGGATACTGATTTTTTGACTCTTATTTTCTGATTTTCTCAAAAACTACTTAACAGATTTACACCATTTAAAAAAAGGTCTCTTTCTTAACCAAGCTCTATATTTTTGCCAAATTTGGGGTAATTCCGTTCAGCAGTTTTGGCTGTAGCTCATCGCAAAATCTCCTATGGAAATTAACCTGGAAAAACATGTTTTGGGACCCCTCTTTTTTCTCAGCCACCGCTTGACGAATCACCCTCAAACTTTCAGGATAGGAGCTGACCCAGATAGACTATTTCTTTGCAGAATTTCACAAAGATTCATCAAACGACACCAAAGTTATTAGCAAATCAAAAAATTATTTTCCTATGGAAACTAGGTTCTAACTATAACTACCTACTGGCGACTACCAGTAGGTAATATTAATGTATATATATATATATATATATATATATATATAATATATATATATATAAACTGCTCCAGAACACCAAAAAGCGAGTCACTCTTGAGGCGGGTTCTGCAACGCGGTGGTGTACCGCGATATTTATGAATGCTCCACAATCTTTTCAAATCCTCCGAAAAGAAAAAGCAGCACTCCCGGGATATCAGCAAAAGCAAGTTTTTTTTTCCAAGACAGGCGCGTTTCGGGAAAGCTCCCTTCCTCGGTGTCAAACATTAACGCCCTGCGCAGCGCCATTATTAAAAGACCACTCACAGGTAGTCAACACAAACGAGGGATACTTGCGCAAGTCACACAATGGTGAGCGCCATTTGTAAATGGGATATTTACATCACAGTAAGCATTTATGAACAACAGTGCAATCAATTAGCTATCTGCAGTCAAACATATGCACAACTAGACGATATCATCATGGTTTACTATCTTGCCGTGGATCGGCTATGGCAACCCAGCCGGGTTGCTAAATTCCTCCTATAAACAATTGCATCAATCAATGCATTATTTATTTCTGGTCTACCACCAGATTTTAAACAGCTTCATCAAGAAACTGATTGTATGCTGGTCAAAAAACAGGACATTTATCTTCTCCAATCTCATTTTAAAATTTCATCTCAATAATCCTAACTCTCTCTCCCACCAACCCCTGTTCCCCGGTGGCAGAAATAGAAAACACACCTGGTTCATACAATACAGAAGCTTATCCTGAGATATTGCAGACTAGGTATTTTGGTACATTCAGCTATTCGAAATGTTTGAAAAACATGAAAAAAACAGTGCATAATAAATCCATGAAGGATTCCACGTGAAAGCAGGTTGCATAGTATATATTTTTACATTCTTCCAACTATGGTTCCTCTAGCCCAGGTGTACTGCCATCTCCTCCCCCTATTAAGGCCTCCAGGAACCTTTGTTTGTAGATCCACTATATATTGCGATTCCAGTCTCCTATGTTTTTGTATCCTATCCCCTCAGATTTTCAGGTACATGGTCTAAGCAAAAATATTGAAGAAGGTTTCTATGGCTCTTGTGCTTGATCGCAAAGTGTTGAGCGACCGGATAGGAAAAATCCTTTTTTGCGATTGCTCACATGTGCTCAAGGATTCTTAGTTTGACCGGATTGATAGTGCTCCCTATGTAGTTAAGATTGCAGGGACAACGCAAACAGTATATGGCATGGCTAGTATGGCAGGACATAAATTTGTTAATTTTTCTACCTCCCTTACCCCCCTTGACCTCATAAGACAGCATCATATATATATATATATATATATATATATATATATGTAATTTTTGCATATTGGCGTGTGGCCGATGACACGCAAGGGAGGCCCTTCCACAAGGATCCTGGTGTTGTGGTCATTACCTGTATCGCCGTGCGTCCCTAGGCAGCAAAGGAGCTGTTGTCAGAGACAAATCATGACCACATGGAGGAGCACTGTTACTTTACCGGCGTTTCCAGAGCCTCCCGCCAGCATGAAAGCACGGTTGGAAGTTGGGGCTTGGGGTTGTGTTTGTCGTCCAGCACAGTAGAGCAGCCTCAACCTGACCACAGCTCCTATGAGCCTCTCAAAACTTTGAGTCAGAAATCCGGCTGAAAGGGACATGCATCCAGAAGAGAACCAACTGCATACTGGGAGATGCAGTCATTACAACTGAACTGGGTGAGTGTGTCTAAAGGAACTGAGGTATAGGGTGCCCCACGCTACTATAGGAGGAGGGGCATATATAAACACTTCAAATGAGACTGCAATAACAGAGGCATTTAATAAAGGCTAATAGCCGAAACGCGTCATGCCCCAAAATCCAAATAAACCAGACCCTGATAACCCCGCAGTGTATCCCTGACTACTTCGAGAGGAGGAGACGTTTTTTGCATATTGGCGTGTGGCCGATGACACGCAAGGGAGGCCCTTCCACGAAGATTCAGGTGTCGTGGCCAATACCTGTATCGCCGTGCGTCCCAAGGTGGCAAAGGAGCTGTTGTCACAGACAATTCATGACCACATGGAGGAGCGTTGTTTGTTTGCCAGCGTTTCCAGAGCCTGCCATCAGCGTGAAAGCACGGTTAGAAGTTGGGGCTTTGTGTTCTGTTTGTCATCCAGCACAGTAGAGCAGCCTCAACCTGACCACAGCTCCTATCAGCCTCTCAAAACTTTGAATCAGAAATCCAGCTGAAAGGGACACGCATCCAGAAGAGAACCAACTGCATGCTGGGAGATGCAGTCTTTACAACTGAACTGGGTGGGTGTGTCTAAAGGAACTGAGGTATGGGTGTACCCCACGCTACTACAGGAGGAGGGGCATAAATAAACACTTGCAATGAGACTGCAATAACAGAGGCATTTGATAAAGGCTAATCACCGAAAAGCGTCATGCGGCAAAATCCAAATAAAACGGACCCTGATAACCCCGCAGTGTATCCCTGACTACTTCGAGAGGAGAAGAAGTTTTTTGCATATTGGTGTGTGGGCAATGACACGCAAGGGAGGCCCTTCCACAAGGATCCAGGTGTCGTGGCTATTATCTGTATCGACGTGCATCCCAAAGCGGCAAAGGAGCTGTTGACACAGACAATTCATGACCACATGGAGGAGCGTTGTTACTTTACCGGCGTTTCCAGAGCCTGCTGCCAGCGTGAAAGCACGGTTGGAAGTTGGGGCTTGGGGTTGTGTTTGTCGACCAGCATAGTAGAGCAGCTTCAACCTGACCACAGCTCCTATCAGCCTCTCAAAACTTTGAATCAAAAATCCAGTTGAAAGGGACACGCATCCAGAAGAGAACCCACTGCATGATGGGAGATGCTGTCTTTACAACTGAACTGGGTTGGTGTGTCTAAAGGAACTGAGGTATGGGTGTGCCGCACGCTACTACAGGAGGAGGGGCATAAATAAACACTTGCAATGAGACTGCAATAACAGAGGCATTTGATAAAGGCTAATCACCAAAACGCGTCATGGCGCAAAATCCAAATAAAACAGACCCTGATAACCCCGCAGTGTATCCCTGACTACTTCGAGAGGAGGAGACGTTTTTTGCATATTGGCGTGTGGCCGATGACTTGCAAGGGAGACCCTTCCACAAGGATCCAGGTGTCGTGGCCATTACCTGTATCCCCGTGTGTCCCAAGGCAGCAAAGGAGCTGTCGTCACAGACAATTCATGACCACATGGAGGAGCGTTGTTACTTTACCGACGTTTCCAGAGCCTGCTTCCAGTGTGAAAGCACCGTTGGAAGTTGGGGCTTGGGGTTGTGTTTGTGGTCGAGCACAGTAGAGCAGCCTCAACCTGACCACAGCTCCGATCAGCCTCTCAAAACTTTGAGTCAGAAATCCAGCTGAAAGGGACACACATCCAGAAGAGAACCAACTGCATGCAGGGAGATGCAGTCTTTAACACTGAACTGGGTGGGTGTTTCCAAAGGAACTGAGGTATGGGTGTGCCCCACACTACTACAGGAGGAGGGGCATATATAAACACTTGAAATGAGACTGCAATAAAAGAGGCATTTGATAAAGGCTAATCGCCAAAACGCGTCATGCCGCAAAATCCAAATAAAACAGACCCTGATAACCCCGCAGTGTATCCCTGACTACTTCGAGACGAGGAGATGTTTTTTGCATATTGCCGTGTGGCCGATGACACGCATGGGAGACCTTCCACAAGGATCCAGGTGTCGTGGCCATTACCTGTATCCGCGTGCGCCCAAGGCAGCAAAGGAGCTGTCGTCACAGACAATTCATGACCACATGGAGGAGCGTTGTTACTTTACCGACGTTTCCAGAGCCTGCTTCCAGTGTGAAAGCACGGTTGGAAGTTGGGGCTTGAGGTTGTGTTTGTCCTCGAGCACAGTAGAGCAGCCTCAACCTGACCACAGCTCCTATCAGCCTCTCAAAACTTTGAGTCAAAAATCCGTCTGAAAGGGACACGCATCCAGAAGAGAACCAACTGCATGCTGGGAGATGCAGTCTTTAAAACTGAACTGGGTTGTGTTTCCAAAGGAACTGAGGTATGGGTGTGCCCCACACTACTACATTAGGAGGGTCATATATAAACACTTGAAATGAGACTGCAATAACAGAGGCATTTGATGAAGGCTAATCGTCAAAACGCTTCATGCCGCAAAATCCAAATAAAACAGAGCCTGATAACGCTGCAGTGTATCCCTGACTACTTCGAGAGGAGGGAAAGTTTTTTGCATATTGGCATGTGGTCAATGACACGCAAGGGAGGCCCTTCCACAAGGATCCAGGCGTTGTTGCCATTACTTGTATAGCCGTGCGTTCCAAGGCGGTAAAGGAGCTGTTGTCACAGACAATTCATGACCATATGGAGGAGCATTGTTACTTTACAGGCATTTCCAGAGCCTGCCGCCAGCATGAAAGCACGGTTGGAAGTTGGGGCTTGGGGTTGTGTTTGTCGTCCAGCACAGTAGAGCAGCCTCAACCTGACCACAGCTCCTATCAGCCTTTCAAAACTTTGAGTCAGAAATCCGGCTGAAAGGGACACGCATCCAGAAGAGAACCAACTGCATGCTGGGAGATACAGTCTTTAAAACTAAACTGGGTGGGTGTTTCCAAAGGAACTGAGGTATGGGTGTGCCCCACACTACTATAGGAGGAGGGGTCTATATAAACACTTGAAATGAGACAGCAATAACATAGGCATTTGATAAAGGCTAATCGCCAAAATGCGTCATGCCGCAAAATCCAAATAAAACAGACCCTAATAACCCTGCAGTGTATCCCTGGCTACTTCGAGAGGAGGAGACGTTTTTTTGCATATATATATATATATATTTCCAACAAAGGCTCCGAGCAAAGGAGCTTCACACCCTACAGGGCGGCCTCAGAACACCGGGCACGGAGCAGCATGATCAATTTTCCATCTGACAAAGCACCACATGAGGCCCAATGCCGGATAAGAAGCATTTATTTACAGGCTCAGCAACACGATATTTCTCCATTTCCCTTACGTGTTTCGGCGTCAGCCTTGTTCACAGGGGGAGAGAGTCATGTGCATAGTGCTGTTTGCATGCTTTTAAAACTCCTGTGGTCACATGCCAGGCATCAACAATACAAGTCCCATGATGCATTACACTGATAGTTTACGTTCTAATCACATCATAATAGATCGTTTTCTTCTTTTCAGGTGTCCAATTATTTACAGTGTTCATCTTTTGGTGGGTTAATCACTCACTTTGTCACATGAATTTTCTTTTTAGCCTGGTGCTTATACTCCATAGTTGCCTGCAAAGATGCCTCCGCTCCGGCACGATCAGAGTGAGAGAGTCCCCCTCTCTCTGAATCCCTTCCTTCAGCCACTGTGTTTTAGCAAAATAGCATTCCTTAATTCGGATCACAGCGGCGAGTGGGTCGTGCTCCAGATCAAACATTTCCAACAAAGCCTCCGAGCAAAACAGCATCACACCCTACAGGGCGTCCTCAGAACAACGGGCACGGAGCAGACCGATCAATTTTCCATCTGACAAAGCACCACATGAGGCCCAATACCGGATAAGAGCGGTACAAAAGGGGGTGGTGATGGACGGAGCATCTGAATCAATCAAACACTCACATCCAGTCAAAAGATCTTGGTTTAATCCATCACCGTTCTTTAGCCCACTCTGCCACCCCAGTTCAGACATGGCTATATGCAAATCAGTCTGACCCTGTGCCTCATGGAAACAGTCCAGCCCAAACTGCCAAGCCATGTCTTCCCTGGACCAGAAACAAGCTTCCGAGGACCGGTTTCTGGCATTCGTGCTGTCTTCAGCCTGGCTTGCTTGAAACCAGTGGCAAAGTGAGCAAGGGACTCACGTCTGAGCATACCCTGCCACACTTATGGTGGCCAAAAGGGGGTGGTGATGGACAGAGCATCTGAATCAATCAAACACTCACACGCAGTCAAAAGATCTGGGTTTAATCCATCACCGTGCTTTAGCCCACTCTGCCACCCCAGTTCAGACATGGCTATATGCAAATCAGTCTGACCCTGTGCCTCATGGGAACAGTCCAGCCCAAACTGCCAAGCCATGTCTTCCCTGGACCGGAAACAAGCTTCCGAGGACCGGTTCAGGGATGGCGATCGGTGGAGCTGGGTCCGAGCATAGAACTCTAAGCGCTTCATCATGCCTTCTAAAGCCCAATAATTTACAAATAGGAATAACCCACACCCGACGGGGTGTGACGTATGAAGGGCAAAAGAACAATAGGTGACTTGTCGTTTCCTGTTTATCTGGACACCATGGGCACAGTTTGTTGGTAGATCCTGCCCACTTGCTGGTAAAAAACTTTATGGGTAATGTTCCTATCCTTAGCTGAAAATACAATTTTCGATCATGGGGTTTTGCGATTTCATCCCAATATTTTTTTTAAAGCCGGCCAGGATTTAAGTTCCAAGAAACGACCAGTTAGGTGCCTCGAGAATCCTTTGGAACATACCGATACCATGACCAATTCCCAATACCTGTCCCTCAGAAACTTTTGTGATGGAAAAGCGGCATTGGTAGGGTCATTTCACAATTCCTCATACCCAACCTCGTTAGGAGCAATCTAATCTCCTTCAACAAGGTTATCTTATGATAGGTGTCTGCTTCCATAACATCTTTAAGACCTTTAGCATAATGTGCTAATTCTTTGGTATACCACAGTCTTCGCCAATATAATAAAGGGCGAAATTTCGCAAGGTCTTCTACTGCTTCCCTACCTAAATCTAGCAGGAGAGGCCGCATCGGTGTATTCTGTGGGACTCCAGTAACCTGGCGTAACAAGAAATTCTCAGCAACAGATAGTTGGTTTAGATTTATGAACCCCCATAACTCGGCTCCATAAAGGGCGGAGCTTAGTACCTTCAACCCATATATCTCCAGCACTGGGCTAATTGGTTTTGTATAAGAGGATTTGAATTTGGCTGTAAGAACCCCTACCTGCTGCTTATGTTTTAAAACAGCCAAGTCAAGTTGTTTTTTCCAACCCATGTCTTTCTGCAGAGTTACACCCAAGTAGGTGAAAGCATTGACCTGTTCCAACTGACATTTATTCATATGAATTTGGCCCCGGAAAGATCTATGTTCATTAAAGGACATGAACTTAGTCTTCGCCGTATTAATTTCTAAACCCCGAATACGGCAAAAATCTTCAATCTGGGGGGGCGTGGCTTAGCCGGCGATTATGGCGGTTGTGTAGAGCAAGAGCTCCGACCAGCCTGACTTTATCCTGTGAGATAATCCTGGCCCTGGGCTTCCTTTAAGCAACCCGACGAACCAGTATTGCTTCCTGGTCGGGGGACGGCGTCTGGTGGTGGCGGAGGTCCGGCAGCAGTCCTGAGAGCCTAGCGGGAGATCCGGTGACGTGACGAGGCCTGGGTGATCCTGCGCGGCCTGCAAAGCTGGGACCTCTATTTTGGGGTGGCCTGACTGGAGCGAGTTTGCCGGCGGCCGCGGTGGGAGAGGCGCAGCCCGAGAGTTCACCCCTGGCACCGGAGTGAATCGCACCATCACCCTCATCACTGGAGGCCTGCCTGGAGGTGCGGTGCCCTGCACGGTGGAGCAGTAACTGGGTCCTGGAGAGGCAGCGGGGGCGAGCCCCTGTTGGAGGAGAGAGCGCCTGGCAGTACCCTGGCTGAAGACGCCTGACAACAGTGGCTGGTGGTGAGTGGAGCGCGCCTTGCAGCTGGGGAACTCGGGGGCCAAATCGGGCTCCGGCGGGTGGGAGCCTGAGACACCTAGAAGCCGGAGAAGTGCCGCAGAGGGTTGAGCTCGGCAGGGGGCATCTGCATGGGGGTCTCCGAGACCGCTGAGAACACTGCTGGTGGCCAGTCTGGTGGGGCTCTGTGCCGGTACATGCGGGGGCGGACACCCACCGGATAACTGTAGATCGTGGCCGTGACTGGCCCTCCAAAACTGGACTGTAGTCTGCGAAAATCACACATGCGGGAAATATCCATAGCCCATACCGCATTACTTGCACGCCATGACACGAGGAGGAGCCGGAGGGGGCCAGGGCAAGCAGGGGCCCATTGATAAATTTACAGAGGCGGTGGGCCCTGGCGGCCCCTCGGCGCCCGTGCCCGACAACACAGAGCTACTTGCAGCGATCACGCAATCGAGAGACATGCTCGATGCTAGATAGGAGCTGTCGGGGCCGACGTCACCCTTCTCCGCCAGGACTTGCGGAATGCGGTGGAGCACATTACAGGTGCGGAGACTCGCATTTCGGAGGTGGAGGGCGACTTGTCCATCCTTAAACGAAAGGCCGCAGATATGGAAAGGTTCAGAGGGGCCTGGTCCTGAGGGTGGAGGACGCGGAAGGACGGGCCTGATGCAACAACCTGCGCTTTGTTGGTTTTCCGGAGGGATGTGAGGTAGATAAAGTGGAGTCCTTCATAGCCCAGTGGTTGGAGGGTTGGATCCCGGTGGATGCGCTGTCTAGGTGCTTTGTGGTGGAGAGAGCCCATCGGGCGCTGGTGCAGAAGCCCCCGGTAGGAGCGCGCCGAGGCCGATCATTGCCAAATTCCTGAACTATGCGGATCGGGATGTCATCCTGCGGGAAGCGAGAATAAAAGGCGCACATACGCATGAAAACGCTAACATCATGATCTTCCCGAACTACACGAGGCTTGTGCAGCAACAACGCCAGTCCTTCCTCATGGCCAAAGCCCGTCTTCGCGGCCTAAACCTCCAATACACGCTACTCTATCCAGCGCGGCTGCGAGTTGTCTACAAGTCCTGTACGCTGTTCTTTGACACTCAGGAAGAGGTGTTCCAGTGGACAGATGAAACAGTGAAGATTCGGATTAATTCAGCCAAGGAAGGAGAATCGGATTCTTCCTCGAGTGGGATTGTCAGGGAGGGACTCCGGAGCCAGCGTCGGCGCCGCGGGAGATCACGCTCGGGCGGGAGCTCGTGCTCGGGCTCGGCCATACGCCAGGAAGACCCAACACAGGACCAGCATCTAGATGCGTCTTGATGACAGAGGGACTTGAACATTGACCAATGTGTATGGTGTTTATGGAAGCTCAGGGCAATGTCGATTCTGGCTGGGAGTCCGTCCTGTTTAGCATGGGAGGGTGGGAGTGACAGCCTAGTTCCTATGGGTTGTCACTGGGGAAAGCATTGGAGGACGTGGTGCTTGCTCCCCCATTGGGGGCTAGGCCGCGATCCGTCCGCGACAGATGCTTCCATGTTTGGGAGGTGCGGGTTTGGGGAGGGGTCTTGTTTGCGTGCGCTCTGCTGCCTGCCGTTCGCCATGTACCATACCGGCTGGGTATTGGAACTACTAGTTCTGTGTATGTTGTATTGATGAAATGTCCAACGCTAGGGAGGAAGGGCGAGTAGGCCCTGGGTCACTACGAGTCATGAGCTAGAATGTGAGGGGGATGCTCAACAAGATAAAACGGGGAGCGGAATTCCGGTATGCCAAAAGTGTGGGTGTGGACGTACTACAGCTGCTTGGTCCCAAAGCACTGTGTCTGCAACGCTCAGGGTTTATACTGGCATTTCACTCTGGCTTCGCAAGGGGCTCCAGGGGGTGGCGGTCCTTATACATTGCAGGGTGCCATACATGCATAAGCGCGCCTGGACAGATACACAGGGCAGATACGTCGTGGTGCAGGGGGAGGTAGGCGGAGAAAGGGTGACCCTTGGTAGCGTGTATGCCCCACCGCCGCTACAGTGGTCCCTGGTTGAAAAGGTCTTATCCATGTGGGGCGAAGTGCCTGACTCTCTGTCCATTGTCGGGGGGGACTGGAATGATGTCATAGACAAGGGCTGCGATAGATGGCGAAGTGGGGCAGTGGTGGCCGACCAAGGGGTTGAGGGAACCGCCACCAGACTATCTGCATTAGTTACAGGGCTTGACTGGCTAGACGCTTAGCGACATAAGCATGGTGCACGTAGGGACTACATGTATTTTTCTGCGGCGCGAGAATCGTTCTCCAGACTGGACTATATTTTTATCCCGAGGGCGCATGCCTCTAGCATATTATCGGCGGAGATTCTGCCGCGGGCTCTATCTGACCACTCGCCAGTGCTTGCCTCGCTTTGTGTGGGCCCGGCCACGTAGCCGTTCTGGTGGCGAATGTCAGCCTGGCATTTGACCCTAGACGAGTATAAAGCGCACTTGGCGGTTGAAATAGATTACTACCTAACTGTGAATGCGGGGTCAGTGGACTCCCCGACTACTCTCTGGGAGGCCTTGAAGCCCACTCTACGAGGCGTAGACATATCCTGGCGCGCAGCTTCCCGGATTGAGAGACGAAAGGACCTAGTGCGGCGCGAGGCAGAGTTGGAGGTGCTGAAGCGTAGGGTTCGAGAGGTAGATGGCTGACCGGCTTGATGACAGCTGATGCTGGCACAAGAACAATACGCCTCGGTTCTGATGGACGAGGCGCGGCAGGCCTGGTTGGCGACTCGTAGTCGGGTCTACCAGTGAGGTGGCAAGTCCTGCAAGATGCTACATCGTCTATGCCAGGGTACTATGCATGCCCAGCCGCTGCCCCGGATTGCGACCACAGAAGGGGGAGCCCATGCTTGATCCCATGGAGATTGCGGAGAGCTTTGCCGGGTATTATGAGCCACTGTATGCACCCCGGGAGTGTCTAGAGGCCAGCGCTGTCCAGTGCTTCAGAGATGATCTCCCACCGAAAGCTGTCTCGGACGAGGTGAGGGACCTGTTGGACCGACCCGTGTCTGACGACGAGTTGGGTGCTGCCCTGGGAGAGCTAAACCCGGGAAAGGCTCCGGGCCCTAATGGATTTCCAGCGAATTTTTCCGGAGGTTTTCGGTTCAGCTGGGCCCGCTTCTTCGGCCGGTGGTAAAAGAGGTGTGCGAGAACGGGGCGCTCCCATCGGACTGGCGTCATGCCGAGGTTGTGGTCTTTCTGAAGCCAGGGAGACCCCCGGGGAGCCATGCATCCTACCGCCCGAACTCGCTGCTGAATACCGAAGCCAAAATCTTGGCGAAGGCCCTTGCCACCAGGCTCAAGCCGTATATTACAGACTTGATCCACCCGGACCAGGCTGGGTTTATGCCGCAGCGGGCTACCCGCCATAATATCAGACGGGCTCAGGTTGCAGTATCTGCTTGGAAATGTCTGGGGGAGCCGGCCGCGCTGTTTCTAGCGGACATGGATAGGGCCTTTGACTCCCTAAGCTGGACGTATCTATTTGCTTTGCTGCGCCGTCTGAATCTCGGCCCACGCTTTCTGGCATATGTCCAGTTAATGTATACAGACCTTACGGCATTGGTGCGTGTTGGGGGCGCGGTGTCCCGCCCGTTCCCGGTCCAAAGGGGGACGCGGCAGGGCTGCCCCCTCTCCCCATATTTATTTGCACTCGCTATGGAGCCTCTTGCGGCGTGGGTGCGCATTAACCATCAACTCAAGGACTTCCGTTGGTCGCGGGGCCTTACAGATAAAATAGCGCTGTATGCCGATGATGTGCTGTTTTTTCTCACCGACTTGGACCGCTCCGGGCCGCGACTTTTACGCATAATACAAATATTCGGTGAGACCTCCGGCCTCTATATGAACCCAGGCAAGTCCACGCTGTGGAAGCTGGGTGGTCAACAGAGTGTGGGGGACTGGGCGTCAGGCCTCCAGATGGCGACGGACAGGGTGAAATACCTGGGAGACTTCTTATCTGAAGATGCGGCTGTATCCCGGGATCGCAACCTAAATCCGGTGTGGGATCGGGTAGGTGAGGACATGAAGGTCTGGGCACGGATGCCGTTATCTATACTTGGCAGGTCTGCTATTTTCAAAATGGCGGCATTCCCACGCCTGGTGTACCAGCTACAGAATCACCCACATGTGATCCCACCCCGCTGGTTTCGGCAGATTAATTCGGCTTTGTGCGGCTGTTTGTGGGAGGGGGGCGTGGCTCGGGTGGCTCTGCGGATGTGCTTTTTAACTACATATACCGGGGGCCTGGCCATGTCGGACGTGCTCTCGTACTACCAAGCGGCGCATCTCCTTGTGCTGAATGACTGGTGGTATGGCGACAGGGGGGACGACACTTAATGGGCACGGTATCCTTGCATACTCTGCTGTATGCGGCACCTCTCCGGAGGTCACTTCCCTCAGCCACGCAGACGGTCTTTTTAGATTTGGAGGCAGGCGCTATGGCGATGGGCTGGTGGAATGTCCTTACGCAGGAAACCTCCCTCTGGCGCAATGGTCGGCTCCCTCAGCTGGATGCCCTGACGGGCTTCAAGGGATGGGATACCATTGGCATTTCGACCCTGGGCGACGTTTTATCCGGTGATACCCTAAAATCCTTTACGAACCTGCAGGAGGACTTCGAGATGCCCCGCACTCAGTTCTACAAATATCTCCAGTTTCGCCATGCCTTGAAACCCTCTTTGGCGGGCCTCGAACAGATCCCTGAATTCAGTCCCTTAGAAGCGAAAATTTTCATGGGAGAGATGCCCGATAAGAAGCTGTCGCGTATCTACCAGACACTGGTGCCTCATTGCTCCTCGGATTGGAGCGGCCTTAAGGCCCACTGGGAGCAGAACGTTGGGGACTTAGACGAGGAGGACTGGGTTGAGGCCCTCGAAAGTCCCAGGGGGCGGCAATCTCTATGCACCTGCGACTTATTCAGTTCCGATACTTACACCGCACATACTACAACCGACAGCGCTTGTGGAGGGCGGGGTTGGTAGCGTCCCCCGAATGCCTTCGCTGTGATCTGGAAGTAGGCACATTGCTACATACAGTCTGGGAATGTACATCGCTGCCGAGGTTCTGGGATGGGGTCCACCGTTGCTTAGATGAAGTCCTGTCCTGGGAGATACAGAGAGACCCTAAACTAGCACTACTGCATGTCATGGCTGGGGTTGGGGGAAACAGGTATAAACGCCACCTAATGCTGCTCGGATTTACACTGGCAAAACGCGATATTGTGAAAGCATGGAAAGCCCCCCGGGCCCCGTCGCTCACAGCCTGGAAGAACGGAATGGACTTCTGCATGGGTATAGAACAACCTGTATTTATAGCAAGGGGTTGTCCCAGGAAGCATTTCAAAATTTGGAAACGGAGGGCAGACTATCGAGGTCTGGACTTGGACCCACCGCCTGAGGAGGCCACCCTCCCGACAATATGAGGAGCTGGACTATGAACAGTGGCAGTTGGTATGTTATGTACATGGCGAAGTAAAATGTCTATATTCTATGCTTCAGGTGGGCGAGCTGGCACGCAGGGAGGGCGGGGTGGGGTGGGGGGTTGTACATTTACTATATCCTGTGTTTGACTTTCCTTATGGGGTTTTTTTCATTTGTTCTTCCTTTTTTAAATGTAACTGACGATCTTATTTATACATCGATGATGACAGTTGACTCTGGATGACCGGGCTATGCATAATATGTGAGTTCAGACAATAAAATCTGTTTTAAAGAAAACAAAATCTTCAAACCGATCAAGGGCTCTTTGAAGACCACTGGGCATCTTGGAAATAATGAAGGTATCGTCCGCAAACATGAGGATAGAAATGTAATCACCTGCCAACACCGGGTCATCGGTAGAGACCAGAGACAGGTAATCAGCCACCCCGTTGACAAAGAGTGAAAACAGAGTAGGTGCTAACACACAACCCTGACGCACTCCCCTGCCAACGGGGGAAGACTCAGTAACCTCACCCCTAGGCCCCCACCGGACCCGAGCATGTTTATCCTCATGTAGGCAGACGATCAGTGACAGCAGCTCCTGGGCCATCCCCATCTCCCTAAGGACACACCACAGTTTACATCGCTGTACCATGTCGAAGGCTGCCTTCAGATCGACAAATACTGCATACAGTGCGCCTTTCCCCAAAACTACGATCTTCCAATAAATGGTAATGAAACTGAAGACCTCGTCTATTGTACATGTAAGGGGTCGGAAGCCTGCCTGCAATGGTGTTAAGATTTGATTTTCTTCTATCCAGGACTGTACTTTATATAAAATCAACCTCCCCACGATCTTTTGCATGGAGTCTATGAGGCTGATTGGCCTGTAGTTACCTGCAACTGATTTGTCACCCTTCTTAAAAACTGGTATTATCTCAGCACCTTTCCAGAAAGGCGGGATTGGGGCACCGCAGGCAATAGCATTCGCTATGTACCCAATATATTGGCGCCAAGATGTTTTATTATGTAGAAAGACATCTGCAGGGACACAGTCGGACCCCGGAGCTCTTCCTGGTGTGACTGTATTCAATGCCCTATCCACCTCTTCTAAGGTAAATAACCTGCTAGTATAACATTTATAAACGAACGGTTCAGTGTTCCGTTCGTCTACTAGGGAAGCGTACTGAGGTTTAAAATGCTCCACCCAGAGATGCTGGGCTACATTATTCTGTGGGGGGTCTGGACGTCCACCCCTATCCCATTTGTAATTATTCCAGAATAGTTTTGGGTTTCTAGCCTCGCATGCTTCCTTTAGCCCCTGCCATCTCGCCTGGTCCCATATCTTTTTAGCTTCCTTAACAGCTTTCCTGTAGTAATCCCTCACTTGTCTTACAAAGCCTGGATCCCCCTTTCCTAGGGCGGATCCTAACTCGGCCCCGGCCTGTCGACATTTCTCATTAAACCAACTTTGAGTTTTCTTGATTTTAACATTCGTGGTATTAACGGGTTTTGAAAAATATGAATTCAGTCGGTCAAAGAGAATAATATGTGCCTCTATTGTCTGCAACTTCCAGTCCTGGCTGTCTTCACTAATTCCAAGTACTTCTAATGTGTTACTAACATCGTTATTTATAGCAACCAAAATATCCGGATACTCAATGATATTATGCCACTTAAGGTGGCGCATGTCATTACTTAGTACAAGGTCTTGGACCAACACAGCCTCCCTTCTGGATGTAGGTTCGCCAAACAACCCATCCATAATAGAAATAAGGGGATTATGGTCACTTTCCACTCGAGCAACTACAGCCATATCTTTCAAAAATTGCCACAGATTTCAAATGACTAGCAGGTAATCAATACGGCTAGAGTTATAACCATTATTAAATGTATCTGCCCCCATCCTATCAGAAAGTGTACATACGTTGGCGGCCCTCAGCTGAAATCCTATACCCAGCCCCTTCATTTGAATGGCCGCCTCTGTCCATTTTTTAATGGATGGGATCTCAAGGAACGGTATACCCCACTTTGAGTCTTCCTCTTCGGTGAGACACCAGTCCTCGAGCCCTAACGGCTCAAACGTGGTATTGAAATCTCCTGCTACTATCGGCCAAATATTACTGGGCATCAATTCTAACCAATGCTCCACAGCTGACACTACCTCCGATCTACTCCCTCCCGGGAGACCTCTTGCATAGATATTATATATATATCCAGGCGTGGACCCGCGGCTAGGCTGATTCTTACTGCGAGGATGTCATCATTAGGTATGGCTATTTGGGATACTTTGCAATGTAACGCCTGCCGAACCCAGATCACCAATCCCCCCACTGGCCGACCTTTATCTTTCTTCACTGCTGGAACCTGGAAATAAGATAACCTGGTCGAAATACCTGATCTACTGTCCATGTCTCCTGAAAGAGACATATATCGTGTTCTTCAATAAAATCAGACCATTCAGGCTGGGATACCTTGGAGGCTAGACCCGCAATATTTCAAGACAATAATGACATGCCATTCACGAGTTTCGAGGGAAGGTCCGCTATGGGAGATCTTCTATCCAGTTTTTGGGGCCGCCCTCAACTCATATACGCCCCAGTGTCTAATGGAAAATCTAATCCTCCGGCTCCTTCAGATGGTGATAGGTTAATGTTCAATGGAACTAAGGCTATTGTCGCAACGTGTGGCGGGATGCTTTCAGGAAGGGGGTCTGGTGGTCCAATTACGATGTTTACTTGTGCAGCCACTGTTGTCCTACCCCTACAAGGGATGACAACGGACTGCGCATCTAGGGACCATAGATGTTTGTGGGTAGTCTGACGTCAATCACAGTCTTCAAGGCTTGATAGCATGTCAAACCTACTTCTGATGCTAATAGCCCCCATATTCCCTGAAACAAATCTCCCCCTCCTGATGACACATGAGCTGGGGCCATGTAATTAACAGGGTAGAAATAGGTTAGAGGCAGTGTTTTAATTTGGGTTTCCGCGCATACCTGCACCCACCCACAGATATGATCGGCAGCTCTGCTATCCCTAAAATTGATAACACAATCGCCCCTAACAGCCTTTTTCCTGGCCCCCACCCAGTCCACCCTTCAAGCAAATAGGATCTCAGACGACACCATTGGAGGAAGTGGCCGATTAGACTTCCACGAAAGTGCATGCCACCATGTTTTATCATCTAGTCATAAAAACGCACAAGTGGATGCAACTCAATTTTTTGTGATCAGAAAGAAACTGTAAATAAGTATTGGTTGCCAAATAGACAGGGCTGTGAAAAGGCACATTGAAGGAAATCAAAAAAGTTATTTCAAATTTTGTCCACTATTTTATTTTGAGGCACACATGACATTGATTTACGTGGGAAAAATGTACAACTGGAAATGTGTAAAGTTTGTACCAATACCGCATTGAAGCAGGAGATGTGATCCTAAAGAACCATCTAGAAAATTCACCAGTTATTGCACGTTGTACATCAGTTCGAATTGAACATTAACTGATTACATTATGTGAAGAAAAATTAAAAGAAAATCTAGTATCCTTGGTGAGTATGTCAAATGTATTTTCAATCATTGCTGATGAAAGCGCTGAGATAAAGAACAGATGTCACTTGGAGTATGTTCTATAGACACAAGTAGCACCATAGATATCATCAGAGAAGAATTCCTTGGACTTGTAACCTTAAAATAAATGGATGCTATCTCAATTGCATATATGATTATGGATACATGTTCTAAATTTGAATTACACTTAGAAAAATGCCATGGGCAAGGATATGATGGATGCTCTACACTGGCAGGAAAGCAAGGTGGCGTTCAAACCATAATAAAGCGATAATATCCTCAAGCTGCTTTTGCTCACTGTACTTCACGAAAACTTAATTTGGTTGTTAATGACTAAAATGCTGTTACTGATATACGGAATTATTTTGGCACAGTGAAAGCCATCATCAAGTTTCTCCATGAGAATCCAAAACGAAGATCTTGTATTCTCACAGCAAAAAAACAAGAGGATTCAAAATTTTAGCTCACACTTTGAAGAGATTTTTAAGCAATTAAGCTTACTGGTTACTACAGCATCAGGGAAAACAAGTCAGGATGCATATCAATTGCAATGTTTCTCACGCAGAGTGAGTTTACTCTTTTGCTTGACCATAATTTCAGATTACTCATCAAGGCTGGAATCTGTAATGCTCTGTTCAGCTTGATAGCCTCAAGATGTGTGATCACGTACAAAACCTTCCGACTGTGTTCCATGATCACAGACAAAAGGGCCGAACAGCAATTTTAGGAAATGTTTTCAAATGTTCAAACAAGGGCATAAAATTGAACATCGAACTTTGTTTTCACTGGCAGTGTGGCCAGCAAGTATTTTGTTAAAATTTTGGTTCCGCTTCTGTGGAAGTTTACTATTGCTAGCCTACCTATGTTCCATTCATGGGCTCTATCAGTGCATCATTATAAAGCCAGTTTGGCAATGAAACAAGAAAACATTGAGTTTGTTCTCAATTTAACCAAAACACATAGCAAAAATGACACTTGAGCAATACAAATGCCATATTGTAAACATCAGAGAGATTTATGGCATTGAAAACCTGAAAGCTGAAGCAGTCACATGGTTTGAGATCTGGTCAACTGTAGTGTAGTTCCTATATTCCCAATAGGCTCTGCGCATTGGAATAATATATCCTATAGATTTGAAGTAGGACTTAGGTCGACTAGGCCTGGAATATATTAGACTTATTTGTGAGTGACAGCTAGCTCAGAGGTCACTAGAAACTTTCTCGAATACACAAGAAGGGATTCGTTTCTGACAACCGCATAAACATGACAACTTTGTTTCCCAAGAATAAGAAGTATCTCTAGAGTCGCGGAAACAATAGATAGATATTTCACTAAGTCAATCGTGCATGCTTTGTTTCACCAGAGGTGCAGAGAAATAGAGAGACGGGCGTTTTTCAATAAAAGTATTTATTGAACAGTCTTCTTTCTCATGCAGAAGAAATGAACTCCTACAATCATAATACTGGCTGTAAAGTATAATGCGTACAGCAAGAAGAGTATTACAAAATAATACTGTAAAAGCATGGTTTGGTTTCTAAGCCATAAAATACATACATAAATAACAAAGACTAAAAGTACACAACTGTGTTTCTAAAATACGCCTGCCCCAATGAACCTAACCTAAGTCTAGTACGAGGGAAGAAGTAAGTGAGGTGTAGTAAAGGTTTAGTTTCTTTATCAAGAATCTTTCCAAGATTTTCTCGTAGGGTCTAATCAGCTCCGTACCTTGGTTTAAAATGAAGGAGGTCTGGTATCTCTGTCTCCGGACTCGATTTCCCAACACCCCGCAAGGGGAGCTTGGAAACATTGGAGCTGGATTCTCAGCGAGAGAAAAGCAGCCTCTCTGTCAGTGCGTCAGCTGGAGAGTCGGCTTCCTTCGACTTGCTGTAGCGACCTGGTCGGGCAAGTAGATAGTCGAACTGCTCCAAACCACCATTTGTTTGCTAGGGCAAGTGTGGGCATATTTATACCTTGAATATGCCTGGTTTGACTTAGTCGGACATATTAACGTCACCAAAGAACAGTAGTTCTTTGAAAACGCCCTGATTTCTAGGACAAATCAATATTCAAGAAAGGGAATGTCCCTGACTGCTGAAGCCGAGTTTTTCAAGAAATCGCTGTGGCTTTTTGGAACTAGTGGAAGTAGCCATGCCTGTATTTGGATTGCATGGGCTATGTCTAAATATGGGTATGATTTCTATGCCTATATAAGGGCAATGTGAATTATACCTGTATAAGGGCATACATCGGGAAAATTACACTAGGGTCCTAAAAACGCTATACAACACAACAAAGGATGAGTAGTTTGACAATTGATTTCTGGGTTTGCTAAACCACACAGATTCATTTCCATCAGTCTAGCAAGCAATTCCCATTGCTTTCACAATACCAGTGACCACTTGCACAGTGGAAAGGTCTTTCAGCACACTGAGAAGGGTGAAAACCTGTTTGAGGTGGACAATGGAAGATGACCGATTATCGGGCTTTTGCATGATGAGCATACATCCAGCAAAAATTGATGGAAACAAACAACAGCTGAGTGAAAAAGTAGTTAATAAATTTGCACAAGACTACAGATGTTTACAGTTCCATTTTTAAAATCACTAACCAGTGAACAAAAACTGTATAAAACTACTCTTGAAAAATGTGATTGTTAAATTTCAGAAAGTGTTTCTACATGTTTATTTTTTTAATAATTCCGTTATAATACCTTGATCATGTGTGTATGAATAAAGTGGTGTATTCAATAGTGGTGACATAAAAACAGACTAGAAATTGCTAATCAGACGAAGGCAGCTCGATCCTTTCACTAAGCTTTTGCATCAAGTTTCTCAACCCTTTGCATGCCTGCACTTTTTCACACATTTCACTATGAGCTGCGCCTGCCTGCAGCTCTGATTTTTTCTTTGCCAACTGCATACATATGTTTTTTTACTTACATGCCGTCTATTCTAATAAAGCATAACATTTGCCAATAATCAAGTCCTTGATAAGTGTTAGGGACTCCTTAAGAGTTCTCAATGATAAATGTGCATACCAAGGTCACTGAAAAATAAAATAGCACCGGTACTCATCACAGAATTATCCTGCTCAACACAGGGGAAGTCTTTGCATTGTCACAAGTACAAGCATGTCCCCAATGCAACAATGCACACAACAATGTGTCTCATATGCATCAGTCTTGCGACTTTTGCAACTAGGATTAGGGCATCATCTAAGATTGCATCATGCACCAGACACTTATTACATATCTTGTGATCCGTTGCCTCTTTACTATTTAGAATCGATAGTGCACTAACATTGAGTCTTGTACTTAACCAAGTCTTTCTTTTCTTTTTTCACAAGGGGTCCTGATGCACCGGGAGCGGAACTGGACGGGTGCTGAAGGATGTAGATCACCCGGCCTCGCCAAAGTCACAGGTGAATTGAGAACTCTAAGCGATGTCCTCGATGCTGAGCGATGGGTCTCCAGGAAGTCGCAGGAAAGTTGGGAGCGATTATCGATGGCCTGAATGCTGGGTGAACGGTCTCTAGGAGAGCAGGAGTAACAAGAGACCATTTCTCTCGATCTGGTGAGAAGTCATGCATCGTCGTGTGTTTCAGATGTGGTATTTATTGCTGTTTTCGAGCCACGCCCCAACTCCAGCAAGCTGGGCATGTTTATGCTCTGTGGGGCTTTGGGGGGAACCCGAGGCACCAACGTTTTTTCGGGCATGAGGCATAACAGTTTTTGGACTACACAGGACATACAGTTTGGAAACACCTGCACACCATGGCCCCAGGGGATATTAAATATTAAGAACCATAGGAGCCGGCCGTGGGTGATGTAATAATACAATGCTTAGGATAGTGAGTGACCTACGGGCCTCGGAGAATATCATACAGGTCACCAACTAAACTGGACACAGAATAGCCATATAACCCTGTGAACAGTTGGCCAATGTACATATGAGACAAGGCACTGCATGGGAACCACGGTCATGACAACCACATTCTTGTATTGGCATGGCATCAACATCCTGCGATCCTGGGAAAATCACTTAATCTCTGCGAGTTTAAATCTGACCTGGTGTAAAGTAATCTGGTGCTCATGTATAGCACTCCAATGCCCTCAACCTGGGTTTGTTGTGTATATATAAAATGCAAAAGTACAGAAAATAAGTAATGTATAATTTGAACAGCAACATATCACTTTTTCATTAAATGCAACATTCATGGGAACAATAAATAATTACTTTTTGTGTGAGAAAGAAGGCCTTTTACAATGTGACAGTTTTGTTATATGGTTAAAATCCATCACTCAAGATTGACACAATGTCAGGGCGGTCTCCTACCACCTTCAAAGAAGAACATGCTGCTTCTGCGCGTGGAGCACACATTCTGGAACAATAATAACAATTAGAGTTACAGCTGACACGCTAGAGGTGATTGGGGCCTATGCCAAGATCTGAGCATCTCCATCTGAAGGTTCAGAGCAAAGCAATCCCTGCTACAAATGTAGTCAGGCAATAGGACGTTGGGAAAAAGCACTCCCTCTGCATTACATTCTCCTGGCCATTCAATTATTTGTCATTGGCTGGACTGGTAACACATTGGAGACAACCTCAAGATTAGCTTTTTTTAAAGTGAAATGTACATTTTTTTTAAAACCTGTGAAACAGCAATAAAACATGTCTGTTTTGAGGTTTCTCCTATACAACCCATGTGCTGTGCAGTGAGATGTATAGTTTACAGCTTAGAGGACTTACAATCCGGCCACAGCGCACATACGTTTTTTTAGTTGTCACTCCAAATTTGAAATATTTCCATTGCTTAGCTCCCATAAGCATCCCTTCCTTTCTTGTGTTATCTACTCCCTGGAGCGTGGACCTATATGTGTTCTTCCTCATCTTTGTTCTTCCTTGTCATATTGCAAACCAGACTTTTTTTGTTTTATAAGTGCTTCAGTATTATTTTTGTAAACAGTACGGAACATGGAGGACCTGGCTTGGCAGTTAAGGCTGGACTCTTCCTATTGGATCAGGTTCAAGATTGATTTGCATATAGCTGGGTCCACATTGAGGTGACATGATGTGCAAAATAACGATGGATTGGACTGCAGCCTTGAGTGATTACCAGTGGCTGAGATTATTTAAAGCATTCCATCCATCACTGTTTTGTATACTTATTGTATTGCCCTAAGTGGGATGGGTATGCCCAGATGTGGGTCCCATGCACACTGTGTTATTGGAACCAAGCTGTACCCAACAGATAAGCCCATACCTAGGGCAAAACCACTCCTGGGTTGCTTATGTTCATTCAGAGATGACCTAGCCTGGCACTTCGGACTAGACTGTCCAATTGGAGCAGGGTTGAGACTGATTTGTATATAGTTGGATCCAAATTGAGGTAGAATGGTGTGCAAAAAAGCGATGGATTGGCTGCAGCCTGTGTGAATACCAGTGGTTGAGATTAATTCAAGTATTCTATTTATCACTGTTTTGTATACACTTCCAGTATTATTTCTGGACATGCAATGTGCTTTCCTACTATTAACACAGGCATACAACTTCTTATCTATGTTGCTTTCACTCTGTCTGCAGTCTCTCATGATGCTTTAGCTCCTTACACCACCAACTGTACTGCTCCATTCTACCCTATTCTACACTACTCCTCTCTACGTTATTCCACTCTACACCACTCTACGCCACTGCACTCTACACTACTATAAACTCAATGCATATGTCACTCCACTCCATGCCACTCTACTCTATGTCACTCTACCCAATTCCACTCTACTCCACTCCAACTCACTCTTTGGCACTCTACTGTATGCCACTCTACTCTATGCCACTTTACTCTACAGCACTCTATGCCACTCCACTGTACTCTATGTCAATCCATTTCAATGTACGGCCCTCTATTGCACTCTACACCATTCTATTCTACCCTAGACACTCAACTCTACACCACTCTATCCAACTTCACTCTACTGTATGCCACTCTACTCTATGCCACTCCACTCCACACCACTCTACTCCACTCCAACCCACTCTATGCCACTGTAATCTAAGACACTCAATGTCATTTCATGCCAAACTACTCCATGCCACTCAACTCCACTCCACCCCATTCTACTCTGCGCCACGCCACTCTAATCCATGGCACTCCACTCTATGCCACTCCATGGCACCCCAGTCTGTGCCATTAGACGACACACAACTCTATGCCAATCCACTCTAAGCAATGCCACTTCACTACACACAATGCCACATTATGGCACTCCTCGCCACTCTACTCTACATCTCCCCACTCTATGGCACTCTACTCCACTCTACTGCACTCTACAGCACTCTTCTTTACTCCATTCCAGGCCACTCCATGCCACTCCACTATACTCTAGGCCAGTCCACACAGTGGCACTCAACGCCACTCAACACCACTCCACTCTATTCCACTCCATTGCGTGCCGCTCCACTCTACACCACTCTAGTCTATGCCACTCCACTCTTTGCCACCCTACTCTACTCTGCACCACTATACCCTACTCTAGGCAACTCCACTCTATGCCACTCTACTATACTCTACGCCATTCCATTGTATGCCACTCTACTGTATGCCCCTCCACTATATGCCACTCCACTGTATGTGAATCAACTTCACTCTACTCTACTCTATGCTAATCTACCCTACTCTACACCACTCCACTTTATTCCACTCCCCTCTATACCATGCCACCCTTCATCCCTCCTATCTATTCCACTCCATTCAACTCTACGCCACTCAATGCCACTCTACCCTTCTCTTCTCTATGCCACTCTCCTCTATTGCACTCTACACCACACCACTAACTTTCACCAATGCTGAACAACAACCATGCTGCTACCACCATGGCTAAAAGACATTGGCAAAGCCAATAACTCTACATAGGGGTTACCTACTGGCTTTACCAATGCTTGCTTAGATGACAATGGAATTTTCAACCAATGCTCAAAGAAATCACACCAGGTAAGAACATGAGCCCTGATCTCCTGATTCAAATGTTTACCATTTGCTCACGTTGAGTGATCAGGTCATGTAGGCAAAGGAATCTGATACCATGTGGTGCAAGATGAGAGAGCCACAAAATCAGGACATTTGGTTGAGAACGGAATAACAAATACTAAAAAAAGACAGGATGATGGATGAATTGGATGAAGGGGAGATGGGGAGGAAAGAGCAACATGGATCAAGGGGGCACTGTATTTGTTGTAGCACAGGAGGAGAGAACTGGAAAACAAATGCTCATGGAGTGCTTCAGCAAAAAGAAAAAAAGTAGCTCTCCCAAAGTGAGCAGTCAAAGGCTATAATCCACCCTGTCAAAGTAATGGTAAAGAGGCTATGCTCCAGGGGTAGGACAGACAAGAATACCAAGCTGAGACAAGGAAAGCCATCAAATAAGAAACAAGCGAATGAGAGTGACAATAAAGCTACCCAATGATAAGCAAAGGGCGGGCTCTATACCCCTGTGTGTTCTTGTTATGTCCACAATAGATCTTTTACAACCAGACATCCTACAAAGGACTTTCATGTGTAGACAAAACGGTAGAGGTTGCTAGAGAGATTATTACATTGGATGCCCTTCATGTTGTTAATGTTTATTAGTGTTTGTGGAAACCGATGGTCCTGTTTTCACAGGTGACTACCTGAAGAACTGAAGACTGACCAGTTTGTGAGTATGTGGCTAAGGGGTATTTTTGAAATTCCAATACCACTAGACTACTGACCCTTGTGGAGCCTGAAGAGAGAACTTCAAAGCGGTTGTGTGCTTAATATAATTATATACAACTTATTAGCATATTTTCTCTTGCACCTTTACTAATGTGGAATAAGATGTGGTTTATGTAAAAGGGAAGATACATTCAGCCACATTTATAAGGCAAAATAGATTTACTTTTTCTATGAAAACAAGTTTTCCCTTTGTTGAAATTACTTTCAGTTGTCCCCATGTCTTCAACTGGGGTTGTATTGGATAGCCTCTTGTGAAATGCTGGCCCTTTCTTTGTGCCTATGTGATTTTATAGAAGAGAAGTCACCCATTCCTACCTCAGTTCCCTGTTAAAAATTTAATTGTGTCATGCCTTCACCTTACCAGGAACAACATCATATAGGAGGGAAGTCAGGCAACAGAAACATATAAACCCAACATCTGGGTGAAGAGCTACAGAATGGAGGACAGAAGGAAGAGGATAAGCTACCCTGTTCTGATGTCATGCTTTGTCCTGGTAGGAACAACTAGGGGATCCAGAGGAGTCACATTGGCTGCCCACAGTTATGGATGGGGTTTGGAGCAGCCATTGGAGGTACTGAAAAACTGTCAAGGAGCAAACCAGTGCGTTTCCAGACTCCATTGTCCCAGGGCAGAACTTCAGCTTTAGACAAGTGGAGAAGTGTGGCTCAGTGGTTAGAGGCGGCAGACCCGGAAGCTGAGAGCGGCCGTGGACCAGGGTTCGATTCCTGACGCGGCAGGGTCTCGGGCTAAAAAATTCCACGGACTCGATAATTCTCGCGCCGGTGTCTACTCAACTCACGGGGTGCGACTCTGGGCAATAGCTTGCTTAATCTCCACTACGGCCCCTCACGGCGGGATGCCTGCCTTTCACCTTGTGGATACCCTGCCGGGGTATCTCACAGGGGAATACCAGGACGGGTTCCCTAAGCAAGCGCCCTGAGACCTTCGGGTGATTTGTGCGCTATATAAGTCAAATACATTACATTACATTACATTACTCACTCTGCAGTGATGCCTGCTGGACACACCAAGGCTCATGGTGTGAGCATCTTTATATCCTCGAGACCATGAATTATACAAAATTCCTCTTCTCTCAGTAAATGTGATTGATTTTTCAGAGGAGTGAGGTATCTTTCAGGATGATACAGGACTGTTCCACGAGGCAAACCCTTGAAGCCACACAAATGGAAAAGATAATCGTTTATCATGTTTATCTTACATGACTTCTAAAATAGGACATGTGTATTTCTTCCTTTCGTGTGACTTCAGATATTCTCCTTTTTAGCAAGTGGCACCATCTGAAGGGCTGACCAACCCAGGAAGTTAAAGGATTATAAGAATGGACAGACAGCCTAAGGTGGGGGGCGAAGTAGCTATAATACATAAGGACAGCTTTAAAGTTACCTCACTGGAGCAGCAATGCAACGCTAATATTGAAAGTTTGGTCTTTCAGGTAGACCTTCTTTCGCAACTCAGTTGGAAGTGGGCCTTAGTCTATCGGCCCACGGACCCTTTGGCCGAATTCTCACTCCAACTTACTGAACTAATAGGCCCCCTATGTTATCTCGACCAACAATTTTTTATTGTTGTGAGATTTTAATGTCCACAGTGAATGTACCACCAATATCGATGCAATGACGCTCTTGGCAGACCTTACCCTTCTGGGCCTAGCTAAGCTCAATGAAGGTCCAACGCACACAGCAGGTCACAGTCTGGATATAATTTTTTCTAATTCTTCTAACATTTTGTGCAAATCCCCTCAGCTGTTAACATGGTCAGATCATGCATCCATTGAATTCCTCATCCAGGGTCCCAGGCAGGTGAATGGCCCCAGCCCTGCCACTCACCATACTCGCAGACAATGGAAGAAAATCTCTCCGGAGCATTTCCAAGTCTCCTTCTTGGTACCTTGGGACGGTGAACCTGACAATGTAGAGGATGCTCTAGCTAAATATAATTCTGCTGTCACTTGCGCTATAGACCAGCTTGCACCTTTGAAATCACTTCCCAAAGCTACTAAGCATCCCCAGACAGCTTGGTTTTCCCCTGAGCTCTGAGCTCAAAAAAACAACAATGAAAAAAACAAGAAAGACAATGGCATAGTACCCATGACGAGAGGGAAAAAGACAGATTTAAGGCCCCCCTCGCGGGCTACCACAAAAATATAAGGACCGTACGGAAAGCCTGCATCGCATCCCAGTTAGCCCAGGCTGGAAATGCTCCCAAAACCTTTGACCGAATCCTTCAGTCCTTCACCAATCCCAAGGCCTGTGATAATCTAGAGGCCCCCTCACAATCTCTTTGCTGTGACATCCCACAACATTTTTCGCAGAAAATAGAGCTTATATACGACAAGATTGTCTCATCAGGAAGCCAGTCTCCGGTCGCTATGACATCCGACCTACCAGAACATGCAAACCTCCAGCTGTTAGAGAGTTGGTAGACGTAGAAGCATTACTTCATACAGTAAAATCTGGCTCCACCCTAGATATTATCCTGGTCAAAATCACAGCCTCCCTGTCCTGACAACTGTCTCCATCCATAAAGTTCCTTCTCATCTCTCCATGAGAGACGGTCATCTTCCTTTGGATTGGAAGGCAGCACAGGTTATGCCTGTCCGCAAGAACACCAAAGTTCCCCAGGCTGATTCCTCAAATCTCCGTCCCATTTAGTTACTCCCTCTCCTGAGCAAACTACTAGAAAAGCACATCAACAAACATCTGTTCGACCATGTCAAACTCACTGGCAGCCTAGATGCTTCCCAGTCAGGCTTTAGGACAAACACAGCACAGAATCAGCCCTGCTAGCGGTCACGGATAACATCAGGATGACCTTAGACAGGGGCCAGTCTACGTTTCTGGGGCTGTTGGACCTTTCTGCTGCCTTCAGATATTGCTCAGGAGACAGGAGGAGATTGGACTCAAAGACTCTGCCCTCTAGTGGATAATGAGCTTTCTATCCTCCCGTTACCAGACCATCAATCTCGACCCTGACCATTCTGCACCTATGAAAACTGACCAAGGGAGTACCTCAGGGCTCTTGTTTGATCCCCACTTTGTTTAATATCTATGTTGCTCCCTTGGCCAATCTCCTAAGGACCTGTGGCTTCATTCCCATTTCTGATACCCATCGTATCGAGTAAAATCAATACCAGAGAGTCGAGTCCCTGGTATGATGGCGCCTTACGTGCCCTGAAGGGAGCCTGTAGACGGGCGGAGAGGGCATGGCGGAAGACGTATGGGGCTGATTTAAAATCTGCATACGCCGCGTCCGTCAAGCTCTACCATCGAGCCATCTGTCGAGCTCGAGCGGCATTTTATGCCCCAGAATTTCGAAACAGCACTAACCCGTCGAAGGCCATCTTCAAGGCCGTGAAAGATCTCATGGCGAAGCGGACGACCCCTGTGGCCGTGAGCTCCATCTCCCATTGCGAATCCCTTGCTTCTTACTTTTTGGGAAAAGTCCAAGCTATCTATCGGACATTCCCTAGCATACGGATCGACCTGGGAAGTTCCAATGGGACACCTCACCAGTTTACCCTGCTCTCTTTTCCCCCTCTTACCTCGGATGGGTTTGACAAGCTTGCGTTGCAAGTTAAATCTGGCTCTCCATCTGATCCAGTAAGACCTGCTCTCTTCAGAGATCAGGCCTTTATGGGACGCCCTGTTGTGTGTTCCCTTGTCAACCTCTCCCTGGAGTCGGGTGTAGTTCCAACTAAGTGGAAGCAGGCGGTGGTATCCCCGATCATCAAAAAACCCTCCCTGGACCCGTCTAAGCCTGAAAGTTACCGTCCCATCTCGCTGCTACCCTGGCCGACAAAGATAACAGAGGCTCATGTCAATCTGGCCCTGTCAGAACATCTAGCCCGGACCAACGCCCTCGACCCCACACAAAATGGCTTCCGTGCTGGGCACAGCACGGAGACCGCTCTTCTTGTGATGGTGGAACATCTCCGTGCGAGGTTGGATGCTGGTCAAACGGCGTCGCTGATATTATTGGATCTCAGCGCCGCCTTCGACACAGTATCTCACAGCATCCTCCTGCATCGGCTCGAGGAGATTGGCGTCGGTGGTCAGGCGCTGCAATGGTTCCGCTCCTTCCTCGGCAATCGTTCCTTCTGTGTTGCCATCCCCCCCTTCAAGTCCAACTTCCAGCCTCTGGCCATGGGGGTTCCGCAGGGGTCCTCGCTGAGCCCCACGTTGTTTAATCTTTACGTGAGACCGCTGGCTGATGTCGCTAGGCAGTGGGGCCTAACTTTGGTCTCATATGCCGACGACACACAGCTGGCGGTTACTCTCAGCGGGGACGCGGAACAAGATGCCCCCAGGTTCCAGGATGGACTGAAGGCGGGGGCCAGCTGGTTGACGGGAAACTGTCTCCAGCTCAATGCCACTAAAACGGAAGTAATGATTGTCGGAAGGGGAGTGGAGTTGTGGGGTGACCAATGGTGGCCACCAGAGCTGGGACCTACTCCAATCCCGGTTTCAGAGTTGAAAAATCTGGGGGTCTGGCTGGACGTTGGCCTTTCCTTTGTAGGGCATACCAAAAGAACAGCAGCCTGTTGCTTTGGCCTACTGAGAGGCTTAAGACCTGTGCTTGAATTTTTCGATGCCCCAACCAGACAGCTGGTAATCCAGGCTACTATCATCTCTCACCTGGATTACGCAAGCTCTCTTCTGGTCGGGGCTAACCAGGCTGAGCTTACTCGCCTGCAACGGGTTCAAAATGCGGCGGCCAGAGCGATTGTTGGCCTGCCCAGATTTTGCCCGGTGACGAGTGTTCTTCGTTCCCTACACTGGCTTCCAGTGAGGAAGCGTATTCTTTTTAAGGTCCTTTGTCTGACCTTTAAGATCTTGAGAGGTATAGGCCCCGAAATTCTGTCCAGCTGTCTCTCCTTCTATGTCCCCGCACGCGCCCTCCGTTCTCAAGGACAGGCCTTTGTTGTAGTCCCTAGATTTAGGCTCAGCCGTATGGGAGGACGCTCCTTCAGCGTAAAAGCTGCACTAACCTGGAATTCTCTTCCGGTTGATATCCGTTTGCTGGAGGACCTCACGACCTTCCGGAAAGCAATAAAAACTTTTCTGTTTTAGCTGTCCCTTTTAGTCTTCTTTTCCCTGTTGTGTTATGTTTCTCCTTGTCTATGCGCCAGGACGCTCCTTGGCTGGAGTAGCTGTGCGCACAATAAAAAACAATAACATAACATAACATAACATGCCGACGATATGCAGCTGCTATTTCCTTTTAGCAAATTCACCCCAGCAGTTCAATCGGCCTTCTCCTCCGGCATGAGGGCTATTTCCAACTGTATGAGATGTATTTCCTCCAATTAAATGTCGGGAAGACTGAGATCTTGCTCATCGGAGCGCCCCCCTTACTGTGGACTGCCGAATGGTGGCCGGTGGACCTTGGTGCCCCGCCCCCTTGTCCCTTGTTAAGAACCTAGGCATCTGCCTGGACCAGGCTCTCACTTTAAAGGAGCACGCTGCTCAGACAGCTGGCTCCTGTTTTCATATGCTGGGCCTATTACGCCGAGTTTTTCCTCTGCTCCCTGATTCAACTTGGAAAACGCTGACGCAGGAACTTATACCGAGCCATCTGCACTACTGCAATGGCCTCCTGGTATCAGCCAATGAGTCCTCACTCTGCAGATTGCAGGTGGTCCAGAACACAGCGGCGCAACTGGTCTTGAACATCCACCCCAGGACCGCTTCCCACCCCCTTCTCCGTCAGCTCCATTGGCTCCCAGTACGAGAGAGGGTTAAGTTTAAAGTTTGCTGTACTGTTCACAAAGCCTTATACAATCTCGGCCGGCTAATTTTGCTGAGAAATTCACGCCGTATACGCCCTCCAGGTCCCTCGTTTCAGGAACAAAATCCCTGCTTGTGGTCTCCTGAGTCGGGAAAGCCAGGCTGGGTGGGAAGGCTTTCTTCCACCTTGGCCCTCTTTACTGGAATCAGCTCCCTTTTCACTTGAGACAATGCCCTGACCATCTCCAATTCAAGACCATCCTATACTGTTTGATTCTGATCCCGTCCATCAGCTTTTCTTGTTGCCCGTCCGAAGCGCAGAGATACCCCTTCAGGGGTCGATTCAGGTGCTATATAAATAAATAAAGAAAAGGCTGCCAACTGTTTTTGTTTGTGATAAATCCTCTGAGGATGGAAGTTTAAGTTATATTTGTCGCCAATTAAATAATAAAACAGGATACCTCATATTAATTAACCTTACTGCATAATGCTCCCTTCCTGGTCATCAAACTGCAAGGCAGCTGCTACTCCTTGCACGCCCTTTGCTGCGCCTGCCACCTGCCCTTAAGTTGCTGTGCTTGGTATCAGAGTCATCAACAGGGACAATACCTAACCAGGATTCTAGGAGTGTTTACTTACTGTAGGTTTGAAGGAGACCGCTGGAGGCTAAAGAGAATGGAAACGTGTCATCCCTCTCATTTCTTTGTGGGTCTAGGGGGTCCATCGTGTCACCTTTGCTAACCCTGGCAATTTGTTAAATCAACGTCAATGACTAACCCATGCCCCTGTACCTTAACTCCTTCCTTCTGGTTGGCTGTTAGTATGGCCATGATGAAATGTTACGCTAGGGACAAACGTTTGAATGAATTCAATGACATTGCGACTTCAGTGTGAGCAACTCAAACCCCATGTTCTTTGTTTCTGGTTATGGTGTTGCATGCTCGGTTCAAGTCAACTCTTTGGCCAACCGCCCTAACCATCTCGTGCCACAATTGCAGAGATCTTTCCGCTCTGTGCATCATTGTGCAAGAGCTCGGGTGCACCGTAGGAGTATGGTGGCTGAAATGCCTATTTTAATACTTGCTTTGCCGGTCGAAAGCATGACGTTGTTCCCTGGAACAAATGCAACAGCGCGGAGGGGGCGGTTCATGTGCTGTGGTCGATCAACCTTCACTTTAAGCCACAGAAGGGGTTCTGCTTTCAGCGGCGAGGCAGCGAGTGTATTTTTGAGTCATTTGTGCTTCAAGCCAACTACCGTACAACCCCTATTTTTAACAAAGATATTTGTTTGATGATGTGTAACTGCCGAAATAATTTCCACTGTGCTAATTGAATGCTTCTTGCGCCAACGTACACAAGATTAGGTGCCATTGTTATGTTATTTGTTATACCAGTTCCAAACACACATGTGCATACCTCTATGCTATGAATTGTAATGTATATGATCAAAATCGTGACACAATAGTTAACTAAGAACTGTCAACATTACTCAAAATAGGTCAGCTGTGGCCAACTAATTATTAACGTCAGATGAAACTAAAAGACACCATTATTGTTTACAAAGTAGCAGATTGAAGTCGAGTAGTTCATCCAGTGCGTTTTGTTCTGAATACACAAATCACAATTTACCAGTTCTTTGCAGATCACACTATATTTCCATTTACGGAATTTAGACGCTTTGCTAAATTTCTGTATAGTACTATGCCAAAACTTAATAGCAAGTTGATAATTCGTTTGCTTTTTAAAGTGCAACAGTTTATTGTAGAGTCCTGCAATATTTTTCATTAAAAATTAAGCAAAGATATTTCTGTGTAGATCAAACAGTGCGTGGAACATTCTGGTTAACTGATCAACGGTCTGTAAACCTAAGGCATAGTTGCAACACAAACATTATTCAATTACGGGATTCCACTACCTCATATTCATGTTAGAAATGTATAGCAATTGTATGCACAGGAAGTTGTGTTTTATGTGTGACTCAAAAGAGGTGCCTGCCTGGGATGTATGTGAATGTAATTTACTAAGGGGACTATTGGACGAAAGCACGTTTTTGAAAATCGGAATTAACGATTTTTACTGTATCACTACTTTAGAATTCGCGAAGTGTGAGGTGCTCAGCATTCACAGCCACATGCATCAAAAGAAAAATCGGTCGCAAACGAGCAGATTCTCAGAATCTGCCCCTTTCCGACCGATATGTTTGCATTTGGGATGCATCATGCCAAATGCAAAAATCGCATTTTAAGTAATCTCTCAATTGCGATTACCTAAATTACAATTGCATTCAAGGAATCGCAAATTGAGATTTCTTAAATGCAATGCATTAAAGTAAAAAAATCTGCGATTTCGCTAATAGGGGGTGCAAATTACCACGAAGTTGAACTTCATGGTAATTTGCAAAAACTTTGAAAAATGCACTTTTGAGCATTTTTCAAAGTTTCATGTTGTGCACACACATGTCCTTAGAGCATGTGTGTATGCAACATATGTGCACAAATCGATTTCAGGGGTACAACAGGGTGTCCTTTCGATACCCTTGCACCCTGAAATTGCATGGGCAATTTGTGAGGACCTATTGGTACTCGCAAATTGCGCATGCAATTTAACATTCATTCCTAAGGGCCCATTGGAATGAATAGGAAGCCATTCCCTATTTGAGACTCGCAATTTGCGAGTTGCAAATAAGGAATGTGTAGGAATCGTTATTTTTACAGCGATTCCTACATGCATAGGCTTTTGCGAGTCCTTAATTGCGATTCCTTAATTATCGCAATTAAGGACTCGCAAAATCCTACCTTGATGCATGTGCCTGTCAGATACTAAATAGCGATTTCTCAATATTCACACATTTTTTAATTATGTTTCCTATTTCTGATTTGTTTTCATTGTAAATAGCAAATTAGCAATCACTAATTTCAAATGTTGCACTGTCTTCGAATTATCTCATCGCTGTTCCAGGAACTGTACCAAAATCATTCATTCGGTGTGTTAGAAATTGGATTTCTGGTTTCCTGGGGTATGAGCTCTTATCAAGCAGTAACCACAATCCTAGTCAGTGTAAGGCACAAGCAGACCACAAATTAACCTGTGCTCACCCTCTGGTAGCTTGGCACAGAGAAGTCATGCTTAACTTTAGAGGCAATGTGTTAAGTATTTGTGCAACTCCTCAAACAGGGAAAACACAAGACAAAAAATTCCACACCAGGTAAGAAGCTAACAAAACATTAGACCAAACAACACAAATCCAATGAGTAGAACTTGAGTTATGAATTTTAAAAGATTAAACTACAAAATAACACTTGGAAAAAAGAAATGCTAACTGGGGATAGTTGATTGCGCCGGTTCGGAACACAGTAAAAATTTAGGCTCACTGCAATGGAGCACGGGTCGGCTACAGAGACCTAGTTAGGCCCGCTAAACCAAATGACCTTAAATCCTGGTTGCGGAGCATTTGCGTGGATTGGCATTGAAGATGCATCACGCAGCAAAGGCAGTGCATCAGTTTTAAGATGTGATGAGGCTGCAGTGCAAGGTCCTAATGCATCTGCATTGAGGATCCTGTCGACAGGACTTGCGAAGCCAAGGCTGGTGTCAAGGAAGTGAGGCGCAGCTGAGATGATAAGTTATTTCTGATGAGCAGTGATGCTGCGATACGTCAGTTTGACATCAGCATTGAGGCTGCCGTTGATGAATACGAGGGGCATGCGCTCAGAAAAGCACTGCACAGTGGCAGTTCCGAAGGCAATGCATTGGTCCCAAGATGTAGGATCCAGCGACGATGCAAGTCTTTTGCGATGGGTCCAATACAGGCAACAGTTGTGGAGATGCGTCGGTTCTGCTCAGGGAAGCCTAGCTCAGCAGTTGGTTCCACTGGCAAAAAAACCTTAGTTCCACTTCCAAGGGTCCAGGACAGGGATGGCACCACTTGGCAGGGTAGACTCACAGATGGCAGAATCCAGGTGCCGAAGCAGATTGGTTGGAAGCCTTCTATGTCCCTGAGACTTCACATCAGCAGGTCAGCCAGCTAGCCTTTGCAGTCACTCAGGGTTTAAATGATGCAGGTCCAGTCCCCTCCCTCTTATCCTAACAGGATAGCCCATCAAATCCCACCTAAGCTCCCAGTATGTGTGGCTGGCTAGGAGGAATACACAAAGCCCAACAGTCACCCACCAAGCTTGATCCAGGAATATCTTCCCATTTGGAAATCCTGCCTATAAAATCCAATAAGGTAATCATAATGTTAAGTGAAAAATGAGGTTGGGAGTTTTTCATTACCAGGACATGTAAAACTTAAAAAGTATACGGCCTGCCTTTTAAATAAAATTATCCCTGCCCTTGGTTGTCCAGGGTCTACCTTAGGGGTGACCTATATGTATAAAAAGGGAAGGGTTGGGCCTGGCAAAAGGTTTATTTTGGCAGTTTGACATGGAAGCGTAAACTGGGCTCACAGACTCTGCAGTGGAAGGCTTGAGACATCGTTAAATGGCTACTTAAGTGGGTGGCACAATAAGTGCTGCAGGCCCACTACTAGCATTTCATTTACAGGCCATAGGTATGGGGGCTACCACTTTACCAAGGATTTGAAAAGTCAAATGGGGATGAACCAGTGTTAACGTGTTTAGGGGAGCAAGAGCAAGCACTTTAGCACTGTGTGGTATAGTTGCAAGTATGGCTTTGTAAGTATAGCTCTAAGATGTTAGAATAGTGTAGGGTTCCATTTGTTGTCAAGGACAGCTTGTTGAGGTGTCTAGAACGTGCATCCTGTGAAAGGGAGAGTTAGAAGGTGGTCTTAGAAGTGGATGGAACATTTCCTGCTGCTCAATAAACATAAAGAGAATACATTACTTTTGCATCATCACACACATGTGAGGACCCTTCTATCCACATTGGCGATGAGCTAAAACAACTCACATTGATACAGAAAGCTCATCATTTTCCACTCTGGCACTCACCTTTTTATTACTCATCCAGGACGGACACATCAGGGAATTTAAATGTCTACCTTGGAGTAATTCAAAAGGTACCTTTCCCATGACTGAATGTGGAGGTGTCCAATCCTCGTCGCCAATATGGAAAAGAAAGTCCTCCCACATGGGTGATGTAATAATGTATTTTAGACAAGCAGGTTCTGCATTAGTAAAAAAATAACAGCAGAGACTCCAAGTTCATCTCAATGCCATGCCCTTGAAATATCCATGTTTTAAGTTCAGAAAAAACCAACATAAGGCAACATGGGATCTTGGCTGAACGATTAATTAAATGAGAAAAACCATGTCTGAATGCAGTAACATGAACCCATCTGGTATTTCAGATGTTACTCTGACAGAGCAGGATCTATGCCATGGATTTTTAAAGGAGCAGACAAACAGGCGTAGACAAAGACACAATGATATGCAGCTAGAGGCTTTATGTCGGTCAGTAAGAAGGTTAGCATCTGCAACAACGACGATATGTAGATGCACCTCTAATATGCCAGTGGAAAAGGTACATAAGAGCAATGATGAAGCCAGAAGTCTGGCACAAATTACACATACGTTTGAAAAAATACAAACATCTCATGTTTCTAATAGATCCAATATTGGCTAAAAAGAAAGTGAAGAAGTATTTAGTATTAGTAGTGCCTCAGTTACAGCTTAGCCTTGTCTTACTAGAACAGCAAGCAGTCCAACTTTACATGGTGGATCTATTTTAACATCACATGCAGTTGATCAATCTGTTTAGAGTTAATAGGGGTAAATAATAACATTTGTAAAACATTTTTAAAGCAATAATGTTCTAAAAAATGATAAGGAAGTTCTGAATCTCGTTATGTAGCCACAGAGAAAGGCATAGTACGTTTTATTGTTGATGGCAAAAAAATAATTTTTGTTGACAAATATAATAGTAAAAAAAATACACATTACTACAAGAACAAGTCATGTTGTTTTACCTAAACAATAATTGTTAGACATACCAATTCTGTATTTTTAGCCTTCCGCAGCTCTGGTAGCATCTTATCTGGGTGCGGAGGTCTAGTCATATCTTGATTTTCACTGTCAGACTCATTGAAGGCTATTTACGAAAGCTAGTCTCTCCAAACTGTAATATTGTATAGCATTGGACATGGTGCAATAATTTCACAACATGTTGCAGGATCATCCTCCAATGCACCACCAGACTTATGACAACAAAACTTTTGTTTCAGAAATCCAAATTTCCTTTCTGTAACTGATCTTGTTTGTGTGCATTACTGTACCAACTCTCTCTGGCAAATCTTTGTTGAAAATAATGAGAAAGAATCTAGGGTTGCAAGGAATATCCCCAGTTAGCTAAACAAACATAAAATTATTTAATATTATAAAGTAGCATATTTTTTCAGTAACAATGGAATGGTGTATTATGAAAACATCCGTACCAATCAACCATCGATCTCCAAACTCTCCTGTAGCTTGTCAGTTTTATAATGTACAATGTTTAACAAAGTTGAAATCTTGGGTGCTTCCTGGAAACCAATCTACAATATTTGTTGTGAGACATAAGGCATTTTAAACCACCTAAATATTTAGGGAGTGTTGACATTTTCTATTGCAGTATCCGTATGCTGATGGTGGACAAATGAGGATATGTGTAACAGCCACACGTCCATTTACATTTGGGAAAGACACAATAGACTTAAAAGACATCTTTGTGGCTAGTGATTTGGATGGGGCACGAGGAAAAGAAATATGGACATTTCATTTGCCAAACATTGCATCTTGAAAGTTCTTAAATATTCTAGAATGAGGGCTCCGCGATATCCCAGAGCAGCAGCTACTGTGTGCTGATAACTCCCAGATGCAAGGCGGTAACATACACCTCACATATGTGGAGGGATAGCATGACTATTTTGAATGGTACTTCCTAAGTCTCTAACTCAGAAAATAAACCTAAAGTTATCTCCTTACTAAACCAGTACTTACTTAACACCTGTTTATCTGTTTGTTCAAGCAAAATAAGCCACAGTCTAAAATTTTCTCTTATCTTCTACCTTTTCTGCTGGGCTCTTAAAATGCCCATGGTCCTCACCATAACTAGCAGTGCCTCCAGTGTGAAAGATCGCAATGCATTCTGGGTGACCTTATGACTCGTTAGCACCTGACTTAAGTTGGTGATAATTTCCACATGCAATGTGTTGTTTTTGTGACCATTCACAAACTGCAAATGCATGTTACATCCGATTTGTGATTTGGTAATTGAGATTAGTATTTTAGGTTCTTCAAAAAGCAACCACAAAATAAGAAATTGACAAATATAAAGTTTGCTATGCAAATTTTGCTAAACTACTTTTACTGACTCATGAACCATCAATGAAGACTATTTAACGGCAGCAAACCAACCATTAAACCTTCACATATCCCTCAGACCATAAGTTCAGCATTGATTTCAATAAATCAGTCCCTCATAAAAATTGTTTTTTTTATTGAGTAGCATCATAACAAGAACCCATACATCTCTTACATAATCTGAAAATCAGTTAAACATGACTATTTATAGCTTGTAAAACCAAATGCCTCTTTTTGACTTAGAAAACAGATCCAACATTTTGCAACTTCATCCTTATTGAACTCACATTTTCAAAAGACAGTAAGTACATAATTCCATCTAGACTAAGTGGTATTGATAACATACTGTGCATTCAGATCCAATAAAGTGCTTTTCTTCTTAGCTTCCAATAAAAAAGATCTAAATCATCATACAGAGAAACAATTCCCCCCCAAAATATTCAATATCGTATTAAAGTACTTCAAATCTCATTTCACTCTTGTCCATAAATTACTCATGATATGAAATCCTGTTTTTACTAATTGGGATTCTCCATCTTAATTCAGACAAACATAATATCGATAAACTATTGTGTAAATGACTACCCATAAAGTGCATTTATCCCTACCTAACACCAAAAAAGAACTAAATCCTGATAAGGTGCATCAGCAGTATTTATTCAACTACTTTATCACCCTTAAATAGAGTCTTAGCACTGACCATTACATCGTATATATGACTACAATATAGATTTCATCATTATACACAATTATTCTTAATTTGTAGAATTGATATCTTCTATTCCTTCTGTGTTATATTCGCTATCCCTTCTTAACCCAAAGAAATAGTTCATGTGGAAGATCGATATTCAAAATATATATATATTTTTTTGTCCTCATTCACCTCAGAAAAAGAAAAGGATGTCCATTTTTTCTGCCCTTATCATTTGAGAGGGTTACCAACCGCCAACGGGCATACTCCAATAGACACCAACCTTTCTGCGGCTGTGTCTCACACCCGGTATGACACCGATACTGCTTCATTTTCTGAAATCGGTCAAGGCCCTGAAGCAGTCCAGGAGTGTTAGCCGGTGTAATCATTGGACGTGAACTAATACTAATATCAAAAATATAACCTCAACCATTAATTCATACACTTTCCAACCAAACAGTTAATGGTTTGCAGAAAGCTTTCTTTGTGGACTTTTTACCTGAAAGATCCATTCTAGATATATATATATATATATATAAGGGATTCCAGTCAATCTGAGGTGCTGTGAAATTATATTGCTAACCCATTTAAGGCAAATTTCCCTTCTAGCCAGTAGTACTGCATAAAATAACAAATCCCTAGGGGTTCCTGTTAACTCATCATCCACTCCAAAGGTAACCAGAGAAAGGCTTACCTTCATTCGCCGACCCAGAATACCTGTCATGGTTGTTTCTACTTTACCTCAGAACTCACAGATTTCTGGACATAGGAAGAACATGTGGAAATCGGTTGCCTTTTCCAACCCACATTTCTCGCAGCTAGTTCGACTTCCTTTCCCCATCTTAGATAGTTTCTCTGGTGATATGTAGGCCCTATGAAGTGAGAAAGGTGGTTTCTTCTCACAAAAGTGGGTTTAACTGTGATGTAAAGACTGTGCATAGATACTTGCCAAATATTCTGCAACTGGTCACAAGTCAAGTACTTTCCCCACATCTCCTCCGCCAAAGTGAATTCTCCATCCATGATGTCTTGAAGGAGCCAATACCAAAGAGATACTTATTTACCTCCATGTGGTTTACTCATCAGTTGGTCTTCCAGAATATTGCCAGAGCCCAATGATGATGCCTTGCTTTGCGCCCAACTTTTTAATTGTAGATACTTAAATACTTCTTCATAATAAAATACTGTGCATTTAACTCTCATAAAGTGCTTTCCCTAGTATTTCCGAATTAGAGTGATTTAGATCTTAATTCTATAACCCAATTACCTGTTTCCCCTCAAATCTCACTCCTGGCCATACCTGGTCAACACACCACATTCGGGGAAACAAAAGTGTTATCAATAAAGTGCAGTGCTTTTAACTTGCTGTGTTTTTTTTTTTTAATTCTTAAACCCACATTGTCACACTTGTAAAATCTGCATTAAATCAGCTACTTGGCTTTCTACTTTATCAATATGCTTCCATACAGCTGAAAATCGTTTAGTAGCACCCACCCTTTTTGCATAGACTTCCTCGAATGTTTTTGTTTGAATGATTTTATTATGCTAATTTTGATAAACTAGAGTTAAGTTTCAATGGGGTAATCTACTGGACCTGGATAGTAAAGCAGTACAATAAACAAAATGGTCACAGTAGCAACACTTTAGAAAAAATTGCAAATCAAAGCATTCACTATATTGAATAAACAATTATTGCAATTAATGCAGTTTATTTTTCTTGAATCCACTGATTAATGAAAACAGCATAATCATTATCAAATTTAGAAATGTAGGTGCTCGGGACAACGGACCTAGTGCTTGGGAGAAGTGCATTGGTGAGGGTAGGTAAGGATAGGTAATGTGTCATGTATATATAATATTTACATACCAAAACCTATACGGTCTATAACTGGCTAATTATTATTTACAAATACATAGCATCATGTCAACCCTTATCAATGAATCTCAGTGGTCAAAGCTTGTTGAAGAGAAACAGTCAAAGTTTCGACCCCTTCAAGAGTTCTAGGTAAGTAAGTCCTTAGCTTGAGGTCTTCGTCAGGACAGGGAGCACCTACAGGTAATTAAATGCTCCGTGTTAGTAATCAATCAATGGAGGTAGAAGCAAATCTGACTAAAAAACATGAATTACCAGGTATGGAGTCAGGGTGAGCAATCTAGCTGAACGAGATCCAAAAGTGGGCACATTGAAACTCCTCAGTAGGAAAAGAAAAGAAGAGAACGAACATCTAACTACAAATCTAAATTCCAGTGAGGGACGTACAGTTAAAATACCCCGTGTGCATAATTGCAGGCTCCAAAGGTCGTCCGACCATAAAAGGGAAGCCATGCAAAGAAGTGCTTTGAAACAGCTAAGAGAAACAGAGGCTGTAGGAAACTGAAAACCCAGCGTGTGTTGTCAAGCATTCATGCATTGCGCCGGCAGTACAAATACGCTAAAGCGCATCCAGAGAAGCACTTAACACCAGTAAAAACCCCGGTGGCGAAAGTAAGAAATATATCCTAATGAGCAGCCACAGTAACCAACATTTGTGCGCCATTACCTCAAATAAACTTTAGCGGGCTGGAAAACATCCGATATCTAGAGAAGGATCGAGAAATATATATATATCTATGCCATCAAAGTACCGTGTTACCGGGCTAAGTTAGAGAAAACAAAAAAACAGACAAGCCGTGTGTCCTACCTTCATCTGGCTCGAACGTCCTGGGTCTATGGCAAAGAGAAGCTCAGTACGCGACCCGGTTAAATCCGTAGGTGCGACTTGCATGAAAAGTGCAGCCGCTCACTACAGGCACGTTGAACGTTGCCTGGCAGGAATGGGGAGTCTGTTTTCTAAATAGAAGACAACTAATAGGGATTATTCAATATCCCGATGAGTGCAAGAAGAATTTTACAATAATCTTATTTATTCATGACGGAAAGCAGAGTGACTTAAAACTAATATAAAAAATGACCAAAGAATGCCAGTAGGTCATATAAAGGAGACAACTGGGTGAGTACAGAGTATAATTACATGGTGATATTAAATCCTAAAAGCTGGACGTTGGATCAATGTGAACAATGCATAAATACACCCCAAATGCAACATGTATAATCTCTAGCATACATGTATGTGCTTCACAGAGCATTTGATGTTCAATAAAGTATTTTTCAATACTCAAATATTTTGTGAATAACTGAAAACAGAGTGGCTTGAAACCAAATTAAATATGATCAAAGACAGCCAGTGATTCAGTTAAAGGAGACAACTGGGTGAGTACAGTGTATAAGCAGCATGGTGATATCAAGTCCTAAAAGCTGGACGTTGGATCAATGAGAACAATGCTTAAATACACCTCAAATGAAACATGTATAATCCCCATCAGAGCTGTAAGTGCTTTACAGAGCACTTGATGTTCAATAATCGGACCAAAGTAGTTGATGCATAAACACGTTCAACATATATTCAGAGTGGACTTGCATGTTCATAAAAATAATGACATAGTCAGCAGTAGTAGTGTAGTTACATGATAGACTGAGTCATAAAACCCATATCAGAAGTACATGTGTGCCTTTGTTCATAGGACCAAGGGGCACAGCAACGCAGTAAATAGACAGGGAAACCCAGGACCAATGGCCCCACTTGTATTAGGTGTAGTGTTCAAGACACTACATCAGGGAACGGACCCATACACTATTCAATACACAAGACAGCCAGCTGGTCATTAGTAGCATCCAATTTATTAAGCCCACTGTTGACAGTATCCAATGTGTACATCCATTTACACTTTCGAATATTCAAGATGGAGTTAACATCACCACTCTTGGGGCCCACAGATATCTTTTCAAGAACCACCCATTTATGGAATCTTTGTGGTGACCCAGTCTTTGAAAATGATCAACAAAGGGTGCCTTGACAGCCCCACACCTTATCCTGCTACAGTGTTGCACTATCCTGGGCTTAACCTTTTGTCTTGTGTGGCCTACATACATAGTGTCGCAGGGGCATATAATGGCAGATATCACATCTGTACTGTTGCAGTTTGTATGTGCTAGGAGGTCTATGGTATGGTGCTTGAAACAGAGCTTCTTGGTTTCAATAGTGACTTTTCATGCTTTGCAGTTTCCGCATTTAAAATGGCCCACAATTTCAGGTAATTTCCACAGTGCCTGGATCGTAGGTTGGGCTGGTGTCTCTAAAAGCGATTGTACCATATAGACTTTGATATTTTTTGCTTTTTTGAAAGAATGCATCGGTGCATCTTTTTTTCTCCAGATCGTCTGAGACCAATGTCCAGTGTCCATTTATGATCTTTTTAATCTGATTGCTACGGGTGCAAAATGTGGTCACACATATCATCCTGTTGATGTCATCAGTAGGCAGTTGTTTGGGTGTGAGCAGGGCGTCTCTGTCATTAAATCAGGCTCTCTTCCTTGCTCATTTGACCAATCTTTTGGGGTATCTATGTTCCACTAAGAGATTGATGAGATCCTCCGATTCTGTGAAAAAATCCTCCTTACGTGAACAGTTCCTACGGATGCATAAGAATTGCCCAAATGGCACGTTGTCTCTCAGGTTCCCAGTATCGTGACTGGAACACCTCAAAAGCGTGTTTCATTCCACTGGCTTTCTATACAACGTGGTGTAAAGGTGTTAATCGCTACTTTTGATTGACATGTCAGGAAACTCAATGGTGTTTCAGTCCCAATGATGTTATCTGACCTGCCATTGAGCACCTCGAAAAAGATTTTCTGATCATTGGCAGTGCCCGTCCAAATGAGAAGCACGCCATCTATGTAGCTTTTCCAATGTGATACGCTGTCAAAGTACCGATTGGTCTGGTTAAAGATAAATTGCTCCTCAAACTCATCCATCTATAGGATTTCCAGGTCCGGGATGAAGGAAGCGCCCATTGCGACCCCTTTAGTTTGAAGATAAAATTCCCCTTGGAAAAAGAAGAAATTCTTCATCATTGCCACATCGAGTAATTGGATTATGAAATCTGTGGGCACAAGTGGAGGTTGGGGCCTCTTCTTTAATGCCTTACTCATCACTTTCAGTGCCAGTGGAACGCAACACCCTTTTGAGGTATTCCAGTCACCATACTAGGAACCTATGAGACAACCTGCCATTTGGGCATTTATTACGCATCCATAATAACTGTTCACATAAGGAGGATTTTTTCACAAAATCAGATGATCTCATCAATGGCATAGTGGAACGCGGCTACCCTAAAAGATTGGTCAAATGAGCAAGGAAGAGAACCTGGTTTATTGACAGAGACACCCTGCTCACACCCAAACAGCGGCCTACCGATGACATCAACAGGATGTGGAGAAGTGTGGCTTAATGGTTAGAGCGGCAGACCCTGATGCAAAAGTCTGGCCCGGGACCAGGGTTCAATTCCCGCCTCGGCGGGTCTTGGGCTCAATTTCCTCGGAACTGTTAATTCTCGCCTCGGTGCCTATTCTAATCATGGGTCCCACTCTGCAACTCTGGGCAATAGCTTGCTTAATCTCCACAACGGCCCCAACAACGCTAGGATGCCTGGCTTCACCTTGGGGGTGCCCAGGAGTGGGCACTTCACAGGGAAAGGCCAGGAAGGGTTCCTCAGCGGTATTCGTACAAGTGCCGAGATTCCTCAGGGTAGTCGTGCGCTATACAAGTTCCTCTACATTTACATTTACATGATATGTGTGACCACATTTTGCACCCACAGCAATCCGATTAGAAAGATCATAAATGTACACTGGACATTGGTCTCAGACGATCTGGCGATAAAAGACCCACTGATGCATTCTTTCAAAAAAAGTGAAAAATATCAAAGACTATGTAGTACAATCGATTCTAGAGACACCAGCCCGACCCACGATCCAGGCACTGTGGAAATTACTTGAAATTGTGGGCCATTTTAAATGCAAAACTGCAAAGGATGCAAGTTCACTATTGAAACCAAGAAGCTCTGTTTCAAACACCATACCATAGACCTCCTAGCACATACAAACTGCAACAGTACAGATGTGATATATGCCATTATATGCACCTGTGACAATAGGTATGTATGCCAAACAAGACAAAAGGGTAAGACCAGGATACTGCAACACTGTAGCAGGATAAGGTGTGGGACAGTCGGGGCACCCTTGGTTGATCATTTTCAAAGACTGGGTCACCACCAAGATTCCATTGAATGGGTAGTTCTTGAAAAGATATCTGTGGGCCCCAGAGATGGGGATGCTAACTCCATCTTGAATATCCAAGAGTGAAATGGATAAACACATTGGATATTGTCAACAGTGAGCTTATTGAATTGGATGCTTCTAATGTCCAACTGGCTGTCTTGTGCAGTGAATAGTGTACAGGTAAGTTCCCTGATGTAGTGTCTTGAACACTACACCGAATACAAGTGGGGCCATTGGTCCTGGGTTTCCCTGTCTATTTACAGCATTGCTGTGCCCCTTGTTCCTATGAACAAAGGCACACATGCACTTCTAATATGGGTTTTAAGACTCAGTCTATCATGTAACTACACTACCACTGCTAACTATGTCTTTATTTGTACGAACATGCAAGTCCGATCTGAATATATGTTGAACGTGTTTATGCATAAACTACATTGGTCCGATAATTAAACATAAAGTGCTCTGGGAAGCACATACACATTTGCTGGGGATTATACATGTTACATGTGAGGTGTATTTATGCATTGTTCGCATTCATCCAACGTCCAGCTTTTAGGACTTATTATCACCATGCTGATTATACTCTGTACTCCCCCAGTTGTCTCCTTTAACTGAACTACTAGCTTTCTTTGGTCAGATTTAATTTGGTTTCAAGCCACTCTGTTTTCCGTTATTCACAAAATATTTAAGAGTATTGAAAAGGAAATATTTTTCGGCGTCTCAATTTGTCAACATCAATGGATGGGTCTTTGAACCACTTGACAAACCAGCTTTCCGGATTGATCGTCACGCTATGGGCGAGGGCAGCTTCCTCTCTGTCTTATATGGGGACAGACAGAAAGTAATGCCTATCCCACCAAACACTCGGACCGTGGTTATGGCCTGACAGAAGGCTACAAAAATGATTGGTTGGGAGGCTCGACTGACTGAACAGACCCCCCTATGGGAGAGTAACTTGCTGGGCAAGGTTGGCAGACTGAGGGGCTTTCATGGCTGGAGTGCTATTGGCATTGATCTCCTGGGAGGCATCTGGAAAAAGGGGGAAATGTTAACATATGACAGGTTACAGGAGGAATTCCAGATGCGATCCACGGAACTCCTTCTATATTTACAGTTGCGACACGGACTACATTTCCACATAAAAGAAGGGACTCCGCTGCCAGAATACAGTCCACTCGAGGACAGACTCATCCTCGACCTTATGATTGATAAGGCAATATCCCTTACATATAAAAAACTCATAAATAATACCCCTGACTATCTGGGGCCCCTGTGGAGGCGTGGGAATCGGACGTTGGCCTCCTGGAAAATGAGGATTGGAGGGACGCCATGCAATGCCCAGAGAGATAGCTATTAGAGCCAGATTCCGGATGAGCCAGCTCTGTATTCTCCACAGATCATATGCCTCACAGTCTGCGCAATACCATATGGGCGATTGCACTTCAGAACCGTGTGTGAGAGGCTGCGGGGAAACGGGGACATTTTTCCATATATTGTTGGATTGCCCTAAGATTCAAACGTTCTGGAGGCAGGTCGCCCAGGTGATGGCAACCGTGGTAAGCGAACGGGTACCGCTAGATGTGAAGTGGCATATCCTAGGAGTGCCGGGTGAGGTAGCCTGGCCCACATGGGCCACGACTTGGCTGGCCCTGGCAGGAGTGGTGGCAAAGCACAATATCGCCCAATTTTGTGGGGGGCCAGGACACCCCGAAGGTACATGCCTGGGTGAATGACTTGGACTGGTGCCAGCAGGCTGAGAGTAGGGAATGCCCACGCAAATGTGAGAGGGTCTGGGGGACCAGGATGGCCTATAGAACTGAGCCACACACACCATACTATACATATTGTCGAGCCAGGTACTTGGTGATTTTTGGGTGGGGCCCATTTACTTTGCGGAAGGGAAGGATAATGGGAGGCCATACAGTGCTGTGTCCTCAATGCATTTATGTATGTCGATCTCAATGTTTCGTATGCAGCAATGATTCTGAAGCAAGTGTCACGTTTAATTTTAATGGTTAATATAAAGAACTTAAAATAAAAGTATTGAGAAATTCTTTATTGAACATCAAGTGCTCTGTGAAGCACACACATGTCTGCTAGAGATTATACATGTTGCATTTGGGGTGTATGCATGATTGTTCACATTGATCCAACGTCTAGCTTTTAGGACTTAATTTCACCATGCTGATTATACTCTGTACTCACCCAGTTGTCTCCTTTAACTGAACCACTGGCTTTCTTTGGTCAGATGTAATTTGGTTTCAAGCCACTCTGTTTTCCGTTATTCACAAAATATTTAAGAGTATTGAAAAGGAAATATTTTTCGGCGTCTCAATTGGCCAACATCAATGGATGGGTCTTTGCACCACTTGACGAACCGGCTTTCTGGATTGATCGTCACGCTATGGGCGAGGGCAGCTTCCTCTCTGTCTTATATGGGGACAGACAGAAAGTATTGCCTCTCCCACCACACACTCGGATGTGGTTATGGCCTGACAGAAGGCTACAAAAATTATTGGATGGGAGGCTTGACTGACTGAACAGACCCACCTATGGGAGAGTAACTCTCTGGGCGAGGTTGGCAGACTAAGGGGCTTTCATGGCTAGAGTGCTATTGGAATTGATCTCCTGGGAGACATCTAGAAAAAGGGGGAAATGCTAACATTTGACAGGTTACAGGAGGAATTCCAGATGCGATCCACTGAACACCTTGGATATTTACAGTTGCGACACGCACTACATTTCCCCATCAAAGAAGGTACTCCGCTGCCAGAATACACTCCACTCGAGGACAGACTCCTCCTCAACCTTATGATTGATAAGGCAACATCCCTTACATATATAAAACTCATAAGTAATACCCCTGACTATCTGGGGACCCTGTGGAGGCGTGGGAATCGGACGTTGGCCTCCTGGAAAATAAGGATTGGAGGGAAGCCATGCAATGCTCCAGAGAGATAGCTATTAGAGCCAGATTCTGGCTGATCCAGCTCCGTATTCCCCACAGATCCTATGCCTCAGGTCTGCGCAATACCATATGGGTGATTGCACTTCAGAACCGTGTGTGAGAAGCTGCGGGGAAATGGGGAATTTATTTTAAATATTGTGGGATTGCCCTAAGATTCAAACGTTCTGGAGGCAGGACGCCCAGGTGATGGCAACCGTGGTGGGAGAACAGGTACCGCTAGATGCAAGGTGGCATATCCTGGGAGTGCTGGTTGAGGTAGCCTGGCCCACATGGGCCATGACTTGGCTGTCCCTTGCAGGAGTGGTGGCAAAGCACAATATCGCACAAGCTTTGGGAGCCAGGACACCCCCGAAGGTACATGCCTGGGAGAATGACTTGGACTGGTGCCAGCAAGCTGAGATTAGGGGATGCCCACGCAAATGGGAGATGGTCTGGGGGGCCTGGATGGCCTATAGAACTGAGCCACACACATCATACAATACATATTGTCGAGCCCGGTACTAGGTAATTTTCGGGTGGGGCCCATTTACTTTGCGGAAGGGAAAGATAATGGGAGGCCATACAGTGCTGTGTCCTCACTGCATTTATGTATGTTGATCTCAATGTTTTGAATGCTGCAATGATTCCTAAGCAAGTGTCATGTTTATTTTTTATGGTTAATAAAAAGAACTTTAAAAAAAAAGAGTATTGAAAAATTCTTTATTGAACATCAAATGCTCTGTGAAGCACATACATGTCTGCTAGAGATTATACATGTTGCATTTGGGGTTTATTTATGCATTGTTCACATTGATCCAACGTCCAGCTTTTAGAACTTAATATCACCATGCTGAATATACTTTGTACTGACCCAGTTGTTTCCTTTAAATGACCCTCTGGCATTCTTTGGTCATTTATATATTGGTTTTAAGCCACTCTCTTTTCCATTATTATTAATTAGGAGTATTGTAAAATTCTTCTCAGCACTCATCGGGATATTGAATACACCGTATTAGTCATCTTCTATTTAGAAAACAGACTCCCCATTCCAGCAAGGCAACATTCAATGTGCTGGTAGTGAGCGACTGCACTTAGCATGCAAGTCGCACCTGCAGATTTAACCGGGCCACGTACCGTGCCTCTCTTTGTCATAGACTCTGGACTTTCGAGCCAGACTTAGCCCGTTAACACAGCACCTTGATGGTATATATATATATATATATATATATATATATATATATATATATATATATATATATATATATATATATATATATATATATATATATATATATATATATATATATATATATATATATATATATATATATATATATATATATATATATATATATTCAACCGACAGTCGTTCTCCTTTCTCTCCAACAGAATGATATCCAGGCCACAGCTCAGTTCAAAAAGTGTTTTTTATTCAAAACGCACTCGACGCGTTTCGGGAAACAAGTTCCCTTGTTCACAAGTGTTAGTGCAAAGTGACAGTACAGTTAAAATGCAGCTCATGTGACTTGTGAATTACATAAACATAGAAAACAGACTACCCAGTCGTAGAATATCTGGAGCTATGAGCACATACTTGGATTGCAGAAGCCACACCTGAATAATTAAATAAATAAAGTTAAATTAAGTTTATTATACACTTCAAAATACAGTATTAGGATTCTCAGACAATAATTAGAAGTTAAAGTTGTGTCTGACAAACGACGGGATTCGAACCCCCGACCTCAGGGCAGGCAAAACCTAGGTGCACTACCAAACTGTGCCACTTTCAACTTAGAGGTTTTCTTGCCCCAGTGGGCTGTCAAGCATGTCGTTAATGTTGTGCACTGATTCAAATCTGTCAAGTTCGTGTTGGTTATCAAGCCCCAGTGGGCGTGCACCTATTTTTATAGCATACTATTCCGTCTCTTAAAGTGTTTAATTTTCACACCACAGCAAACGGTGATTCATCCAAGTGCCGGTTGGTTTGCCTTCTGTTAGGCATAACCCTTGAATCAATCAATCATACTGTATCAGTGTTATTGCTCGGTGAAACTTAATTCCAGCCTCTCTGCCTCTCATGTGCTGTGTCTCACACTCTCCCAAATTGGATCAACAGGTACCTGCAGTGAAATAATGAAAATAAACGGAAATACACGTGAATATAGTTTCATATTAAGCCGTGATTTGTGCACATTCATACATTTAAAAACAAGTTTTTTTCTTATTCAGCTGCTATACTTAAAAGGCAACAAAAACATTCAGTTACATTTCTTTGTCATCCTAGATGTACCCCCAGTGCCTCATCACAGTTGTGGCCAAGGGGTTGCATGGTTTGGTACTTGATGATAAACCTAGATTCAAGGCGTCTTAGTTCTTGTAGTCTGTTACCTCCCCTTTCTCTTACCTGAATCTGATCCAGTACTGTAAATGATTATCTATTATTGCTCTGGTGGTGGGTTGCAAAATGCTTGGCAACTGGATATTGTTTATCCAGGTTCTTTATAGCTCTCAGATGTTGCAGAACTCTCTCTTTGGCTGGTTTGATTGTACTACCCACGTAAAATTTATTACATGGGCACCTAAGTGCATAGACAGCAAACTCTGTATGACAAGAGACATGTTTCAAAATCTTGTAGGGGGCACAGTGTTCAGACAGCTTAACTTCTTTCATGTTATGGCTGTATTTGCAAGCCTTATATCGGCCGCAGACAAAGAATCCCTGAACCGGGTTACTCTTCTTTCTGTTGGCCACCAAAGTCTGGCATATTTTGTCTTTTAATGACATCGGTCTTCTATAGGTTATTTGTGGAGACTCAAGGATACTTGATTTAATGTCCTTGTCAGTTTGCAAGGCGTTCCAAAATTTATTGATAGCACCTCTTACCACTTTGGACTGTGAGTTATAGTCTGTGATGAACCTGACTGTTTCCTGGTTCACCAAGGCAACATTCAATGTGCTGGTAGTGAGCGACTGCACTTAGCATGCAAGTCGCACCTGCAGATTTAACCGGGCCACGTACCGTGCCTCTCTTTGTCATAGACTCTGGACTTTCGAGCCAGACTTAGCCCGTTAACACAGCACTTTGATGGCATAGATATATATAAATATATATATATATATATATATATATATTATATATATATATATATATATATTTTTTTTTTTCCCTGCTTCTTGATCCTTCTCTAGATATTGGATGTTTTCCGGCCCGCTAATGTTTATTTGAGGTAGTGGCACTCGCATGTTGGTAACCGTGGCCGCTCATTAGGAGATATTGCTTTCTTTCGGCACTGGGGTTTTTACTGGTGTTTAGCATCTCTCTGGACGTGCTTTGGCTTATTTGTTCTGCCGGCGCGATGCATGCACGCTTGACCACCCCGCTGGGTTTTCAGTTTCCTACAGCCTCGGTTTCTCTTAGCTGTTTCAAAGCACTTCTTTGCATGGCTTCCCTTTCATGGTCGGGCGACCTTTGGAGCCTTCAATTATGCACACAGGGCATTTTAACTATATGTCCCTCACTGGAATTTAGATTTGTAGCTAGATGTTCGTTCTCTTCTTTTCTTTTCCTACTGAGGAGATTCAATGTGCCCACTTTTGGATCTCATTCAGCTATTGCTCATGCTGACTCCATACCTTGTAATTCATGTTATTTTAGCCGTATTCGCTTCTACCTCCATTGATTGATTACTAATATGGAGCATTTAATTACCTGTAGGTGCTCTACACTAAACCCATCCCGACGATGACCCCAAGCTAAGGACTTACTTATCTATAACTTTTGAAGGGGTAGAAACGTTGACTGTTTCTCTTCAACAAGCTGTGACCACTGAGAATCATTGATCAGGGTTGACATGATGCCATGTATTTGTAAATATTAATTAGCCAGTTATAGGCCAGATAGGTTTCGTTATGTAAATATTATGTATATATGCCACATTACCTCTCCTTATCTACCCTCACCAATGCACTTCTCCCAAGCACTACGTCTGTTTTCTAGAGCACCTATATTTCTAAATTTGACAATGATTATGATGTTTTCAATAATCAGTGAATTTAGGAAAAATAAACTGCATTAATTGCAATAATTGTTTAATCAATATTGTGAATGCTTTGAATTTGATACACTAGCACTTTAGTTGTGCTCCAATTCGGAAGTGAGGATATTGCTATGAATGCTTCCTCTCCTTTAGAAATTGGGAAATATTTCCTCTGCCTTACTGAACCAAAAAGTGCAATTTCCGCCTCTGGTTCTAGTTTTCTCTGTAGGCCATAACTAAGGACAGGAAACACTTTCTCCCAAAACTAGGCTAACACCAGGCAGGTAAAAAAGATATGAAGCCTGCCACCCTGTCCCAATTGATAGCAACAAAAACATCTACCCTCTATTCCTGGATGCATATTATGCAACGCTCTAGGAGTATAATATGCCATCCAGTGTGATAAAAATGACATTCTTTTAAAATTTGCCACTCCTAATGTCTTCTTGCCATGCTGCAAATTCACCTGCCACTCAAGCTCTGAGAAAGTGCCTTGCGTTTCTTGAGTAATCTTATCTAGAATGCTTGTTATTATTGAGGACTCCCCTTGACTCCGTAAAAGTCTGTACCAATTTCCCACCCTCCTTAGCTTTGTTCTAAAAAGAGCAACCAGTACAGATATTGAGGCTATAATGGATAGGGGAGCAATAGTTTTTAAGAAACAGCATAATCTGGAGATACCCAAAAAGAAGAGGTTACACTGCTCTTCACACCTAACTTGGATCTCATGCCAATTTATATAACCCCCTCCTACTATAAAATGTCCCAACTCCTTAAAACCAATACTTTCCCAAAACCTTATCTGGCCCAAGCTTTTGCATTCTGAAGGCTTCAAGTACTCATATCCAGCAGGGAAGACTTCATAGAATGAAAAACCGAAGTCTGACACCATACTCCTGAAGAGTCTTATATCTAGTTAGTGTCTTAATAAAAGCTGGATTCTGGGATCCAACTTCCTGCACCATTTTTTCCAGAAAGAAGCTATCCAAAGATCCCTTACAGTCAATCAAGCGAGCTACTACAGTCAGAAAAGAAGATTCATAGTAATTACGAACTTGGGGGAGTGCCAGCCCTCATTGACTAATATCAAGTTGAAGCAATGATAATTTTACCCTTGAAACCTTTTTACTCCAAATGAATTGGCAAAAAAATTGCTTCTAATTAATTTTTATTGGGACATTTGTAAAAAGAAAAACATATAATGGTAAAATAGACATTTTTATAATAGCAACACAGCCAATTAAAGTAAGAGGCAGAAGTGTTCATCTATCTCATTAGTGTTAAATCTTTTTAAGCTTTGCCTCAAAATTCAATTTGAAAAGTTCCTGAAATGATTAGTAACATACATCCCCAAGTATGAAATTGGCTCAGGGGAACAAGCCTGTCGTTGAAGATTATGCGGGAGGATTTTGCAACCGGTATTAATTAACAAAATTTCTGTTTTATTATGATTGATCTTATATCCCCAATTGAATTGAACTGTGAGAAATCTGTCAACATTATTTCTATGTTCTGCCCTTCAGGTCTAACATACAAAATAATATTGTCTGCCAACAGTTTTAATTTGGGCATACCCGCTATTGGTGGTTTTATCTCCAGATTGTCCCTAATCCCAGCGGCCAGTGGTTCAATAAAAAAGGTAAACAACACTGGGGAATAGGGGACAAGCCTGCCGGGTTCCCCGATTTATATCAACCTTCCCTGCTAGGCGAGAGTTTATAAAAAACCTGAGCCTGGGCACCTTGATATAAATTCCATAACATGTTTGTTATTTGTGTAGGGAACCCCACCTTTCTAAGGCCATAAAAAAGAGCATCCCAGTTTACAAGATCGAATGCTTTTTCAGCATCGACCATCATTATTAGTGCGGGTATTTGGTTGTTATTAAAAAAAATGCATGAACTAGAAACACAATATTTGATGACATCGATCTCCCCACCACTTATCCTGTCTAGTCCTTGTGGATCACCTTCTGCGCAACTGGGATGAATTGTTTCACCAAAATTTTCATCAAAATTGTATAGTCAACATTCAACAGGCAAATCGGCCTAAATGAGTTGCTATCTTGGGAATTCTTACCCTTCTTGACAAAGCTGACTACAGTAGATTCTTTAAAAGTTATTTAGAACCTCACCTCCTGCTTTCACAAAGTTAAAAAGCTCAACCAAGAATGGTGCTGTTAATTCTTTTGAGAATGCTTTATAAAACTCAGTTGGAAGGCCATCGTTGTCACTAGTCTTTCAACACACACAAAGGTTAAGGGGTCCCATGGGGACCCCCTTCAATATTGGCAAATACATTACCACCAACTTTCAGTTGGTGGTAAAGTGAGAATCTTTTGTGAATGCATTTCGGTCACAAAACATTTGTACATGCTACTGGAATTCAGTATTTGGAAGGGACAGCCTAAACACGCCCCTTCCAAAAACTGAATTGCAAAACCCAAACTGTGATTTGTTAACAAGTTACCCAATCTCAATTTGTGCTTTGTACATTCAAAAAGCATTTTTCCGGTCGCAAACGGGCTGATTCTGCGATTCAGCCTATTTGCGACTGGAAACAGTCTTTGGACACATGGCCCAAGGTCTCATTAGCTAAAGAATGAACTAACTTTCATCTATGTACATCCAACCGGTGTACAACAAGAATTGTTCTCTAGTCTATGAACACGAAATACAAAACCTTCATAGGAGAGGCCACGTATGAGTGGGGTGTGGGTAAAGTCTGCTAAGCTCCAGCAGACCCTAAGGTAGAGGTAGAGCAGCTGCCTCAATATGGGTCAAGGCAAGCTTAGTCCGTGGCATGACTCCTTGTAGTGTAACAGGGGCACATATCCTACCCCAACTCATGCCTCACCATTGCCCATGATGCTGGACCTATGACTCAAGCTCCTCAGTTATAGTGGGCTTTTCTATCAGTGAAAAAGAATGAATAGCCAGCCTTCTTCCCAGCTGATGAACTCAATCATCCAGCATATTCTCATTCAGTACTCAAACTCCCATCTTTAATCTTCCCACAGTGTGCAAAACACCTTATACCTTCCCTGGATCTTCATCAATGAACTTTGAATAATACGCAATTGCCCATCAACCTGAAGTATGCTAATAGGTACAGCGAGCATTTAATAGCTCAGATTATTGGACCTGTTTAGTGGTCACCTATTTTGGACAGAGCTCAACCCTTCTTACCAGATAGAGTGGAGGTACACCCAAAAGCAAGTGTAAATATGCCTGTAAGAGCCAACCCTGTTTGCTATCTTTGAGTATAGAATCTTAACACCTTAGCCTCGGCTGTTATTTCGCGGCAGTGCAGCGGTTCTGCAGAGTGGGTGGGGCCGCGTCGGCCGTTGGACGTTTGCAGCACCAGCGAGGTAGTGCTCGCCACGGCCAACGGCCGACGACAGCAGGGAAGAGGTTAATTATTTGTTGTTTGCATCCTTCTGGTATAGTTATTTCTTGCTGGAATTGCGAATGCCAAGATGGTTGCTGAAGGAAGCAACTTACATCAGCTCCCCCGCAACCACAGGGTGCCTTGTCTGGAAATGAAGGGCTACAGCAGGTTCCCAAATGAAAAGCACTCTTTGTACTCTTTCTGTACGGAGATTGACAAGGTCATTGTATAACAGGGTGAAACTTTAGCAAACGTTGACAGTCTAGTGCTCAGGTCAACCTGGGCAGAAGCTGAAAATTAGATTCTAAAACTGAATGAAATGCCAGCAAACTTTACCCTTCAAATGGACCGTTAAGAGTAAAGGACCTTGCTTCGGAGTTCTTGAAAATTAGGGTGAAATGTCAGGTTAATGTATTTTCGGGAGCTTAAACTCTCCCCTCGGTAAGCAGAGAGCAAGTGGAAACAAACCACACTACTTGTTAGCTTGTGTGAGCAATGCAGGAAGTTTGAGTAACATTGGGTGCACTAGCAAGAACTGGGCATCTTCACAGCACTTCGTAAGATTTTTGCTGTCTTTGGAGGGTTTTGATGTAATTCCACCGAGCAGTAGATTTGCAGAAGATCACAACACTGATCCGTGGAATTAGAAGAGCTCAGCTTTGCGTAAAGATCTATATCTCCTGCAGGGAGTCAAAAAAGAAGATAAGCAATTCAGGCAATGCCAAATTAAGGTTTTAAAGAAAAAAGTACACTGGATGACTAGTAGCATTATAATAATAGCATTAGTTAGAGAAGAGTTAAAAGAGGCAGATGTAAATAATTGTTGAGGTAAAACAATAAATAATAATAGAACCTAAATATTAGCATTTGGTAGTATTTTTGGGTGCATACATTTCTGTTTTTTTCTTTCAAAAAAAGTTACAGAAAAGTGCCTCAGCTCCTTTCTGGAAAGTTTTGGGGTGATCTGTAAAGGGGGGGCTGAGAAATATTAGGGGTCCCAAATCGCGTTTTCTCAATGCAATATCCTAAAGGAAGGTTAGGCACAGCTACAGCCAAAATGCCAGTTTTATTCCAAATTTGGGAGAAACCTAGCTCTTAAACCAGAAAACGTGCTTTTTATGATTTAGTGTAAATCTGTATAGTAGGTTTTAAGAAATTAAGGGGCAGATTTATGTTAACTGGCGCATCCCCAGGGATGCGCCAGTTAACGTGCGCCACAGTGCGCCACAGCTCCGCCACCCATGGTGCGCCGCATTTATAATGCGGCGCACCATGGTGCAAAAACGGCACAGATGCGTGACGCATCTGTGCCGGAAATGTGGCGCATTGCTGGAGTTGCGTCGCAAGCGCGACGCAGCTCCAGCAAGGCTCGGGGGTACACCATTTGCACAATGCTGCGTCAAGACCTACGCCTGCTTCAAGCAGGTGCAGGGTTTTGACGCAGCATTGCCCTGAAAGTGACTGAGTGAAATCTCATAGATTTCACTCAGCCACTTTCAGGAGGCGTTCCTGCGCAGGAACGCCCCCCCCCCTGCGCAGGAACACCTCCTTATGGCGCAGTGCTTTACAACGTGATGCATCTCCTAGATGTGTCACGTTGTAAATAGGGTGCATTGTTTGCGCCGCAGTTGCGTCAAATAAAGTGACGCAATTGCGGCGCAAAGAGGCGCAACGGCCTCATAAATCTGCCCCTAAGTTTCTAAATGTATAGATATCTAGCAAAGCAGTACTACTGTGGAGTACTGTGGTCCTGCAAGCTCAAAACATGTGAAAATTGCAGCATCCTTTTTATGACGTGTAGTCTCGGTCCCCCTGTCATCAAAACAAATAAAATGAAACAATAAGGGGTCAGGGTAGGGATATCCTGACCCCTTGGGTCTTGAGAGGGTTTCAAATAGGGGGTCAAATTAAAAAGATTTTTTCTGCAATGCAGCAGCAGTGCTGTACTGCTGTGGTGTTCAGTGAGGCCTCCATGTAATTTGTAATTTAGGGTTAGTACTGCAGGACCCACAGTCCCTGTGTAATTTTGTAGCAGGGCTGATACGTGAAAAAAAAGGGGTAGGCACATGCGCTGCATGACCATGAAGGTTAGCCAGCAAAGGTGTATTTGCCATTTGTTGTGTGTTGGGTGCAGGGTTTGGCCATAGGACAGATTCTGCAGCCACGTCCTTGCCGCACACGACTGAAAGCCATGGTGGCGGGTGGGTTGGCCACCCACGGGGATTGGGTGCAGGTCTAGGCAACAGTTACTATTGCCCCTCATACAGAGGGCAGGCCATCAATTATGTCATTTCAGATTTCGCTTTGAGGTTATTAGTGATGTCATAGAACATGTATCGTGAGGGATATAATATGTGAGCTAATAAGTAGTGCATGGTGATGGTGTGAGTTATAGTTACTACGGTTAACAATAACTGGTGTATTTCAGTGATTTTTTGGCTTGAAATGTAACATTTTACCTGAAATTTTCACATAACTCTAGCATCACTTTAACCATTCCTTTTTTCAGTCAGTTTCTAGGATTTAAAAGGTTGTAAAGTAATAGTTTATTACTATACCTTACTAGGCCTACCCTTTGCCACACATTGCCTTTAGCCTGTGCCATGGCCCTGTGCCTAACCTTTCGCGGATGGCCTCCACCCAGCAGTGCAGAGCATATATTCATGAGTGTGAGAGGGAGACTGGGAATTCAGAGCTAGCTTTCGTCAACTGCTTCCACAAATAAAATTGTAGCATGTCAGTGATATATACCTAATGACAATATTCTTATGATGAACATCTAATACATAGGCATATGTTGCCTACGGCTTTCCACATTCTGAACCTAGCAGTTTTGAATTTGCTTATTTCTTTAATTTGCCTAAACCGAAATCCTAATCTGTTGCTGACTTGGAAGCCCAGTTAAGTACATCAACTCACTCTTCATCATTGCTGCCCCAGTGCCCTCTACTGCAACCATGGGGCAGGCTCAAATTCAACTTCTCTGGAGCAGCCCCAACCCTGTGGAGCTCTCTCCCAGCTGAAATGTGCTGCTAAGAGGGTCAGCAAACTTTCAGCAAGAAACAAAAATGCTTTCTTTTCAAATTAATCCCATTTACAAAATGAAATCTTTTGAAATTAATTTACCCCAACTGAAAGATTACCATGAACTGTTCCCTTCCCCACCTTCAAACCCCCCTCTGTAACCCTATCCAACCCATACACGTGGGTAGCTGCTTTGCATGCTGACACGCCTTTTACTGTAAAAATGTAAAACATTTACCAGGAACAACGGAAAACCAGTGACTGTTCATACTACATCAAAAAAACAATCATATTATTATTTTAGAGCAAAATACATTGTCATATCAAAAATTGAAGCTGAGTTTTTTCACACTGAAATAACTGATTAACATTTTGCTTAAGAATTTGAAGATATTTTACATAATTATTTTGTAATAACTCGAAGGCAAAAGTAGATTTAAAATAAAAGCTTTGAGTTCCCACATGTAAGGCCGGCATGCAAGCCGGATCAGCGTAAACTGTCCGGCACCCAACTGTCCAACCTAACTGTCACAGTGACGTCCCAGAGCCAACGGGCAGCACAAGACCAAGGCTAATAGAGCCCATGCGCACGGTGCGCGCGGTGGGCGAGACTACTACATATATCTCCTTTCCTCAAAGAAAAGGGAAAACAATGCTGACAAGGGAGAAGAAAGGAGAAGGGAAGAAGGAAGGCAGAAGAAGGAGAGAAGAGGAGGAAGGAAAGCAAGAAAGAAGGAAAACAAGAGGAGATAGCAGAAAAGGGACTAACGCCGGTACCTGACAGGAATCCTGACCACTCTTGTGCTCCTCCTCAACACCGAGGGTGAATAGCATGAATCATGAACACTGCGATCTCTAGAAACAGAGTTGTGTGACACATCACATACCTCAGTAGAATTGTACATACAATCCACTACATCTTTAACTTTTACAAATTCCACCAGTTGCATCCATTAACACGAACCGCACTGCCACACACCTTGTCGACAACTGCAGGTTTACTGAATTTAGATTCTCCTTTTCTCACAAAACCCTGTTTCTTTTTTTTCACACAGTCACCTACAGCAATCTCCCTGATAGTGACCCGCTTCCTGTCATCAAAGTATTCTTTTTGCTTGGACTGGACCTTTTCAACCTTGCATCTGACCCTTTCATCTAGTTCTTGTGAAGTAGTGTTGGATCTAAACCATTTAGACATCCATGCAGGTCTAAACTCTGTACATGGCTTTTTGCCTCTCAGAAGTTCAAAGGGGCATACTCCCGTAGATGAATGAGGTGTGGTCCTGTAGAACCACAACATTGTTCTTACAGTCGGGGGAACAGCTTTGTTGTGTTCTATGGCCCATTTGACACAATCACCAATTACTCTATTGAGCCTCTCGACCAAACCATTGGTTTGGGGATGGTAAAGAGAGCTTCTCAGATGGGTAATAGCAGATTCTTAAAGAAACTCTTCCACGTCAGCAGACACAAACTGCACCCCGTTGTCGGAAACAATGGATAAGGGAAAGCCCTCTCTCATGAAGACTTCTTTCATGAAGTCAAGAATCTCCTTTGAGTCCACTTTGGATACAAACTTAACCTCAGGCCACTTAGAGTAATAATCCATCATTAAAATGGCAAACTTACTCTGATGAGGTAGAGAATGAAAAGGACCTAAAACATCAATACCTAATTTCTCCCACAGAGTTTCAAGGAGAGGAATGGGAGTGAGAGGGGGATTAGATGTGCGGAGACTCTTGTCGCTGCTAGCGCAAATGGTACACTCCTGCACCATAGCATCAATGTCCTTATCCATCTGTGGCCACCAAAAGTATTCTCTAACCCTACATTTGGTAAGAGTGGCTCCCAAGTGGCTCCCAAGTGGCCCTCATGAGCTTTTTCAAGTAAGGTGGGTCTAACGCTTTCGGGAGGTATTAACTTATCTAGCCTGAACACTAGTCCATCCTCTATAGAAAGCTCTTCACATAATTGTATGAAAGGTTGTAAGGCCACAATCACATTCCTTTCCCTTGGCCACCCCTGGATTATGTGCTTCTTCACATCTTTTAACACTTCATCATTTGCTATAGCTGGGCTCCAACTAAACATACATTCTTTAACTCAACATTGGCTATAATACAATCCTCTTTCTCATCATAATCAATGTCATCATCACATTGAATGGCATGACTGGTGGTTGGAGGCAAGCGTGACAGAGCATCCGCCCTCACATTTTTGCCCCCAGCGATGTGTGTTACCTCAAAGTTGAGTTGTAAAATCTTCGATGCAAGACGGGCTATTCGAGGTGTAGCATTTCGATTGTTGGTATTTCCTAAAATAGCTACCAAAGGTTTATGGTCAGTTTGTAATGTGAATTTCCGTCCCCAAAGATAATTCTTGAATTTTTCAATTCCCCACCAACATACAAGAAGTTATTTTTCAATGACTGAATAATGTGTTTCTGCCTCCCTCAGTACCCTGGATGCAAAACCAATGGTATGTTCCTGATGTCCAATTTCCTGTGTCAAAACTGCCCCTAATCCATAGCTACTAGCATCCACAGTCAATGTGCAAGGTACGTCAGACACAAACGGTTTCAAAGCTTTGACTGTGCTCAGTTGTTCTTTGAGCCAAGTAAAAGCTTGTTTACAGTCATTGTCCCATACAAATTCACTTTTATCCTTCAACAATCTCGCAATAGGACGTACTTTGGTGGCGTAGTCTTAAATAAAGCGTGCATAAAACTCCTTCAAACCAAGCAGAGATTTAACTACTGCTTTGTCTTTTGGAGCGGAAGCATCCAAAATGGCCTGGACAAGACTAGGCTTGGGTGTGACCCCCGCACTTGAGATGGTGTGACCCAGATATTCCACCTTGTCTTTTGAAAACACACATTTGTCACATTTAAGAACCACACCATACTCCTGAAAAATTGAGAGAATCTTGTCCAGAACCACATCATGTTCATTTTGATCCTTAGCAAATAAAAGGACATCATCCTGAAATATTGCTACGTTTTTTATGCCTTTAAGTAAGTTGACCACAACCCTTTGGAAGACAGAAGCTGCCGAAGCTAGGCCAAACGGCAAGCAACAGAATTGGAACATCCCAGAGGGAGAGTTGAATGCAGTGTAGTGGTGTGACTCTTTATCAAGTTCAATCTAGTGGGACGCAGAGGCCAGGTCCAGTTTAGTGAAAACTTTGGCCCCTGCTACCACCCCCAGCATTTCTGTTATATTGGGTAAGGGGTGTGAATCCACCCAAATCACCTTATTTAGGCTGCGCAAGTCAATGCAAATTCTCAGTTCATTATTTTTTTTCCGTGCAACTACTAAGGACGAGACCAGTCAGAGGACTCAATGGGTTCAATTACCCCTCTTTTATGCATTGACAAAAGTTATTTTTCCAGATCCTTTCTAATACTGAAGGGTATGCTTCTGATCTTATGTTTGACGGGCACAGCATCCTTTCTTACCTTTATTTTGTGTCTGAACCCTTTAATTCGTCCTAACTCTCCTGAAAATACTTTAGGGTGTTTGTTGAGCAGTTCTTCAACATGTGTGAGATCACGGATTGCCAATACCTGTTCACTTGCACCTGGGCATAACATCATGCTAAATAAGCCTTGATGGAACCATCCTAAAATGTTCAGGCCGTGGACAGCCACGTATATTTTTCCATGTATATGCCTGTTCTTGAAAACCATTACATCCTCAAAATACCTAAGAAGCTCTATTTTGCGCCCTTCATAGGATACAGGCTCGCGATCTGGTGGTTGTAGGGGTCTTTCCCCCCACATTTTTCTCTGAAAAGTGACTCTGTAATCATTGTGATCCGTGCACCTGAGTCCGATAGAAAGTCTCACATTCTGTCACCAACCTCAATACCCACATACGGATCCACACAGTCATTAGGATCTACACTCTTCACACCTCCATCATTCACAACAAGCACCATGTCTTTTAATTCACTCAGGGTATCCTCATTGTCGCTATTGCTTGAGTCTTTAACACATCCTACACGAACATTGTTTTTATTATAAGTCTGACACACTTTGTCAAAGTGACCAATCTTGCCACGGTTGCGACATACAGCGTTCCTAGCAGGACATGGTCTCCCATTTTATGTGTGAGAAGGATACACACACCGGAAACAGATGTCAGTTCTTTTGAAAAAATTATTGTGTTGTAAAATCCTTCTTTTTCTTGTAATTCGTGAGGCGTACTGGGGTAACCGTTTCAGTGTTTTTACTTTCCAGTTCTTTAATAGAAGTCTGATAAGTTTCTATGCTCTTAGCTATACGAATGGATTCATCAAGTGACGGATTTTCTAAAGAGAGTAATTTTTGTCTGATGGTTTTGTCAAGACATTTACTTATGAATTGGTCACGAGCCAACTGCTCACTGAAATTCTCAAATTCGCATTCCGTAACCATTTTCCTTAGAGTCGTGATGTACGTGTCTACATCCTCCTCTAACTTTTGCGCCCTTTTGAAAAACTTGTGCCTCAACACTACAACACTTGGTTGCTTATCATATCTTATTTTCAGTTTTCTAACTGTGCTTTGGTATTCATCAGTTTCCTCTTCTGCTTCATCAACAACCTCTGGTAAATGCTTGAGGGTGTCCCGACCTTCAAATCCTAGAGAGTGGAGCAATAAAAATCTTTTTCTTTCAGGTCTAAATCTGTGCGCTCCTATTGCTCCCAAATAGTTTTCAAAGGCGTCAAACTATTTTCTCCACGCCACGGGTGGTTCTTCAGGAGTGTCAAGAAAAGGTGGTGGGGGGTGGACAGACTGCATAATGTGAAGCGGTTACCAGTATTCAAAAGAGAACTTATTATACGCAATTAGAAAACATAACCCTGAAATAAGAGACGATCCCTTAAAATTAAGATATATGAACTGAATGAGGAAGGACATTTATGACACTTTGTCCTGATGAAGGTGGAAGAAAATAATCTTACCCCACGAAACGCGTCGACGCCTTGGTCTATGTTAAATCTGAAGCAGGACACAGAGCTTAATAACCGTATATCCAGCTATAGCTGTGTCGGTAGCGCTGAACAGATTAACAACATTGAGGGCTGATACCTAGGGCCCTGGTTTTGGTTTCCTTTCATATATTGTTTTTTAATCCTTTAATGTTTAAATACTGTGTCTTTTCAGGCTAAGCAAAAAATATTTTAAAGAATATATGTTTTAATATGTATCAATTTGCAATGTATTTTAAAAAGTACTATTATATCGAGTGACTAGGTATAGAACAAATGTTTTTAACTATTTTGTATTGAATACATTTGATTAGATACATACCCAATTTTATTTTGATTTGTTCCAAATCCGTAAAAAAGTGGTGTGCATGAGGTGCAGTTATAGTGATCTAGTCCATAGGGAAACATATTTTAACTTAATCATTTCTAAATAAGCCACTTTTAGTAAGTTGCACTTTTTTTGACCTAACTATTTGATGCATGTAGCCTGTTTCCTGGGTCAGTTGACTATCTGTAGTTGGCCTTTTTGTATTCCTCCAACACAGTCACACAATAGAGGGACTGAATGTTGGTGGGATGGGCCATCCTAGCAAGATGGGGGCAGAGCTGTGCACAGCCCTACTTGCACTTCAAAGACATTGCCTCAGCACACACACAAAGAACTTCACGACCCTGCTGCACTAAGAGGACTTCCCTGATACCTGCTGCCTGAAACCTACCCTGTGCTCTCAGAGGCCTGCCCTTCTGCTTAATCTCTGATTTTTTGCTTTAATCCAGGACTATCAAAGTGACTCCAAGGGATAGTTGGCTGGCCTCCTGCTCAGAGTCCCAGGGACAAAGAAGGCTCTAACTATCTTGAACCAAGACCTGGACCCAGTCTGAATGAATCCTGATCCTGCATGAGGTTCCCATCCAGTCCTGGACCTTTGGACATGGAGCTAAATGTCCCCAGATAGCCCAGATCCAAAACATGGGACTTCAAAACTTTTCAGACAAAAATTGCTCTGATAGCTGGGCGGAGACAGAGACCTACCTGTTTGCTGATGTATCCAAGGTGCATTGCTGGTCTGCCTTACTTTGTGGCAGCTCATTCCACAGCAGCAAATCCTGTTCAGCTGCTCCTCTTCAGAAGGGGATCTAGCCTTGTAGCCTGCAGCCTCGCCCCGCCTGAGATTTTCAACTTCCAAAAAAGAAACTAAGTCCGAAAGTAGAAATTGTCATCCGCAACTGTGTCCAGATTTAACTTCACCAAGACATTTTTTTAAAAATTTGTTTTAAATCTGGGGATAAGTGAAGACCAGGCCCAATCTACCTCGTGTATCCGAACTATGCTCCATTGTGGTTGGCCATAACTCTCAACTTTGCACCAGCTTCGTGAATGTCAGCGGTTGGCACTTTAGTCTTGTAGGCACTAGATTTTACTAAAACATTGAAAAATTCATAAGCCAGTTCCACTGATTGGATTTTACTTGGTTTTGTGTCATATCATTTATTCAAATCTCCTCCATTGCTCTAAATTGGTGTGGAATTTTTCTTGTGTCTTGTTTTCACTTTATTATTGTTTGAACGCTGCTCAAGTATTTTCCACATTGCCTCCAAGTTAAGCCCTGTTTCCAGAGGGTGGTTGACCCTGACAAGGATTGTGGCTGTTGCTTGAGTAGGGTTTCAACCCCTCAACCAACAACCAAAGTTCTCAGATTGGTACTCAGGGGTGTTGAAAACCCGAAACACGTGTCCAGGGATGGCGAAAACAGCGAAGATAGCAAGATCGAAAGATGATGCATCGCGAACACTCTACTACAATGACCAGAGTCCTTAGGGGCAACTTCCGCCGGTGTGTGAGTAGTGTGTGACCCCACCCCCTTTTTGTAAACTTAAAGCTCCCTTGAGCAGCGGGCTGACGAGCCTGGGATCCCGCACCTACGCGCCGGAGTGGTACTATACCTGGCAGATATTGGCAGCCATCGGCGACCCCAGAACACTGCCTATCCCTGCTGACGAGGGTTGAAAACCCGAAACACGTGTCCAGGGATGGCGAAGACAGCGAAGATAGCAAGATCGAAAGATGATGCATCGCGAACACTCTACTACAATGACCAGAGTCCTTAGGGGCAACTTCCGCCGGTGTGTGAGTAGTGTGCGACCCCACCCCCTTTTTGTAAACTTAAAGCTCCCTTGAGCAGCGGGCTGACGAGCCTGGGATCCCGCACCTACGCGCCGGAGTGGTACTATACCTGGCAGATATTGGCAGCCATCGGCGACCCCAGAACACTGCCTATCCCTGCTGACGAGGGTTGAAAACCCGAAACACGTGTCCAGGGATGGCGAAGACAGCGAAGATAGCAAGATCGAAAGATGATGCATTGCGAACACTCTACTACAATGACCAGAGTCCTTAGAGGCAACTTCCGCCGGTGTGTGAGTAGTGTGCGACCCCACCCTCTTTTTGTAAACTTAAAGCTCCCTTGAGCAGCGGGCTGACGAGCCTGGGATCCCGCACCTACGCGCCGGAGTGGTACTATACCTGGCAGATATTGGCAGCCATTGGCGACCCCAGAACACTGCCTATCCCTGCTGATGAGGGTTGAAAGCCCGAAACACGTGTCCAGGGATGGCGAAGACAGCGAAGATAGCAAGATCGAAAGATGATGCATCCCGAACACTCTACTACAATGACCAGAGTCCTTAGGGGCAACTTTCGCCGGTGTGTGAGTAGTGTGCGACCCCACCCCCTTTTTGTAAGGCCACAAAGGTGGACCCCAAGGTAGTCCACTATGGCCAGGGGGTGATGTGAAGAAAGGCTATGCAAGGTGCGTGCCCACAGGTCACAGTGCAAACAGCGGCTCAATGACGGCATCGGCAGGTGGTGTTTTTGAGACCGGGGTGGGGTTGTTAAGTGGGGCAATGCTCCGGCCAGTGCCTTCAGGTCACGGAGCCAGCAGGGGCATCGTTGACAGCATCTTTGTTAGTTTTTATTCTGTTGCAGCATAAAACACAGTCCCCAGTCAGGTTGACAGATGAACCTGTAGTCTTTGATGTTACTGAGACTTCCAACAGGAGGCAAGCTCTACTTCAAGCCCTTGGAGAAACTCAGGAAATAAGTTGCCTAAAGGTCAGTCCAGTTCTTTCACTGCCCAAGGCAGAAGCAACAAGCAGTAGGCACACACCTCAAAGCACACAGTCCCTCCTGACAGTTTCTCCAGCTCTCCTTTTTAGTAGGTTCCTTAGTCCAAAAGTGTTAAAAAAATTCTGGGGTCAGTGCCTCAATACTCATACCAGTGCTGGTCTTTGTAGTTGGCGAACTTCAAAGAAAAAGTCTTGCTCACAAGATCCAGTTCTTTCTTGCTCTGTCCCAGACACTCTCCAGGCGGTGGAAACTTCTTTGCGCAGGACAAGTCCAGCCCTATTCAGGTGCCAGTGACAACACCTTCCATTACTCTTAGCCCAGGAAGACCCATAAGCCTGGTGATGAGTCATCAGGATGTGCAGGGCCCACCTAAGCTTCCCTTTGTGTGACTGTCTAGAGTATATGCAGGAGGCCCCAGATGTCAGCTACACAGACATGGATTCCACATGCAGGCACAAAAAGGGTAAGCAAGAAAATGTTCACTTTCTTAAAGTGGCATTTTTATATATGCAATTTAAAAACTTTGTCACTAAAAGGGGTATTTTTAAACTGTGAGTTCAGACATCACAAACTCCAGCTTTCTATCATCTTCCAGTTGAAATCTGCACTGGAAAGTTGTTTCCAGCCAGACCCCATGTTAACCATGCAATAGTGAATAACGAAATGCACAGTATTTCATTATCAGGGCATGTAAAACACACCACTACATGTCCTACCTTTTACATACACTGCACCCTACTCATGGGCTGCCTCGGGCCTGCCTTACGAGTGACATACATATACATATGCATATAATAAAAGGAAGGGGGGCTGGCACGTGGGTGCACTTGCCAAGTCAACATAGCAGTATAAAACTGTGCACGCAGACACTGAAGTGGAGTCTGAGAAACATTGTAAAGGCAGATGTAAATAATTGTTGAGGGAAAGCAATAAATAATAATAGAACCTAAATATTAGCATTTGGTAGTATTTTTGGGTGCATACATTTCTGTTTTTTTCTTTCAAAAAAAGTTACAGAAAAGTGCCTCAGCTCCTTTCTGGAAAGTTTTGGGGTGATCTGTAAAGGGGGGACTGAGAAATATTAGGGGTCCCAAATCGCGTTTTCTCAATGCAATATCCTAAAGGAAGGTTAGGCACAGCTACAGCCAAAATGCCAGTTTTATTCCAAATTTGGGAGAAACCTAGCTCTTAAACCAGAAAACGTGCTTTTTATGATTTAGTGTAAATCTGTATAGTAGGTTTTAAGAAATTAAGGGGCAGATTTATGTTAACTGGCGCATCCCCAGGGATGCGCCAGTTAACGTGCGCCACAGTGCGCCACAGCTCCGCCACCCATGGTGCGCCGCATTTATAATGCGGCGCACCATGGTGCAAAAACGGCACAGATGCGTGACGCATCTGTGCCGGAAATGTGGCGCATTGCTGGAGTTGCGTCGCAAGCGCGACGCAGCTCCAGCAAGGCTCGGGGGTACACCATTTGCACAATGCTGCGTCAAGACCTACGCCTGCTTCAAGCAGGTGCAGGGTTTTGACGCAGCATTGCCCTGAAAGTGACTGAGTGAAATCTCATAGATTTCACTCAGCCACTTTCAGGAGGCGTTCCTGCGCAGGAACGCCCCCCCCCCTGCGCAGGAACACCTCCTTATGGCGCAGTGCTTTACAACGTGACGCATCTCCTAGATGTGTCACGTTGTAAATAGGGTGCATTGTTTGCGCCGCAGTTGCGTCAAATAAAGTGACGCAATTGCGGCGCAAAGAGGCGCAACGGCCTCATAAATCTGCCCCTAAGTTTCTAAATGTATAGATATCTAGCAAAGCAGTACTACTGTGGAGTACTGTGGTCCTGCAAGCTCAAAACATGTGAAAATTGCAGCATCCTTTTTATGACGTGTAGTCTCGGTCCCCCTGTCATCAAAACAAATAAAATGAAACAATAAGGGGTCAGGGTAGGGATATCCTGACCCCTTGGGTCTTGAGAGGGTTTCAAATAGAGGGTCAAATTAAAAAGATTTTTTCTGCAATGCAGCAGCAGTGCTGTACTGCTGTGGTGTTCAGTGAGGCCTCCATGTAATTTGTAATTTAGGGTTAGTACTGCAGGACCCACAGTCCCTGTGTAATTTTGTAGCAGGGCTGATACGTGAAAAAAAAGGGGTAGGCACATGCGCTGCATGACCATGAAGGTTAGCCAGCAAAGGTGTATTTGCCATTTGTTGTGTGTTGGGTGCAGGGTTTGGCCATAGGACAGATTCTGCAGCCACGTCCTTGCCGCACACGACTGAAAGCCATGGTGGCGGGTGGGTTGGCCACCCACGGGGATTGGGTGCAGGTCTAGGCAACAGTTACTATTGCCCCTCATACAGAGGGCAGGCCATCAATTATGTCATTTCAGATTTCGCTTTGAGGTTATTAGTGATGTCATAGAACATGTATCGTGAGGGATATAATATGTGAGCTAATAAGTAGTGCATGGTGATGGTGTGAGTTATAGTTACTACGGTTAACAATAACTGGTGTATTTCAGTGATTTTTTGGCTTGAAATGTAACATTTTACCTGAAATTTTCACATAACTCTAGCATCACTTTAACCATTCCTTTTTTCAGTCAGTTTCTAGGATTTAAAAGGTTGTAAAGTAATAGTTTATTACTATACCTTACTAGGCCTACCCTTTGCCACACATTGCCTTTAGCCTCTGCCATGGCCCTGTGCCTAACCTTTCGCGGATGGCCTCCACCCAGCAGTGCAGAGCATATATTCATGAGTGTGAGAGGGAGACTGGGAATTCAGAGCTAGCTTTCGTCAACTGCTTCCACAAATAAAATTGTAGCATGTCAGTGATATATACCTAATGACAATATTCTTATGATGAACATCTAATACATAGGCATATGTTGCCTACGGCTTTCCACATTCTGAACCTAGCAGTTTTGAATTTGCTTATTTCTTTAATTTGCCTAAACCGAAATCCTAATCTGTTGCTGACTTGGAAGCCCAGTTAAGTACATCAACTCACTCTTCATCATTGCTGCCCCAGTGCCCTCTACTGCAACCATGGGGCAGGCTCAAATTCAACTTCTCTGGAGCAGCCCCAACCCTGTGGAGCTCTCTCCCAGCTGAAATGTGCTGCTAAGAGGGTCAGCAAACTTTCAGCAAGAAACAAAAATGCTTTCTTTTCAAATTAATCCCATTTACAAAATGAAATCTTTTGAAATTAATTTACCCCAACTGAAAGATTACCATGAACTGTTCCCTTCCCCACCTTCAAACCCCCCTCTGTAACCCTATCCAACCCATACACGTGGGTAGCTGCTTTGCATGCTGACACGCCTTTTACTGTAAAAATGTAAAACATTTACCAGGAACAACGGAAAACCAGTGACTGTTCATACTACATCAAAAAAACAATCATATTATTATTTTAGAGCAAAATACATTGTCATATCAAAAATTGAAGCTGAGTTTTTTCACACTGAAATAACTGATTAACATTTTGCTTAAGAATTTGAAGATATTTTACATAATTATTTTGTAATAACTCGAAGGCAAAAGTAGATTTAAAATAAAAGCTTTGAGTTCCCACATGTAAGGCCGGCATGCAAGCCGGATCAGCGTAAACTGGCCGGCACCCAACTGTCCAACCTAACTGTCACAGTGACGTCCCAGAGCCAACGGGCAGCACAAGACCAAGGCTAATAGAGCCCATGCGCACGGTGCGCGCGGTGGGCGAGACTACTACATATATCTCCTTTCCTCAAAGAAAAGGGAAAACAATGCTGACAAGGGAGAAGAAAGGAGAAGGGAAGAAGGAAGGCAGAAGAAGGAGAGAAGAGGAGGAAGGAAAGCAAGAAAGAAGGAAAACAAGAGGAGATAGCAGAAAAGGGACTAACGCCGGTACCTGACAGGAATCCTGACCACTCTTGTGCTCCTCCTCAACACCGAGGGTGAATAGCATGAATCATGAACACTGCGATCTCTAGAAACAGAGTTGTGTGACACATCACATACCTCAGTAGAATTGTACATACAATCCACTACATCTTTAACTTTTACAAATTCCACCAGTTGCATCCATTAACACGAACCGCACTGCCACACACCTTGTCGACAACTGCAGGTTTACTGAATTTAGATTCTCCTTTTCTCACAAAACCCTGTTTCTTTTTTTTCACACAGTCACCTACAGCAATCTCCCTGATAGTGACCCGCTTCCTGTCATCAAAGTATTCTTTTTGCTTGGACTGGACCTTTTCAACCTTGCATCTGACCCTTTCATCTAGTTCTTGTGAAGTAGTGTTGGATCTAAACCATTTAGACATCCATGCAGGTCTAAACTCTGTACATGGCTTTTTGCCTCTCAGAAGTTCAAAGGGGCATACTCCCGTAGATGAATGAGGTGTGGTCCTGTAGAACCACAACATTGTTCTTACAGTCGGGGGAACAGCTTTGTTGTGTTCTATGGCCCATTTGACACAATCACCAATTACTCTATTGAGCCTCTCGACCAAACCATTGGTTTGGGGATGGTAAAGAGAGCTTCTCAGATGGGTAATAGCAGATTCTTAAAGAAACTCTTCCACGTCAGCAGACACAAACTGCACCCCGTTGTCGGAAACAATGGATAAGGGAAAGCCCTCTCTCATGAAGACTTCTTTCATGAAGTCAAGAATCTCCTTTGAGTCCACTTTGGATACAAACTTAACCTCAGGCCACTTAGAGTAATAATCCATCATTAAAATGGCAAACTTACTCTGATGAGGTAGAGAATGAAAAGGACCTAAAACATCAATACCTAATTTCTCCCACAGAGTTTCAAGGAGAGGAATGGGAGTGAGAGGGGGATTAGATGTGCGGAGACTCTTGTCGCTGCTAGCGCAAATGGTACACTCCTGCACCATAGCATCAATGTCCTTATCCATCTGTGGCCACCAAAAGTATTCTCTAACCCTACATTTGGTAAGAGTGGCTCCCAAGTGGCTCCCAAGTGGCCCTCATGAGCTTTTTCAAGTAAGGTGGGTCTAACGCTTTCGGGAGGTATTAACTTATCTAGCCTGAACACTAGTCCATCCTCTATAGAAAGCTCTTCACATAATTGTATGAAAGGTTGTAAGGCCACAATCACATTCCTTTCCCTTGGCCACCCCTGGATTATGTGCTTCTTCACATCTTTTAACACTTCATCATTTGCTATAGCTGGGCTCCAACTAAACATACATTCTTTAACTCAACATTGGCTATAATACAATCCTCTTTCTCATCATAATCAATGTCATCATCACATTGAATGGCATGACTGGTGGTTGGAGGCAAGCGTGACAGAGCATCCGCCCTCACATTTTTGCCCCCAGCGATGTGTGTTACCTCAAAGTTGAGTTGTAAAATCTTCGATGCAAGACGGGCTATTCGAGGTGTAGCATTTCGATTGTTGGTATTTCCTAAAATAGCTACCAAAGGTTTATGGTCAGTTTGTAATGTGAATTTCCGTCCCCAAAGATAATTCTTGAATTTTTCAATTCCCCACCAACATACAAGAAGTTATTTTTCAATGACTGAATAATGTGTTTCTGCCTCCCTCAGTACCCTGGATGCAAAACCAATGGTATGTTCCTGATGTCCAATTTCCTGTGTCAAAACGGCCCCTAATCCATAGCTACTAGCATCCACAGTCAATGTGCAAGGTACGTCAGACACAAACGGTTTCAAAGCTTTGACTGTGCTCAGTTGTTCTTTGAGCCAAGTAAAAGCTTGTTTACAGTCATTGTCCCATACAAATTCACTTTTATCCTTCAACAATCTCGCAATAGGACGTACTTTGGTGGCGTAGTCTTAAATAAAGCGTGCATAAAACTCCTTCAAACCAAGCAGAGATTTAACTACTGCTTTGTCTTTTGGAGCGGAAGCATCCAAAATGGCCTGGACAAGACTAGGCTTGGGTGTGACCCCCGCACTTGAGATGGTGTGACCCAGATATTCCACCTTGTCTTTTGAAAACACACATTTGTCACATTTAAGAACCACACCATACTCCTGAAAAATTGAGAGAATCTTGTCCAGAACCACATCATGTTCATTTTGATCCTTAGCAAATAAAAGGACATCATCCTGAAATATTGCTACGTTTTTTATGCCTTTAAGTAAGTTGACCACAACCCTTTGGAAGACAGAAGCTGCCGAAGCTAGGCCAAACGGCAAGCAACAGAATTGGAACATCCCAGAGGGAGAGTTGAATGCAGTGTAGTGGTGTGACTCTTTATCAAGTTCAATCTAGTGGGACGCAGAGGCCAGGTCCAGTTTAGTGAAAACTTTGGCCCCTGCTACCACCCCCAGCATTTCTGTTATATTGGGTAAGGGGTGTGAATCCACCCAAATCACCTTATTTAGGCTGCGCAAGTCAATGCAAATTCTCAGTTCATTATTTTTTTTCCGTGCAACTACTAAGGACGAGACCAGTCAGAGGACTCAATGGGTTCAATTACCCCTCTTTTATGCATTGACAAAAGTTATTTTTCCAGATCCTTTCTAATACTGAAGGGTATGCTTCTGATCTTATGTTTGACGGGCACAGCATCCTTTCTTACCTTTATTTTGTGTCTGAACCCTTTAATTCGTCCTAACTCTCCTGAAAATACTTTAGGGTATTTGTTGAGCAGTTCTTCAACATGTGTGAGATCACGGATTGCCAATACCTGTTCACTTGCACCTGGGCATAACATCATGCTAAATAAGCCTTGATGGAACCATCCTAAAATGTTCAGGCCGTGGACAGCCACGTATATTTTTCCATGTATATGCCTGTTCTTGAAAACCATTACATCCTCAAAATACCTAAGAAGCTCTATTTTGCGCCCTTCATAGGATACAGGCTCGCGATCTGGTGGTTGTAGGGGTCTTTCCCCCCACATTTTTCTCTGAAAAGTGACTCTGTAATCATTGTGATCCGTGCACCTGAGTCCGATAGAAAGTCTCACATTCTGTCACCAACCTCAATACCCACATACGGATCCACACAGTCATTAGGATCTACACTCTTCACACCTCCATCATTCACAACAAGCACCATGTCTTTTAATTCACTCAGGGTATCCTCATTGTCGCTATTGCTTGAGTCTTTAACACATCCTACACGAACATTGTTTTTATTATAAGTCTGACACACTTTGTCAAAGTGACCAATCTTGCCACGGTTGCGACATACAGCGTTCCTAGCAGGACATGGTCTCCCATTTTTTGTGTGAGAAGGATACACACACCGGAAACAGATGTCAGTTCTTTTGAAAAAATTATTGTGTTGTAAAATCCTTCTTTTTCTTGTAATTCGTGAGGCGTACTGGGGTAACCGTTTCAGTGTTTTTACTTTCCAGTTCTTTAATAGAAGTCTGATAAGTTTCTATGCTCTTAGCTATACGAATGGATTCATCAAGTGACGGATTTTCTAAAGAGAGTAATTTTTGTCTGATGGTTTTGTCAAGACATTTACTTATGAATTGGTCACGAGCCAACTGCTCACTGAAATTCTCAAATTCGCATTCCGTAACCATTTTCCTTAGAGTCGTGATGTACGTGTCTACATCCTCCTCTAACTTTTGCGCCCTTTTGAAAAACTTGTGCCTCAACACTACAACACTTGGTTGCTTATCATATCTTATTTTCAGTTTTCCCACTGTGCTTTGGTATTCATCAGTTTCCTCTTCTGCTTCATCAACAACCTCTGGTAAATGCTTGAGGGTGTCCCGACCTTCAAATCCTAGAGAGTGGAGCAATAAAAATCTTTTTCTTTCAGGTCTAAATCTGTGCGCTCCTATTGCTCCCAAATAGTTTTCAAAGGCGTCAAACTATTTTCTCCACGCCACGGGTGGTTCTTCAGGAGTGTCAAGAAAAGGTGGTGGGGGGTGGACAGACTGCATAATGTGAAGCGGTTACCAGTATTCAAAAGAGAACTTATTATACGCAATTAGAAAACATAACCCTGAAATAAGAGACGATCCCTTAAAATTAAGATATATGAACTGAATGAGGAAGGACATTTATGACACTTTGTCCTGATGAAGGTGGAAGAAAATAATCTTACCCCACGAAACGCGTCGACGCCTTGGTCTATGTTAAATCTGAAGCAGGACACAGAGCTTAATAACCGTATATCCAGCTATAGCTGTGTCGGTAGCGCTGAACAGATTAACAACATTGAGGGCTGATACCTAGGGCCCTGGTTTTGGTTTCCTTTCATATATTGTTTTTTAATCCTTTAATGTTTAAATACTGTGTCTTTTCAGGCTAAGCAAAAAATATTTTAAAGAATATATGTTTTAATATGTATCAATTTGCAATGTATTTTAAAAAGTACTATTATATCGAGTGACTAGGTATAGAACAAATGTTTTTAACTATTTTGTATTGAATACATTTGATTAGATACATACCCAATTTTATTTTGATTTGTTCCAAATCCGTAAAAAAGTGGTGTGCATGAGGTGCAGTTATAGTGATCTAGTCCATAGGGAAACATATTTTAACTTAATCATTTCTAAATAAGCCACTTTTAGTAAGTTGCACTTTTTTTGACCTAACTATTTGATGCATGTAGCCTGTTTCCTGGGTCAGTTGACTATCTGTAGTTGGCCTTTTTGTATTCCTCCAACACAGTCACACAATAGAGGGACTGAATGTTGGTGGGATGGGCCATCCTAGCAAGATGGGGGCAGAGCTGTGCACAGCCCTACTTGCACTTCAAAGACATTGCCTCAGCACACACACAAAGAACTTCACGACCCTGCTGCACTAAGAGGACTTCCCTGATACCTGCTGCCTGAAACCTACCCTGTGCTCTCAGAGGCCTGCCCTTCTGCTTAATCTCTGATTTTTTGCTTTAATCCAGGACTATCAAAGTGACTCCAAGGGATAGTTGGCTGGCCTCCTGCTCAGAGTCCCAGGGACAAAGAAGGCTCTAACTATCTTGAACCAAGACCTGGACCCAGTCTGAATGAATCCTGATCCTGCATGAGGTTCCCATCCAGTCCTGGACCTTTGGACATGGAGCTAAATGTCCCCAGATAGCCCAGATCCAAAACATGGGACTTCAAAACTTTTCAGACAAAAATTGCTCTGATAGCTGGGCGGAGACAGAGACCTACCTGTTTGCTGATGTATCCAAGGTGCATTGCTGGTCTGCCTTACTTTGTGGCAGCTCATTCCACAGCAGCAAATCCTGTTCAGCTGCTCCTCTTCAGAAGGGGATCTAGCCTTGTAGCCTGCAGCCTCGCCCCGCCTGAGATTTTCAACTTCCAAAAAAGAAACTAAGTCCGAAAGTAGAAATTGTCATCCGCAACTGTGTCCAGATTTAACTTCACCAAGACATTTTTTTAAAAATTTGTTTTAAATCTGGGGATAAGTGAAGACCAGGCCCAATCTACCTCGTGTATCCGAACTATGCTCCATTGTGGTTGGCCATAACTCTCAACTTTGCACCAGCTTCGTGAATGTCAGCGGTTGGCACTTTAGTCTTGTAGGCACTAGATTTTACTAAAACATTGAAAAATTCATAAGCCAGTTCCACTGATTGGATTTTACTTGGTTTTGTGTCATATCATTTATTCAAATCTCCTCCATTGCTCTAAATTGGTGTGGAATTTTTCTTGTGTCTTGTTTTCACTTTATTATTGTTTGAACGCTGCTCAAGTATTTTCCACATTGCCTCCAAGTTAAGCCCTGTTTCCAGAGGGTGGTTGACCCTGACAAGGATTGTGGCTGTTGCTTGAGTAGGGTTTCAACCCCTCAACCAACAACCAAAGTTCTCAGATTGGTACTCAGGGGTGGGTTATATTACTTGTATTTGTGCAGTTCCATACAGTGGTTGGTTTAACACTAAAGTCCCAGATAAATGATTGGCCGGCAGAACGTCCCCAGAGGGAAACTGACTCAAAAGAGTCCCGAGGCAGATTTATGACGCCCATCTCTTGGAATTTACAAAAGCATGAGGTAGAACTGCTGAATGATTCACCACCTCACCCTCGAGGCCTGATACGAATATTTTGGACTTGTATTAACTTTTATGCATCCCTTTCATCTGATACCTCACTAAAGTTAGCTCCAAATAGCCTCATAATGTGAATAGCCTGTTGATTACCTAACAGAGGCTAACAGAGAGACCAGCGGACTAACAGAGCTGCGGGGGCCACGACACAGAGGAGAATCACGCTCCCCTACCTTGCTACTGCATCTTTTCTTTACTTCTCGCGTTTCCCGCTCCGCGGGAAGCGCTCGGTGTTGGGGGCTTTGTGGACAAGAAGGAAGGCAGAACTACATTACCCACAACCCACCTGGGCAAGGAGACACCTTCCAGACACGCCCCCCACAGGTGCTCAAAAACGCCATCATCAACGTGCACCGCGGGATGAGCCGGGCCAAGGGCGGGCCTATTTAAGCCCGTTCAAGGACGGGACGGGCCACCCCCCTAAGATCTCTAACAACAGCTGCATGAAATCTGAGGTCAGTGACTATTTCCACATCGATGTACTTAGTAACGGTTTGTCCAACGTATCTGAGGTCCCATTTCATTGTATAAAGATTTATAAATCAACCCCCAGGAGGAAATGGTAGAACAAGTACCGGGGTCCTTAATGGGGACTTTGGACAATTTCTTGATACGTGTATCAAGTGCCTTGGCTAAAGACAGTGAACTGACTGAAAAAAGACTGTCTATGGACAATCTGTTAGATAACTTTTCAGATAAAAGTTCATCTATGGGAAGTATCGCAAGGGCAAAATCTCCAGCTGCTTAGGGGTCGGAGCACCTGGATATAAAGATTTGTAGTGGAGAGGAGGATGATAGCTATATCTTACAGTCAGCAGAGCTATTTGTAGGTCAGAACTCTATAGAAAATGCGATAAAAACTGGACCAGAAGTAGTAGAGTGTTCGCGATGCATCATCTTTCGATCTTGCTATCTTCGCTGTCTTCGCCATCCTTTGAGCAGCGGGCTGACGAGCCTGGGATCCCGCACCTACGCGCCGGAGTGGTACTATACCTGGCAGATATTGGCAGCCATCGGCGACCCCAGAACACTGCCTATCCCTGCTGACGAGGGTTGAAAACCCGAAACACGTGTCCAGGGATGGCGAAGACAGCGAAGATAGCAAGATCGAAAGATGATGCATCGCGAACACTCTACTACAATGACCAGAGTCCTTAGGGGCAACTTCCGCCGGTGTGTGAGTAGTGTGCGACCCCACCCCCTTTTTGTAAACTTAAAGCTCCCTTGAGCAGCGGGCTGACGAGCCTGGGATCCCGCACCTACGCGCCAGAGTGGTACTATACCTGGCAGATATTGGCAGCCATCGGCGACCCCAGAACACTGCCTATCCCTGCTGACGAGGGTTGAAAACCCGAAACACGTGTCCAGGGATGGCGAAGACAGCGAAGATAGCAAGATCGAAAGATGATGCATCGCGAACACTCTACTACAATGACCAGAGTCCTTAGGGGCAACTTCCGCCGGTGTGTGAGTAGTGTGCGACCCCACCCCCTTTTTGTAAACTTAAAGCTCCCTTGAGCAGCGGGCTGACAAGCCTGGGATCCCGCACCTACGCGCCGGAGTGGTACTATACCTGGCAGATATTGGCAGCCATCGGCGACCCCAGAACACTGCCTATCCCTGCTGACAAGGGTTGAAAACCCGAAACACGTGTCCAGGGATGGCGAAAACAGCGAAGATAGCAAGATCGAAAGATGATGCATCGCGAACACTCTACTACAATGACCAGAGTCCTTAGGGGCAACTTCCGCCGGTGTGTGAGTAGTGTGTGACCCCACCCCCTTTTTGTAAACTTAAAGCTCCCTTGAGCAGCGGGCTGACGAGCCTGGGATCCCGCACTTACGCGCCGGAGTGGTACTATACCTGGCAGATATTGGCAGCCATCGGCGACCCCAGAACACTGCCTATCCCTGCTGACGAGGGTTGAAAACCCGAAACACGTGTCCAGGGATGGCGAAGACAGCGAAGATAGCAAGATCGAAAGATGATGCATCGCGAACACTCTACTACAATGACCAGAGTCCTTAGGGGCAACTTCCGCCGGTGTGTGAGTAGTGTGCGACCCCACCCCCTTTTTGTAAACTTAAAGCTCCCTTGAGCAGCGGGCTGACGAGCCTGGGATCCCGCACCTACGCGCCGGAGTGGTACTATACCTGGCAGATATTGGCAGCCATCGGCGACCCCAGAACACTGCCTATCCCTGCTGACGAGGGTTGAAAACCCGAAACACGTGTCCAGGGATGGCGAAGACAGCAAAGATAGCAAGATCGAAAGATGATGCATTGCGAACACTCTACTACAATGACCAGAGTCCTTAGAGGCAACTTCCGCCGGTGTGTGAGTAGTGTGCGACCCCACCCTCTTTTTGTAAACTTAAAGCTCCCTTGAGCAGCGGGCTGACGAGCCTGGGATCCCGCACCTACGCGCCGGAGTGGTACTATACCTGGCAGATATTGGCAGCCATTGGCGACCCCAGAACACTGCCTATCCCTGCTGATGAGGGTTGAAAGCCCGAAACACGTGTCCAGGGATGGCGAAGACAGCGAAGATAGCAAGATCGAAAGATGATGCATCCCGAACACTCTACTACAATGACCAGAGTCCTTAGGGGCAACTTTCGCCGGTGTGTGAGTAGTGTGCGACCCCACCCCCTTTTTGTAAGGCCACAAAGGTGGACCCCAAGGTAGTCCACTATGGCCAGGGGGTGATGTGAAGAAAGGCTATGCAAGGTGCGTGCCCACAGGTCACAGTGCAAACAGCGGCTCAATGACGGCATCGGCAGGTGGTGTTTTTGAGACCGGGGTGGGGTTGTTAAGTGGGGCAATGCTCCGGCCAGTGCCTTCAGGTCACGGAGCCAGCAGGGGCATCGTTGACAGCATCTTTGTTAGTTTTTATTCTGTTGCAGCATAAAACACAGTCCCCAGTCAGGTTGACAGATGAACCTGTGGTCTTTGATGTTACTGAGACTTCCAACAGGAGGCAAGCTCTACTTCAAGCCCTTGGAGAAACTCAGGAAATAAGTTGCCTAAAGGTCAGTCCAGTTCTTTCACTGCCCAAGGCAGAAGCAACAAGCAGTAGGCACACACCTCAAAGCACACAGTCCCTCCTGACAGTTTCTCCAGCTCTCCTTTTTAGTAGGTTCCTTAGTCCAAAAGTGTTAAAAAAATTCTGGGGTCAGTGCCTCAATACTCATACCAGTGCTGGTCTTTGTAGTTGGCGAACTTCAAAGAAAAAGTCTTGCTCACAAGATCCAGTTCTTTCTTGCTCTGTCCCAGACACTCTCCAGGCGGTGGAAACTTCTTTGCGCAGGACAAGTCCAGCCCTATTCAGGTGCCAGTGACAACACCTTCCATTACTCTTAGCCCAGGAAGACCCATAAGCCTGGTGATGAGTCATCAGGATGTGCAGGGCCCACCTAAGCTTCCCTTTGTGTGACTGTCTAGAGTATATGCAGGAGGCCCCAGATGTCAGCTACACAGACATGGATTCCACATGCAGGCACAAAAAGGGTAAGCAAGAAAATGTTCACTTTCTTAAAGTGGCATTTTTATATATGCAATTTAAAAACTTTGTCACTAAAAGGGGTATTTTTAAACTGTGAGTTCAGACATCACAAACTCCAGCTTTCTATCATCTTCCAGTTGAAATCTGCACTGGAAAGTTGTTTCCAGCCAGACCCCATGTTAACCATGCAATAGTGAATAACGAAATGCACAGTATTTCATTATCAGGGCATGTAAAACACACCACTACATGTCCTACCTTTTACATACACTGCACCCTACTCATGGGCTGCCTCGGGCCTGCCTTACGAGTGACATACATATACATATGCATATAATAAAAGGAAGGGGGGCTGGCACATGGGTGCACTTGCCAAGTCAACATAGCAGTATAAAACTGTGCACGCAGACACTGAAGTGGAGTCTGAGAAACATTGTAATTGCTGCTTGTGTGGGTGGCAAAGCCAGTGCTGCAGGCTCACTAGAAGCATTTGATTTACAGGCCCTGGGCACACCTGTGCACATTACTAGGGACCTACAAGTAAATCAAATATGCCAATCATGAATGCACCAATCAGTAACACAATTTACATGGAGAGCATATGCAATTTAGCACTCAGTAGCAGTGGTAAAGGGCCCAGAGTCCTAAAACCAATGAAAAATAGGTAAAAAACACAAGAGGCCAAAAAACAAAAAGTCTGGGGTAAACTCGCCAAAAATGGCAGGTACAACAGTGGTATATAACACTAATCTAGTAAAACGCTGCAAAGTGCTGACAGGATTCAAGGTAAGGATACAATCAGTAAATGATTGGAGCAGTAGTTTAGGGAAGCAGAAGTGTAGTGTTAGTGCATCATCTGGTATTGTTCTTCAAAGATGGGTATCTTTAACTCTTTTCAAATGTACAGTGGTCTTGATGGATAAAGGGATCCATCAAGTAGACCAAGACAGAAAAAGTCTGTGGTCTTGTCTTTTATTCTTTAGATTTATTTGTCTCCAGTGTGATCATGTCCTTGCTGTAGGTATACTGAGAGGCATCAGAGATTGTGAGGTACTCAGGCAGATAGGCAGGGGTGCTGTTAGAAATGACTTTGTAAATGATGCAGCTGGTTATGAAGGTAGTCGGACCGGCAAAGGGGATTAAATGGAGTTCCATTAGAATGTGGCTGAAGGCTCTGGATACTAGGAATGGAGAGTCCCATGGGAAGCAGGGGCACAGCTTAGTCTTCCCATGGAATCTTTCATGAATGGAACAATGTGGCAGGATAGGTGGGTTGGGGCGGGTGAGGGATCTAGACTAGAGAAAATATGTGAGCCTTGAGAGAAGGTCAGTCTCTCTCTGGCTCATCCCCGTGCACGACAGGCGTTATTGTTGATGTTATTATTGTTGCAGTTTTCTTCATAGACCTCCTTGGCCCGTCATAGTGCAAAGCGCAGCAGCTGTGCCACCCGCAATGCGCACACTTGGTGCGGCAGGAACGGTAAACTTGCTGCAGGGGGGCTTAGTAGAAGAATCCTGAGGGGGTATGTCCCATCAACCAGGGACGCATTGGGCAGCGTTGCGGCCAAGATTGCGGCGTGCACATCACCCAAAGGTAAGGCTGTGGGGAAAAGGGGCGGGGATGCTGGGTGTTCCCTGCGGTCTGAGATATCTGCTCTGTGGGAGGCAGAGCAGCCTGCCTGTAAATGCCTGACAGGCCGTGCTTGAATGCAGCCTGTCGGCGCTCAAATGTAAGCAGGGCCCAATTGGAGCGCAACAGCTCTTGCGCATTGGTTGGGAGGCCTCTAACCTGGGTTTCGTTGGCAGCCAGGAAGGGCCTGGACCTTTCTGGGCAGGCCATGGAAGTATTGTCATCCAGTGGGAGGCACAAGGGAAAAGGAAAACGTGAGGTCTCTTTAGCGGGCCCTGCTGAGAGCCAGGTGGGGGTTGATACTGGCATGGGGCACAAGGATTAGCCTCATTCAGGCCTAAGGACAAGTACTCCTGCCCTTGGTCAGGCTTCAGAGGTAATGGGACCTCAGGAAGGAGCCACTTAGAGTGGGCTGGGGAGTGGTCAGGTGAGCAAGGGGCAGGAAGTTGATTTGAAGGAAAGGATCAGGGAGCAGCGCAGGCTGGTTCAAGAAACAGAGGAGATTATCTATGGAAAGGGAGGGCCTTTTGGAGCATGGGGTATAGGCGCAGAATATCAAGAGTACCCCTGGGGTGAAGGATTGAGTTGAGGAGGCTCAGGGCACAGGGTGCTGGATTTAGGTGCCTGAGGAGGACCAGACATGTAAGGGTGTGGTGAGGCTATGGTGGCCAGAGGGGCCGGTAGCGTAAGGGGGCTGCCGGGTTAGAGAAACCAGGCAGTGGGCAGAGTGGCAATGCAAACAGGTGAGGCTGGCAGACAGTTAGGGACCCCAACATGGCATATGACGGCTCCTGGATGTTGGTACGAAGCAATAGGGGGTTGTTGTCGGCCTTCCCTACGGTGTGGGATTTGGCACATTATATGGAGGAGCCCACCAACCATTTCAGGGGGCACGTGCTGGAATGATGTGTGTATCTTCTGCAGAGCAATCTGTGGTTAGGGTGTATTATTAGGCGGACGTGTTGGAGTTGGATTATGATGAAGGTAGTTCTAAATGAGAGGATGGCGAAGCGTGTGATGATGAGGATGGATAGATGCTGGATGCACAGGGCAGGGGCAGTGGTGATGCAACAACCTCTTTAGTTGGTGTTTTGCAGATATCAAGTGCGGTTCCTGCAGCGAGCACCGGACGGTGGAAGGAGGCAAACACAGGAAGCTCCACCAGAAAGAATGGTCCTGGCCAGTTACCCAAAGGTAAGGGCGACTGGTGGGCTGTCTGGGAGCAGGTGGGCTTGATGGTGAAGGAGTGTAAATAGGTGGGGGTGGGTTATGGGAGGATTAGTGAGGTACTGTTCAGACCCGGGGGCTTCCAAATGATGGTAAATTAACGGCTGCCAAGGACGGCAGGATACAGGTGGGGGTCACTTTGGGAGGTTTCCCAAACCAATGAGAAGGTGTCAGAGGCTGGAGATAAGAAGGACAATAAGGGGCGCACATAAGAAATAGTTGCCCTATATGGGACTAGAGATGCCCCTGGGGTCTCATGTTTCAGAGAAGGCCAAGAATCGGATTTTGAAACATGAATATGTGGACATGTTTAAGCTTCTACATAGGGACATTGAGACCAAAGAGGGATTGAAAGAAGAGGAATGGGAACTGGCTAGGAGGCTGAGCACATCCTTTATCCCAAGCACCCACCTCTCTATTATGCAGATATGTTAGCTTTCTAATGACAACATTTATAGAAAAAATACAAAATTGGCTTCCAATGTTCCATTTTCTTCAATATCAATTCTTTTATTCTTTAGCCTCAGATCCAACATGTGTTTCGTCACTGTTTGGATAATCCCATGACTTTGTCAAGGCTAAAAAAGTATACAGATAATGGCCTATATGTAATTATTGTAATTCATAATACAGCTGGTAGCCCCTCAATCTAGTGACATTCATGAAGGATCCTATATAATCTGATACAACATGATCTGTGACTTTTCAGTGTAAAACCATGCACAATCATATGTGTTTTGCCATGCCACACATTATACATGGGTCAATTTAAGGTTCAAACCTAAATGTTGTCCGCTACCCTCTCATTCCGAGGATAATTTGGATGAACACCTATACCAAGTAGTCATGTTCTGTTATCTAGTGTTTAATTCTAATCCCCCCCACAAAGTGGTGAGACTAGTCAGTAATCACCGTAAATTTCCAATTAGTGGAATCTGTGCATTAACAGAATAGCACCAGAACTAAGAGAGTTGTGTGTACCTGTCAATAATTTCAGAGTCAATTCAAATCTGGAATAAATAAAAACATTGTAGTTACCAATATCCAAATAAAACACATATTATTGCACAGTCTAAAGGTCAGAATATTTAAATCCGAACATTGACCTTGTGTCAGGTTATACTTCTATCCCGGTCTATCCATATATGTATGTAGAATGCTACCCTTCCGTGCGGGTCAATCAGTCAATGGCTCCCAAAGTACAAAAGTCATTAATGCTTTATATCAATATTCTTCTATTCCCCACTGTGTCCTAAAGTATGAAATGGTAGGATGAACATTAAAACCAAATCCTCATCGTACTGTGAATAACCGTCTGAAATTGGTGGGATTCAAAACCTTACTGGTAAGAGGAATCGGCAACACTTCTTTGTGATGAGTCAGAATTTGTCCGAGCTCGCATCGTACTACAGCATCCTTTTACTTCCAAGTAAATAAACATGGAAAAGGGATCAATAGTGTTCATCTGTCCTCTTTTAGGGGAATAGGTATGTAAGCGCCATCTTGGAACAGTGCGTGATGTTTATACATAACATCCTCATCTGCATGAGATACATTGAAGTTCATAGTACGAACATATGTCCCATCTACTGCTGCCACACTTGTAAAGCATGAGTTAAATTCTATTGTATTCTATTGAATATGTCTGGAAGCAGCCTCACTGTGACCATTGTAATATATGCAGAGGTTGGGCACTTGATCCCATGTATCAGGCATTGTTACATGAAGGATTGTTTTCTTATGAGTATATAGTAACAATCTAAAATTTGAGTCACTTTGTTCTTGGCTCAACCTCATCCGCTGATTTTTGCCGTCCAAGGAGATATATAATTTGGTAATCTCATAATCCAGTACTATAGCACTTTTTTATGATTTCAAGATTATCATTGTAGTAACAATAAATTCAACAATTTATATCAGTGTACAATATATGTAAAATTATTACGTCCAAAAGAACATGGAATTGATGGTTGTATGTCAACACATAGGTCTTATTTCATCACAGTTAAATAAATAAATGTATGGTAACTACTCTGCTTCCATTGGGGTAGCAGTCAAACACTTAGAGGGTTATTTGCATGGTAATGAGAGCATATCTTTTCTCTCCTCTTTATCAGCAATCACCTAAGAAATATTTCAGTTCCTGATCTGTGTTTAGCCCTCGCTCCAGGCTTTGAAGGCGTAATATCCACATCACTTCACTTCTATGCAGGGTAAGTTCCCCGTTACCTCCCGGTGGGTTCATGGGAATTGAATCAATACAATAGAATTTAAGTTTTTGTGCTGGACACTCAGAAAAATGTATGGCTATTGGGGAGGGGGGTGATATTCTGTTTAACAAACCTCAGATGTTCACTAATTCTCTCCTTTAATGTTCTAATGGTGCTGCCAACATTTTGCAGACCACACTTGAGTTCTATAATATGTAACACATATTTGCTGCGGTAACTGATATTAGACTGTATCATATACGTTCTATTATCCATTGCACATTTACAAACCCCACAATGTACACATTTGTAGAAATCCAGCATATATGTGTTCATCCAATATTCTTGTTTTCTTAATGTGAGATAACTAGGGCTAAATAGGTTTCTCAGGGATCTTCCCCTTCGAAAGGGATCACTGGTCTGGTGTAAATAAAACTTTCTAGTGTTTGTCTGCCTGGAGAATATGCCAGTGTTGTCTCACACTATTCGTCAATTTACGGGAAAATCTAGTATAATCAGTGATAAGGCGAGTAACCTCAATCTTTGTATCTCCCTTCTTACCTACAGTATCTTTCAGAGTATCATATCTGTTTATCCGTAATCCTATTCCTTACTTATGTCAGTGTACATGAGTGGTGATGGTAAAAACCCTAAATATCGATTCCAAAATATAGACTGCCCAAAATATCGAATCAAAAATATAGACTGCCCAGAATATCGAATTATCAAAATATAGTCAATCAGAATATCGGATTTGGGGTATGAAATATCGAATTCCATAATATCGAATCTAAAATATGTATTCCAATAATATTGAATTTGTTTAGTGTTATGTATTGTAGTATATGTATTAAAATTATGTATCAATTTTGTAATGTATGTTTAATTTTTTTTAAGTTATGAAAGTTATGTAATTTAATTTTTGCGTAATTTTATTCCGTAGCGGGTTGTGGGTTTATAGGGGAATAGGGTGGGAAGTAATTTAATTATAGTAAATGAAATATCAAATTGTATTTATATGTATTGATAATGAATTATTAATTGGTAAGTAATTTTTATTAATTGGCAATTCATTTTTTTAATTTGTATTATTTGGTAAATAATTTTTATGAATTCATTAATTGATAATTATGTTAATTGTATTATTTATTTGGAGCGTGTTGTGGGTTTATAGGGGAATAGGGTGGGAAGTAATTTAATTGTAATAAAGTTAATATTTATTTATATTCATATGTATTGATAATTAATTGTTTGATAATTAATTATTAATTGGTAATTAATTTTTATTAATTGGTAAATAATTTTTATTAATTGATAATTATGTTAATTGTTATAAAGTAAATATGTATCTTTATTTATATGTATTGTTAATTAATCGATCATTAATTATTAATTGATAATTACTTTTTATTAATTTGTAATACATGTTTTAATTGGTAATAACATTTTATTAATTGGTAAATATTTTTAATACTTTTTTTATTGGAATTGATAATTATTTATAAATGTATTTTAATATTAAATCATTACTTTTCCTACTGTTGCACTCTTTGGAGTGGGAATAGTAATTTTTACCCCTACGCTATTCAATGCTTTCCCCACTGTTGCACATACTGGAGTGGGAATAGTAATTTTTACCCGCCCGCTATCCAACGCTTTCTCTACTGTTGCACTCTCTGGAGTGAGAATAGTAATTTTTACCCATACGCTATCCAACGCTTTCCCTACTGTTGCACTCTCTGGAGTGGGAATAGTAATTTTTACCCGCCCGCTATCCAACGCTTTCCCTACTGTTGCACTCACTGGAGTGGGATTAGTAATTTTTGCCCCTAACGCTTTCCCCGCTGTTGCACTCACTGGAGTGGGAATAGTAATTTTTACCCTCCCACTATCCAACGCTTTCCCTACTGTTGCACTCTCTGGAGTGGGAATGGTAATTTTTACCCCCCCTGCTATCCAACACTTTCTCTACTGTTGCACTCCCTGGAGTGGGAATAGTTATTCTTACCCCTACGCTATCCAATGCTTTCCCTACTGTTGCACTCTCTGGAGTGGGGATAGTAATTTTTACCCGCCAGCTATCCAACGCTTTCCCTACTGTTGCACTCACTGGAGTGGGAATAATAATTTTTACCCTCCCGCTATCCAACTCTTTCCCTACTGTTGCACTCTCTGGAGTGGGAATAGTAATTTTTAACCCCCCCCCCGCTATCCAACGCTTTCCCTACTGTTGCATTGTTGCACTCTCTGGAGTGGGAATATTGTTTTTTACCCCTACGCTATCCAACGCTTTTTCTACTGTTGCACTCTCTGGAGTGGGAATAGTAATTTTTACCCGCCTGCTATCCAACGCTTTCCCTACTGTTGCACTCTCTGGAGTGGGAATAGTAATTTTTACCCTTACGCTATCCAACGCTTTCCCTACTGTTGAACTCACTGGAGTGGGAATAGTAACTTTTACCCTCTCACTATCCAACAAATACTCTACTTTTTTACATTGCATTTATTATTTTTACATTTTAAGATTTTTGACATTATTTTAAGTATGTTTTATTTAATTGTTTTTAATATTTAAATAATTTTATATTATTTTTAATACATTTACAAAATTCGATATTTTAGTTAACTATATTTTTAACAATCTATATTTTGGATTCAATATTTTGGTACTTACCTGTTTGTAGATAGGGATTCGATATTCTGTACTTAGATATTTTGGATTCGATATTTTGGGCATTCTATATTATGTCCCTCGATATTAAGTCACTGATCCGTTGTAATCTCTCTTAGTGAATCTCATGTTCATATCTTTGATACAATCCTGAAATTCCAAATATATATATATTCACTGAAAAAACCATAGGTTTCACACCAGTTATAGTTAGCTGGAAATTTTACTGATATAAAACCATTGAAATTCCCACGTTATAGTTAGTCGGACTCACTATAACTTGCGCGTGCAATGCACTGCTGATGACATCACATATTACATCACTCATGACATGGTCAGTGACATCACTCATGACATCACTGATGACACCATCCAGTGAATATGTGTCTTTCTGAAAAATAAATATTAGTGAGTTATGTTTAAATATTTAAATACATATATTAGTGTTTCACTTTGTGTATAAGTGACTACATGTGTTGATAAGTAGCTACATGCGTATGTATATGGGTTATTTGATATTTTTATTAGTATCACTATGAGTGTCTATATGGTTTGGTGGGGGTATTACTTAGCACATAGATGCATGAGTGACTGACTCTTTGTTTGTATGTGTTTTGAAGACAGCATATGTACAGGACTGTATGGGTGGATGAGTGTCTATATGTGTTTGTTAGTGAGTGAATGACTGTCTCACTAGTGTCTTTATCAGTAACTACATATGTTTTAATCTAGTATATATGAATATTGATGTATATAAGTGAGTATATGTGAGAGTAAGAGATTGTAAGATTTCCTGTTTAAATAAGTATGTGTTTCTATAAGTGATTGTTTAAGAGAATAAATATGTGTAATTTTCAATAAAAGTAAGGTGGAAGTGTGTGTATAACTCTATATTCAAATAAATGGTTGTTCAATAGTTTATTTGCACGTGTGAATATGTGTGTGAGTAACTTTTGGATGAATGTCGGTGTGTAACAGGATGTATAGGTGTATCTCTTCATATGATGAGTGAGTATATGTATGAGTGACTATATAGAACTGTTGGTGAATGAGTGGATGTGTATATAGATAGTGGAAGTACAGAATTGCTTGTTGTAACTGATATAGGTATGTCCATTTTTAAAAAATTTCAGTTTCTATTTTTGAATATGTGTCTCAAGGGTTACTTTACACTGAGAGGAGGTCTGTGACTGTGTCACAAGGATGGTGTCATCAGTGATGTCATGAGTGATGTCACTGACCATGTCATGAGTGATGTAATATGTGATGTCATCAGCAGTGCATTGCACGCGCAAGTTATAGTGAGTCCGACTAACTATAACGTGGGAATTTCAATGGTTTTATATCAGTAAAATTTCCAGCTAACTATAACTGGTGTGAAACCTATGGTTTTTTCAGTGAATTTAATAGGTTTTTTAAATGCTAATTCCTAACTATAACTGGTGTGAAACCTATGGTTTTTTCAGTGAATTTCAAAGGTTTTTTTAATGCTAATTCCTAACTATAAGTTTCACTTTATAAATAAGACTGTTAGCACTCTAGTTGTTCTTTTTAACAATCTGGTACATTTTCTCATTGGGCTACAGTTGGGCTACATCTAGTTGAATTTTGGGCTACATTTTCAATTTTTGATCTCTGGTGGCCATCTTTGGGCTACATTGGGCTACTTTGGGCTACATTTGGGCTACATTTTGGCTCTAACATATATTAAGCCCAATGTAGCACAATACATATTTTTCTAAAGTTAATGTTTTTTACAAACCACTTCAGAATAGAGCTACCTGTCCCTACAATTTTCCCAATTTTTTTTTAAAAAATTATTTTGGGGAGCGCTCCCGGAGCGCGCCCCGGGGAGCGCCCCGAAAAGCGTATTTTTACAAAGCGCCCCGGGGCGCGCTCCGGGGAGCGTCCCGTAAGCGCCAATATCGCAAACGAAAACATAATCGTGACGTATCGCGTAGCCGCGACCGCGTGATACGCACGGCGTAAGCGCACCCGGAAGTACTCGAGCGAATACGATCGCACAACGTAAACTTCCGACGCGCTTACGCTGCGCGACCCGGGGCGCGCCCCCGGGCGCGCCCCGGGCGCGTAGCGTAAGCGCGTCGGGTCATGTGAGCAGAAAATAACACTTTTCATTGGTTCATAACAGTTTTGGTTTCATAATGATGAAGCCCCTGGTCTTGTGACCTGAAAATAACACTTCTCATTGGTTCAGGACAGTTTTTTTTTCTAAATGATGAAAGACCCCACCTTTTTTCCTTATTCTGACTTTGTCCTTTGACTGAGGAAGACCTGTTTGTTGCTCTGTCTACTTTTTTGCTCTTTGAGTAATATTTTGTACTATAAAATGGCTTCATTAGTAGCATCAGCTGGTGCATCTGCCCCACCACCACCACCACAACCACCAAGAGGACCAGCTCCAAATTATGTTGGTGGTCAAGAACAGGAGGAGGAAGAGGAAGAGGAACAGGAGGAGGGGAGAAGAAGATGGCTGCCTGAAGAAAACACACCTTATAAACCCAAACCACACTTCATTTGGGAGTTTTTTTCAATTCCAGAGGGGAAAAAAAAGGTGAATGCGCCAAAAGTCACTTGCCTCATCTGCAATGATGAACTTTCACGGGGCAACCCAAATAAGAAATATTCTTTTGGTAACTATACCATGATTCGGCACATGACAAGAAAGCATCCAAACAACTACTCTCGTGCAGAGTTCCGGGAACTGGCCAGTAACCTCCCCCATTCATCAAGGACCCCCTCCCAAAGAAACCAACCCACTTCCTCGCAACCAGAAACATCTGAAGTGATGCCTTGCATTCAGCCGAGGTTTGCTGATTTTAAAATTACTTGCAAAGCTTGTGGCAAACTTATCTCCTATGGGGAACAAAGTGTGAAACTCATCGTCCTTGCAGGTGATAATCACAAGTGCCCCAAAAAGAAGTAATTTTTTGGGTTTTTTGTTTTTTTGCTCCAGTTGAGCCAGTTTCAATTCCCTTTTTTTGTTTCTCCCCCAAAAAAATACAAAAAAATATATAAAACTGTTTTGAAAAGCCAAAAAAAGTACAAAAAGTTCAAAAAACACAAAAAAAATATAAAACAACAAAAAGAAAAAAAAAAAAAAGTTCTTTTTAGAACTACCTCCAATTTCTAAATCAAAACTTCATTTTTTAAACACTCTGTCACCTTTTTTCATCATAGTGCGCTCCCAGGGCCGCTCCCCGGTGCGCGCACCGTGCGCTTCCCCCGCGCAAAACGAAAAAAAAAAAATATTTTAAATGCCCCGCGGGGCCCTTTTATAGCCCCCACATCAAACCTAGGGGGTCAAAGGGGTCTATCCCTGACGCCTTATGGCCAGTTCCCACTTTCTTTTAGCCACCTCTTATGTCTCGATTTTACCGAGACACAAGATGGCGACCGCTCTGGACTGTTTCGAATGTTTACAGACACCCGAGAGCCAATCAGCTTTCCATGCGCACCTCGCGTGGCGCGCCTGGAGCGCTCCCCGGTGCGCGCACCGGTGCGCTGCTATAGATATATATATTTTTTTGAACCTAAATTACTCAAAATCCACTGGAGCACATATCTTGAGACATAGCAAAGGCACATCGGGCTACCAGTCCCTACAATTTTGCCAAGTTTGGTGGAAATCCATTCAGCCGTTTGGGCTAAAAGTGAAATCGACCGCCCTATGGAAATTAACATGGGGAAAACGCGTTTTGGGACCCCCCTTTTATCTCGGCCCCCGCTTGACGAATCCCCCCCAAACTTTCAGGGAAGGACCGGACCGCCATGAGACCATTTTCCTGAAAATTTCAGGCAGATTCGTCAACCGGCGCCAAAGTTATTCAAAATAGAATGTTGAGATTTAACATTGAAAATTATCCTAACTATAACTACCTACTGGCGACCGCCAGTAGGTTATATATATATATATATATATATATATATATATATATATATATATATATATATATATATATATATATATATATATATATATATATATATATATATATATATATACATATATATATATTACCTACTGGCGGTCGCCAGTAGGTAGTTATAGTTAGGATTTTTTTCAATGTTAAATCTGAAAATTCTATTTGGAATAACTTTGGCGCCGGTTGACGAATCTGCCTGAAAATTTCCTCAAAATGGCCTCGCGGCGTTCCGGTCCTTCCCTGAGAGTTTGGGGGGGATTCGTCAAGCGGGGGCCGAGATAAAAGGGGGGTCCCAAAACGCGTTTTCCCCATGTTAATTTCCATAGGGCGGTCGATTTCACTTTTAGCCCGAACGGCTGAATGGATTTCCACCAAACTTGGCAAAATTGTAGGGACTGGTAGCCCGATGTGCCTTTGCTATGTCTCAAGATATGTGCTCCAATGGATTTTGAGTAATTAAGGTTCAAAAAAATATATATATCTATAGCCGCGCTCCGGTACGCGCACCGGTACGCGCACCGGGCGCTTACCGCGACTTGCGCGCAGAAAGCTGATTGGCTCTGGGATGTCTGTAAACATTCTAAACAGTCCGGAGCGGCCGCCATCTTGTGTCTCGGTAGGATCGAGACACGAGAGGTGGCCAAAACAAAGAGGGAAATGACCATAAGGGGGCAGAGTAGACCCCCCTTGACCCCCTAGCTTTGATGTGGGGGCCATAAAAGGGCCCCGCGGAGCAAAAAAAAAATAAAAAAAAATTTTGATTTTCGCGGGGTGAGCGCCCGGTACGCGCACCGGTACGCGCACCGGTAAGCGTACCGGGGAGTGTACCATGGGGAAAAAGAATGACAGTTTTAAAAGTAGCTGTTTAAAAAAAAAATGTTTTGTTGTTTTTTTTATACATACACATACATATATATATAAATGCATATGCATATATATATATGCATATATGTGTATATGTGTGCGTGTAGAGAGAGGTAGAGAGGTAGAGGTGTAGAGGTAGAGAGGTAGAGAGGTAGCGGTAGAGAGGTAGAGATTAGTAGAGAGAGAAGAAGAGAGAGGTAGAGAGGTAGAGAGTAGAGAGTGAGTAATAGAGAGTAGAGAGTGAGTAGTAGAGAGTAGTAGAGAGCAGTAGAGAGAGTAGCAGAGAGTGAGTAGTAGAGAGTAGTAGAGTGAATAGTAGAGTGAGTAGTAGAGAGTAGTAGAGAGTGAGTAGTAGAGAGTGAGTAGTAGACAGTAGTAGAGAGTAAGTAGTAGAGTGAGTAGTAGAGAGCAGTAGAAAGTGAGTAGTAGAGAGTAGTAAAGAGTGAGTAGTAGAGAGTGAGTAGTAGAGAGTGAGTAGTAGAGAGTAGTAGAGAATGAGTAGCAGAGAGAATAGTAGTGAGTAGTAGAGAGTGAGTAGTAGAGTGAGTAGTAGAGACTAGTAGAGAGAGAGTAGTAGAGAGTGAGTAGTAGACAGTAGTAGAGAGTGAGAAGTAGAGAGTGAGTAGTAGAGAGTAGTAGTGAGTAGTAAAGAGTGAGTAGTAGAGAGAGTAGTAGAGAGTGAGTAGTAGAGAGTAGTAGATAGTGAGTAGTAGGGAGTAGTGAGTAGCGAGTAGTAGGGAGTGAGTAGTAGAGAGAGAGTAGTAGAGTAGTAGAGAATGAGTAGTAGACAGTGAGTATTTGAGAGTAGTGGAGTAGGAGAGAGTAAGTAGTAGAGAGTAGTGGAGAATATTCCAAAGTTTGGCACAGCACCACTTTCACAATGAGTCCAATCAAATCATATCACTTAGAGTCCTTATTGAAGCGCTGAATCTTGGTGTATATTCAAATGCTTTTATTTTCCTTAAGTTTATGTACCACAGCCAGCCGAAAGGTTTCGTTCTGTACAACAGAACTTCTTCAGGGCGTTCTTATTTCCTTCAAGTTATGTCGGTATCCAGTTGTCATATAACTAGATATTTCTTCCAAATGTTAGACGAGACATGAGTATATTCTTATTCAAAGTGACTAGGTATCAATTTTACCCACACAATTCGGGCAGACTTGAGTAATTTATAGCATCCTCAAAGTCAGTCTTTCAAAAATTCCAAAGTATAGGACATGATAATCCAAATCCAAATGTTTCTCAAGAAAAGTAATTTACAATCGTTCGGAATATCGGTGTTTGGGCAGATATGATCCAGGGACCCCCAGTATGCAAGGGGAATTAGTCCCCCCTCTACAAACGCGCCAGTGGCCTGCATTGCAGAGAGGTGTAACAAGGGTGTGGCCTCATTACACTTCTCTGCAATGCAGCTCCCTCGCGCATACTGGAGGCTCCTGGTGGACCAGTTGACCCCAGGGACCCCCAGTATGCAAGGGGAATTAGTTCCCCCTCTGCAAACGCGGCAGTGGGCTGCGTTGCAGAGAGGTGTAACAATGGGCATAGTCTCATTACACCTCTGCAATGCAGCCCCTGGCGCATACTGGTGGTTCCAGGTGGGCTAATTGGCCCCCAGGGGCCCCCAGTATGCAAGGGGAATTAGTTCCCCCTCTTCAAACATGCACGGGGGCTGCGTTGCAGAGAGGTGTTTACACCTCTCTGCAATGCAGTCCCCTGGCGCATACTGGAGATTCCTGGTGGGCTTTCAGGTCTTATATAGTTAGGAATTAGCATTAAAAAAACCTTTGAAATTCACTGAAAAAACCATAGGTTTCACACCAGTTATAGTTAGGAATTAGCATTTAAAAAACCTTTGAAATTCACTGAAAAAACCATAGGTTTCACACCAGTTATAGTTAGGAATTAGCATTTAAAAAACCTATTAAATTCACTGACAAAACCATAGATTTCACACCATTTATAGTTAGCTGGAAATTTTACTGACATAAAACCATTGAAATTCCCACGTTATAGTTAGTTGGACTCACTATAACTTGCGCGCCTGTAATGCACTGCTGATGACGTCACATATTACATCACTCATGACATGGTCAGTGACATCACTCATGACATCACGGATGACACCATCCTTGTGACAGAGTGACAGACCTAATTTCAGTGTAATGTAACGCTTGAAACACATATTCAAAAATAGAAACAAACATTTTCAAAAAAATGGAGATACCCAAACCAGTAACAACAACCAATTCAGTAATTCCACCATCTATATACACATCCACTCATTCACCAACAGTTCTATATAGTCACTCATATATATACTCACTCATCATATGTAGTGATACACCTATACATCCTGTTACACATCAGCAGTCATCCAAAAGTTACTCACACACATACTCACACATGCAAATAAACTATTGAACATCCATTTATTTGCATATACATTTATACACACACTACCACCTTACTTCTAAGGAAACTTACCCATACTTACTCTCTTAAACAATCACTTATAGAAACACATACTTATTTAAACAGGAACTCCTACAATCTCTCACTATATATACTATACTCACTTATATACATCAATACTCACATATACTAGATTAAAACATATGTCGTTACTAATGAAGACACTAGTGAGACAGTCATTCACTCACTAACACACACATATACACACTCATCCACCCATACAGTCCTGCACATATGCTGTCTTCAAAACACATACAAACAGCGAGTCAGTCACCAACCCCTGCAGCCACTTATACACAAAGAGAAACACTGATACAAACATTTAAATATTTAAACAATACTCGCTAATATATGTATTCACTAAGATACACGTAATAAGCCAGTTACCCAACCAATTTTTTTAAAAAAAACCATCCATTTACACACTTATTTAAACATTTATTCTTCCATCGACCTTTACAAATACATGTATAAAACAAATTTATTTTTCAGAAAGACACACATTCACTGGATGGTGTCATCAGTGATGTCATGAGTGATGTCACTGACCATGTCATGAGTGATGTAATATGTGACGTCATCAGCAGTGCATTACAGGCGCGCAAGTTATAGTGAGTCCAACTAACTATAACGTGGGAATTTCAATGGTTTTATGTCAGTAAAATTTCCAGCTAACTATAAATGGTGTGAAATCTATGGTTTTGTCAGTGAATTTAATAGGTTTTTTAAATGCTAATTCCTAACTATAACTGGTGTGAAACCTATGGTTTTTTCAGTGAATTTCAAAGGTTTTTTAAATGCTAATTCCTAACTATAACTGGTGTGAAACCTATGGTTTTTTCAGTGAATATATATATATATATATATATAGTCATACAAGTCTGTCCCTGTTTTCAGGAACAGTTAGGAGCACGCTGTGGGTATAAGAAGTCCTTTGATGCACCCAGCATGACGCGTTTCGTCTTGACAGACTTCCTCAGATGCTGTAAGGTGAAAAAGGAAACCAAAGTTACAAGGTTCTTTTTAAAAGCAATTTATTAGGCTCCTCCTGATTTTCAGCGAGGTAGGACTACACTGAAATAGCCGTCCCTCAATGTTTTTTGGCCGCCATCTTGGAGTGTTAGTCCCAATGTTTCTCATCATCCTCATGGTGTTTATGACGATGTTTGATTTTATGAGCGCTTGTTTTTGCTGTATTGGGAGAAGACGTCCGACTCCAGACGCGTTGTTGCACTGGGAGGTTAGTTTATGGAGCCATGCTTTTCAACCCATTCCATCTGCCGCTTTGTGATAATTCAAATCCGAGAGTGCCGATATAAGTAATCTTTACTCTGACATGTCGTCATGTTCCAACCATTTAGTTAGCGGATGCTTCATATCATGGGCAGCGGCGGTTACGGCAGAATCAAATTCAAAGATAGCCGCACAAAGTCCACTTATTCCGCCGAACACTTTCTGATGGGTGCCTCCTTCGTGCAAGTGGTATGCACGTGGTTATAGTCATACAAGTCTGTCCCTGTTTTGATATATATATATATATATATATATATGTATATATTACCTACTGGCGGTCGCCAGTAGGTAGTTATAGTTAGGATTTTTTTCAATGTTAAATCTGAAAATTCTATTTGGAATAACTTTGGCGCCGGTTGACGAATCTGCCTGAAAATTTCCTCAAAATGGCCTCGCGGCGTTCCGGTCCTTCCCTGAAAGTTTGGGGGGGATTCGTCAAGCGGGGGCTGAGATAAAAGGGGGGTCCCAAAACGCGTTTTCCCCATGTTAATTTCCATAGGGCGGTCGATTTCACTTTTAGCCCGAACGGCTGAATGGATTTCCACCAAACTTGGCAAAATTGTAGGGACTGGTAGCCCGATGTGCCTTTGCTATGTCTCAAGATATGTGCTCCAGTGGATTTTGAGTAATTAAGGTTCAAAAAAATATATATATCTATAGCCGCGCTCCGGTACGCGCACCGGTACGCGCACCGGGCGCTTACCGCGACTTGCGCGCAGAAAGCTGATTGGCTCTGGGGTGTCTGTAAACATTCTAAACAGTCCGGAGCGGCCGCCATCTTGTGTCTCGGTAGGATCGAGACACGAGAGGTGGCCAAAACAAAGAGGGAAATGACCATAAGGGGGCAGAGTAGACCCCCCTTGACCCCCTAGGTTTGACGTGGGGGCCATAAAAGGGCCCCGCGGAGCAAAAAAAAAAATAAAAAAAATTTTTGATTTTCGCGGGGTGAGCGCCCGGTACGCGCACCGGTACGCGCACCGGTAAGCGTACCGGGGAGCGTACCATGGGGAAAAAGAATGACAGTTTTAAAAGTAGCTGTTTAAAAAAAAAAATGTTTTGTTGTTTTTTTTTATACATACACATACATATATATATAAATGCATATGCATATATATATATATGCATATATGTGTATATGTGTGCGTGTAGAGAGAGGTAGAGAGGTAGAGGTGTAGAGGTAGAGAGGTAGAGAGGTAGCGGTAGAGAGGTAGAGATTAGTAGAGAGAGAAGAAGAGAGAGGTAGAGAGGTAGAGAGTAGAGAGTGAGTAATAGAGAGTAGAGAGTGAGTAGTAGAGAGTAGTGGAGAGCAGTAGAGAGAGTAGCAGAGAGTGAGTAGTAGAGTGAATAGTAGAGTGAGTAGTAGAGAGTAGTAGAGAGTGAGTAGTAGAGAGTGAGTAGTAGACAGTAGTAGAGAGTAAGTAGTAGAGTGAGTAGTAGAGAGCAGTAGAAAGTGAGTAGTAGAGAGTAGTAAAGAGTGAGTAGTAGAGAGTGAGTAGTAGAGAGTGAGTAGTAGAGAGTAGTAGAGAATGAGTAGCAGAGAGAATAGTAGTGAGTAGTAGAGAGTGAGTAGTAGAGTGAGTAGTAGAGACTAGTAGAGAGAGAGTAGTAGAGAGTGAGTAGTAGACAGTAGTAGAGAGTGAGAAGTAGAGAGTGAGTAGTAGAGAGTAGTAGTGAGTAGTAAAGAGTGAGTAGTAGAGAGAGAGTAGTAGAGAGTGAGTAGTAGAGAGTAGTAGATAGTGAGTAGTAGGGAGTAGTGAGTAGCGAGTAGTAGGGAGTGAGTAGTAGAGAGAGAGTAGTAGAGAGTAGTAGAGTAGTAGAGAATGAGTAGTAGACAGTGAGTATTTGAGAGTAGTGGAGTAGGAGAGAGTAAGTAGTAGAGAGTAGTGGAGAATATTCCAAAGTTTGGCACAGCACCACTTTCACAATGAGTCCAATCAAGTCATATCACTTAGAGTCCTTATTGAAGCGCTGAATCTTGGTGTATATTCAAATGCTTTTATTTTCCTTAAGTTTATGTACCACAGCCAGCCGAAAGGTTTCGTTCTGTACAACAGAACTTCTTCAGGGCGTTCTTATTTCCTTCAAGTTATGTCGGTATCCAGTTGTCATATAACTAGATATTTCTTCCAAATGTTAGACGAGACATAAGTATATTCTTATTCAAAGTGACTAGGTATCAATTTTACCCACACAATTCGGGCAGACTTGAGTAATTTATAGCATCCTCAAAGTCAGTCTTTCAAAAATTCCAAAGTATAGGACATGATAATCCAAATCCAAATGTTTCTCAAGAAAAGTAATTTACAATCGTTCGGAATATCGGTGTTTGGGCAGATATGATCCAGGGACCCCCAGTATGCAAGGGGAATTAGTCCCCCCTCTACAAACGCGCCAGTGGCCTGCATTGCAGAGAGGTGTAACAAGGGTGTGGCCTCATTACACTTCTCTGCAATGCAGCTCCCTCGCGCATACTGGAGGCTCCTGGTGGACCAGTTGACCCCAGGGACCCCCAGTATGCAAGGGGAATTAGTTCCCCCTCTGCAAACGCGGCAGTGGGCTGCGTTGCAGAGAGGTGTAACAAGGGGCATAGTCTCATTACACCTCTGCAATGCAGCCCCTGGCGCATACTGGAGGTTCCAGGTGGGCTAATTGGCCCCCAGGGGCCCCCAGTATGCAAGGGGAATTAGTTCCCCCTCTTCAAACATGCACGGGGGCTGCGTTGCAGAGAGGTGTAAAAAGGGTTGTGGCTTCATTACACCTCTCTGCAATGCAGTCCCCTGGCGCATACTGGAGATTCCTGGTGGGCTTTCAGGTCTTATATAGTTAGAAATTAGCATTAAAAAAACCTTTGAAATTCACTGAAAAAACCATAGGTTTCACACCAGTTATAGTTAGGAATTAGCATTTAAAAAACCTTTGAAATTCACTGAAAAAACCATAGGTTTCACACCAGTTATAGTTAGGAATTAGCATTTAAAAAACCTATTAAATTCACTGACAAAACCATAGATTTCACACCATTTATAGTTAGCTGGAAATTTTACTGACATAAAACCATTGAAATTCCCACGTTATAGTTAGTTGGACTCACTATAACTTGCGCGCCTGTAATGCACTGCTGATGACGTCACATATTACATCACTCATGACATGGTCAGTGACATCACTCATGACATCACTGATGACACCATCCTTGTGAGAGAGTGACAGACCTAATTTCAGTGTAATGTAACGCTTGAAACACATATTCAAAAATAGAAACAAACATTTTCAAAAAAATGGAGATACCCAAACCAGTAACAACAACCAATTCAGTAATTCCACCATCTATATACACATCCACTCATTCACCAACAGTTCTATATAGTCACTCATATATATACTCACTCATCATATGTAGTGATACACCTATACATCCTGTTACACATCAGCAGTCATCCAAAAGTTACTCACACACATACTCACACATGCAAATAAACTATTGAACATCCATTTATTTGCATATACATTTATACACACACTACCACCTTACTTCTAAGGAAACTTACCCATACTTACTCTCTTAAACAATCACTTATAGAAACACATACTTATTTAAACAGGAACTCCTACAATCTCTCACTATATATACTATACTCACTTATATACATCAATACTCACATATACTAGATTAAAACATATGTCGTTACTAATGAAGACACTAGTGAGACAGTCATTCACTCACTAACACACACATATACACACTCATCCACCCATACAGTCCTGCACATATGCTGTCTTCAAAACACATACAAACAGCGAGTCAGTCACCAACCCCTGCAGCCACTTATACACAAAGAGAAACACTGATACAAACATTTAAATATTTAAACAATACTCGCTAATATATGTATTCACTAAGATACACGTAATAAGCCAGTTACCCAACCAATTTTTTTTAAAAAAAACATCCATTTACACACTTATTTAAACATTTATTCTTCCATCGACCTTTACAAATACATATATAAAACAAATTTATTTTTCAGAAAGACACACATTCACTGGATGGTGTCATCAGTGATGTCATGAGTGATGTCACTGACCATGTCATGAGTGATGTAATATGTGACGTCATCAGCAGTGCATTACAGGCGCGCAAGTTATAGTGAGTCCAACTAACTATAACGTGGGAATTTCAATGGTTTTATGTCAGTAAAATTTCCAGCTAACTATAAATGGTGTGAAATCTATGGTTTTGTCAGTGAATTTAATAGGTTTTTTAAATGCTAATTCCTAACTATAACTGGTGTGCAACCTATGGTTTTTTCAGTGAATATATATATATATATATATATATATGAATTCCAACCGGAAAGTTTGTGCAACGCCTTCACACAAACCCAGTGCGCAGACACAGGTGAATGAATCCACAGCCAGACTTACTTAGGATATTCTTCTTCCTTTATTGCATTTAAAGTGCAGAGGTGCAACACACTGCCATACAGACGCGTTTCGGGCGCGAACGCCCTTGCTCACTGTCAGCGGGTAAGCGGTTTACAATCCATTTAAATAATACATTCCTTAATTGTTTCATCGCGCCAAAACCTCCTCATGAGGTCAGTGATATAAACAGAGGACTACAATGAAAATTGGGTGCTGGTGCACCTTGCAGTTGGTTCGGCCATTTTGGAATGGTAACCCAATGTAAATAAACATAACATGTCATTGCTGTTCTGTGCTTAATGTGATAACAATTTGTAAGAATCGACAAAATACTGTTAAGAACAAGGGTATACTTGAGAGGAAATATCTGATTTAAAGTGCAAATGCATAAATACTATAACTGTGCAAATATAGCAGTGCAAATACGCAAGTTTTTTTCTGTGCAAATACGCAATACATTATCTGTACAAATATGCTAATAAACAATTATTGTAATTTCATTTATGTACACAATTTTAAAATCAATTCCTTCCAATATATTGATGGTACCCTTGTTGATAGTTATCATAGTTTTTATGTGAGAGAGAGATTCCCTTGGTTATCACACTTCAGCAATATTTGACATAATGAGATTTCTACTGTTACAATATTAACAATTGACCCGTAGTATTGAGATTTGAGATCAAGGCTTTGGCTTAATAGATAATGGATATCTTAAGAAAAATGTATTACCCTACCGCTTGGAATATTCAAAGAAAATTAATGAAGGTGAGGGAGTGCTGAGATGTCCTACTAACAAAACTTAAAGACATCAAGGGGTATGGGAAACAAAACTAATTAACTAAACCATTTCAGTTACATTAAAATATGCTACCGCATAAGATTCCACTTTTGCCCACATGTGAGAACAGGATGGTACATGTAACGTAGTGTTCAGCAAATATAAACCACAGCTTTACATAAGGGGCAGCCAGAATGTATTTATCGGATAGCTCCAATGACCTACAGAATGATACAAATTCAACAATTCAAAGAAAGGTGCTCAAGTCCTCTCCCATGTTCAAACCTCCCGGGATCTTAGTATTGAGGCGAACTATGTACAGGGACTCCATCTGTCTTAATTGTTTCTCATAATCCCCACCTTTCTTGTTTGTTCTAACCGCATCTAGTACAAAATAGCTCAGATGGGATAGATTTCTATTGTGAAATTGATCAAAATGGCGAGCTACTGGATAGGTCTTGTCACAGTTCACTATCGCCCTCAGGTGCTGTAGGATACGTTGGTGCACAGGTAGTTTCGTGCTACCAACGTATCTGAGATTGCATGCGCACGTGAGTACATATACTGCTAACTCAGTTTTGCAAGTATAGTGGGCCTTTATGTTGATGGGTTTACTGTCAAAGGGTGTCGTGTATGATCTTGTGTTGGTGCCAAATTTGCACGCTCTACACGATATACATCGGAAGAAACCCTTCCGAGGTGACAACCAATCATCTTTGTTTGTTGCTTCAGGTGAACTGGAAACTAGAGCATTTCTCATGCTGTATGCTCGCCTGTAGGTCACTTCAGGTTTCTTGGGCATAATCTCTTTCAGTGTAGGATCAGTGAGAATAACTGACCACTGACCTCTAATCAATTTGGAAATTTGATTGGCCTGCCGACTGAAACCAGTTATCAATCTTAAGGCACTGCTGTTGTCTTTACAGTTGTCAGTTGTTGGCACAACATTGGACGGGGCCTGCAGGAGACTTACTCTGTCTAGTTTGTTGGCATTATTCATCGCTATTATGAGGGCACTAGATTTGTAACCCCTAGCTTCCAACCTTTTCATAGCTTCCTTTTGGTGGAAATCCCTTTGTTCTAATGAACTACACGTCCTGTGTATTCTAAGGAACTCCCCATAAGGGATGGATCTGATAGTGTGACCCGGGTGAAAGCTATTAGCGTGCAGTATAGTGTTGCCCGCTGTGCTTTTTCTGTACAGGCTTGTTGTTATAATACCATTGACTATACTCACTTGCACATCCAGAAAGCTGATATTGGTGTTGCTAATGTCAGCACTAAAGATAAGGTTGGAATTATTGACATTGATGGTATTAACAAAAGTCTCCGCCTCTTCTCTGCTCCGTCTCCAAATAATAAAAATATCATCAATGTACCTCATGTACTTAACAATATGCTCTTGCCAAATAGTGGAGTATTGTGTCCTGAGGACATGCTCCTCCCACCACCCCACGTGGAGCCCCGCGTAGGTGGGAGAGAAACATGCCCCCATTGCCACTCCTCGTAATTGTTTGAACATTTTATCATCAAATAAGAATATATTGTTGTTGAGGCATCGTTCAACCATAGACAAAAGCATTGCATTGTGTTTATGTAGTTCAACTGGTCTCTTGCCTAGAAAATATTCCAAAGCCTTAAGTCCATCTTGGTGTGATATGCTAGTGTAAAGGCTAGCAATGTCCATGGTGATTAACAGAAAATCTGAGGACCACTTACACTGTTCCAAATTTCTCAAAAAATCTGTTCTGTCCCTGATATATGCTGGTAGGGTGGTCACAAAATCTTGCAAGTAATGATCAATGTATTTCGAGGTGTTTTCGAACAAGCTATGTATAGCTGATACTATGGGTCTTCCAGGTACCGGTCTAACCCCTTTGTGGACCTTTGGAATGAAATATATGTTCGGTATAACAGGATGTTCATTATACAAATATTTCATTTCGTCCTTGGTTAACAGGCCATCCCTTTTCCACCCATTTAATTCTTTCCAGTATGCTGCTTGGATGTTTTTTAATGTTCTCAGATCACATGGTTCATAACATGCTGTGTCATTCAGGTGGCGATATGCTTCATCCATATATTCAGATCTGCTCCTAAGTACCACATTGCCACCTTTATCAGATTGGTTTATAATGATAGTGTTATTTGATTGTAATTTCTTAATTAGATCATTATAAGGTTTAGTTCTTGGGTTGATGGTGTTTTTCTGTCTACTGACCTGGGTTTGTAATTTCTTTAAGCCATTGGTTAGTAGTTCTGCATAAGTGTCTATGGCATCCTTGGGCATAGATGGAATAAATGTTGATGGTGGTTTGAAGCCACTTGGTTCACTTTGGCCAATTTCAAAGTTGTCTTCACAGGCCACTTCCTGAGTGCACGGGGTGGATGTAATATCTTTGCGCAAACCATGCAAGGATTTCAAAAGGGGGACATCACTGGCTTGTAGCCCACTTCTTTCTGGGTTGGGTGTTGTTGGACCAGCTTTTTTGGTTTGTGTTAAGCCCCCCTTAATGGCATAATATTTGCGCAATTTTAATTTCCTGATGAATTTAAATACATCCACTCGAGTATTACCATAGTTGAAATTGCTCTCAGGGCAATATGACAATCCTAGAGCAAGTAATTGTTTCTCAGCTTGGTCGAGTTGCACATCGGTCAGATTTACAATGGTTTTTTCGATCGCTACTGCTTGTTCACTACGTTCTTCTTCTTTCGTGGCCGCCCTCTGCTTTTTGGCGCATTTACGGCGTTCCCTACGTCTTGTGTTTCTGCGCCGTTTGTTTTCGCGTTTCTCGAGCGCAGAGTGCCTTTTCGTTGGATCCTCACGAATTCCATCTCTTCGTCCAGAGTAAGTTGCCCCAAATCCCCTTCCTCTGAACCTTGGGCTCCTCCATCTGATTCTTCACTGCTTGGAACAAGGCTCTCTATTGAACTTGAGGCAGTGAGATCACCTGTTCCCGATGCACTTGGTTGGATTTGGGGAGGAGCTGGTGCCGATTTGGGCAGTTTGCTACCTGTGGCTCTTTGTTTGCGTAACTGATCATATTTCCTAGCAAATGTGTAAATCTGCCCCAGTTTGTAGTCCTGTTCATCTCGGGCAAATTTGTACACTTTCCTCTGTTTGATGGTGTTCTCATGTTTGCTTAAACGATCTTTGATGTCTTTACGCGTTTGTTCAATAAGGACAATGTCTTTTGAAAACATGTCTTTGGATAATTCCTCATTAATCCTTGTTATTTCCAATAAATCCTTGTCCCTATCTATTTTCGCATACTTCACTAAGAGACATAATAGCCTCATGGATGCCTCCAGGTTGCTCTCTGCCCAATCCTTCAACAATAACGGATTCGGATTTTCAAAACTGGGCACCAGCATAATTCTTAGGCCCCGGGGGACCCGATTCACTTCTCGATATTTCTCTAGTGAACGGATCTCCCACCATTTCGTGAGTTCACTTCTCATGTGTTTCTCCAACTCACGTAAAAGTTTTTTTACATCACTGTCTTTAGCCACCGTAATGTTTTTACTCATGTTTCCTCCCTGTTTCACTGCGGGCAAATTCTGAAACAGCTGCTCAAACGCCTCCTCCCGTTCCCGCTCTTCTGACATGGTTGCTCCTCACTAGATATGCACGTAAGATATGAAACAAAAGATAGAGACCGCACATGCACCGTGCGTCTCCTTACCGCTGGCTGCTCGGACACTTCTTTCACCTGCCTCCGGGTTCCACTTCCGCAAATCAACAGTGGATCTGGACTTTCGTACCAAACGGCTCCGACTTCCGACGGCTCCCTCGGCACACAAAAAGTCCGGTCACTGGATAAAACTGACTAGGTCGGTGTGTGAGGGCTTTCCTACTCAAATAGAGTGACTGTGATCCCACTCAACTAGAGTGACTGTGATCATCAATATCTTGCTTATCTTTTTGCTCCACGTCTCTGGCAGCCGTGAGCTTGACCAGTTCAGACCTCTCTCTTATTTTGTTGTTGGACATATAACCGGGGATTAAGAGAGTGTCTTTTGAATCTCCCTACCTCTCTCTTTGTTGTTACATACTTTGCTTCCCAGCAACAAAATCCAATTGGTCTGTCTTTTGCCAGCCTGCTTTTTCAAAGAAGGGTCTGCGTATACAGGAGCCGACCACGTCCTGTGTAATACGAATTCCAACCGGAAAGTTTGTGCAACGCCTTCACACAAACCCAGTGCGCAGACACAGGTGAATGAATCCACAGCCAGACTTACTTAGGATATTCTTCTTCCTTTATTGCATTTAAAGTGCAGAGGTGCAACACACTGCCATACAGACGCGTTTCGGGCGCGAACGCCCTTGCTCACTGTCAGCGGGTAAGCGGTTTACAATCCATTTAAATAATACATTCCTTAATTGTTTCATCGCGCCAAAACCTCCTCATGAGGTCAGTGATATAAACAGAGGACTACAATGAAAATTGGGTGCTGGTGCACCTTGCAGTTGGTTCAGCCATTTTGGAATGGTAACCCAATGTAAATAAACATAACATGTCATTGCTGTTCTGTGCTTAATGTGATAACAATTTGTAAGAATCGACAAAATACTGTTAAGAACAAGGGTATACTTGAGAGGAAATATCTGATTTGAAGTGCAAATGCATAAATACTATAACTGTGCAAATATAGCAGTGCAAATACGCAAGTTTTTTTCTGTGCAAATACATATATTCATATATATATTCAACGACCACTCTTCACACCGCTTTCCTAACAGCGCCCAAGTTTCCCAGGGAAAAGAGAGACGGACACCAAATGTTCTATTTTACCGCAGCCGCAGGTAGAGTTTATTCAGCATAGTTTTCAAAAGTGCATGTTCCGAACAGGAAACCCAAACGCGTTTCGGCGTTCTCAGACGCCTTGCTTGATATATATATATCTATACTACTATTATAAAGCAAGAACTTTGAACCTTTGAGGAGGATAAACTCGGGAACCACAGCGCCATTCCACACACCCGATACATCATTGTAATCGCCAGGGTGTGCAGATGGGCATAGGCTATATAAACTATAAAAATATGCGTTATTTAAAAAATGTACCTTAAAAAAAAAGTAGTCCCTTCGAAGTAGCGCCGTCCGCGGCCTGCGTGCTGACGTCAGGAGCGCGGGGAGGAGTGGCGTCCAGGAGCGCGAGGAGGAGCAGCGGACATGGTGCGGGGGAGGAGCGGTGACCAGCGGCGGACAGGCAGTGAGGACCGGCAGACAGGCAGGAGGAGCGGTGACGAGCGGCAAGGAGCGGCGGAGCAGTGAACTGAGGAGCGTGGGGGAGGAGCAGTGGCTGAGGTAAGGCTCCGGGGGACCCACGGACAATGTCAGGACAGGCGTGGGTCGGGGCAGGCGGGGACTGGGCATGCAGGGGACGGGGCAGGCGGGGGACGTGCAGGCCGGGGACAGGGCGGACAGGGGCCCGGGCTGCTGGACAATGTCGGGGCGGGCGGGGGTCAGGCGGGTGGGGTCTTGGGCTGCTGGACAATATCGGGCGGGCGGGGAAGCCTGATTGCTCCGGGACAAGGTCAGGACGGGCTGCTAGTATATATATTTATATATTGACTGTATTTGTTGTCTAGGATGAGCACTAGATACATGTAAGAAGGCGTTGCAAGATGTTGGTGTGCGGTAAAGTCTACTCTCTATCTTATCGTCCTTTATATAAAATTCTACATCGAAGAATCTTATTTTTTCTTTACTAAACTGGTGTGTGAATTTAATGTTAGTTCCAGTGTTGTTGAGATATTCACAAAATCCATCTAGTTTGTCTATGGGGCCTGTCCAAATCATTAAGCAGCCATCAATATACCTACCCCAAAACAAAATGGAGTCTTTCCAATGTTTCCCCTTTGTGCCCCAAATCCACTTGCTCTAGCCAACTCATCAAGAGGTTGGCGTAGAAAGGGGGAAATCTGTAGCCCATTGCCATACCTTGTATCTGCTTGTACCAATTATTTTTTAACAGAAATACATTGTTGTGTAGGATAAGTTTAGTCATATAGATCAGCATGTCAGTGTGTTCATATGTTCTTGCAGATCTATTTCTCAGAGAGTGTCTTAAAGCTCAGATACCCAAATTGTGTTGTATACTAGTGTATAATGCAGTCAAATCTAGGGTGACCAATGTCATTGAAAGTTCCCATATGATATCCATCATAATATTGAGGACATGTTTCGTATCCCTATTATACGATGGGAGATTAGATACAACAGGTTGTATGAATGTGTCCACATATTCCGGGAGTTTTTCAGTAGGACCTCCTATGCCAGAGACAATATGTCTCCCAGGTGGAAAATGGTGGTCCTTGTGAATTTTGGGTAAAGTGTAGAGACATGGAGATTTGGGTCAATCAACTCTCCAGTATGTGTATTCATCATTATTTAGGAGACACCTGTCATACCACTGTCTTAGAGCTTTATTGTTAATACTTGTTAAATTCCACATAGGGTTATGTTTCAGGCTTGTATAGCAATTGGCATCATTAAGTTGTATCAATATCCCTTATTCATAATCCTGATTATTCATTAACACAACGTTACATCCTTTGTCAGCCCCTCATAATTGGAATATTTCTGTTTTTCATAAGGAGTTTCAGTGCCTCATGTTCTTTCTTTTATGAAGGTTGTCACCCCCAAGTTGATGTATAGTCCCTCTATTCGTGAGTTTATCCAAATACCCCAGAACCAATTTGTAGAAAAAGTTAATGTTATTACCTGAAGACAAATGAGGTGGCTACTTAGATCTCCCTTTAAGCCCACTAACTATGCTCAAATCTGGTTGAACATCAAGATCATATAATATCCTACTGATTGTGGTGGGACACCCCTCCAAGTCAGAAATAGAAATAGCATTTGGGTATCGTATAGATCTTCTATAGAAAGGGAACTAGACACATCAGAAACTTTATTGGCCTGTGGATTTAACTTGAAAAATGTCTCAATATTCAAATGTCTAATACATTTGAATAGGTCGATATTCATCTTACAAATATCCCCCTTGCGGGTAGGACAGAAACATATTCCCTTTTGTAGCAATGAAACTGTGTTAGAAGCAAGGCACTTCTGGGTGAGATTTATCACTGAAATATCCTCTAATCCCTCTTGTTCCAGAATCCCATTTTCATCCCCTTCCTTTCTTCTATTGTCACCCACTTTTTTGCCCCTGCAGGTTTTCTTGTGGTGTCTTTTCATCTCATCTGATTCTGCGTACCTTTTTTGATTCTCTGCACTTCTCTTGTTGTGCTCAATCTCAGAGAGCCTTCCCCCACTTCAGACTCATTCTCACGGGTGATTGGAATATTTAGAGAGGTGGAACTAGAACTTATCGATATGTCTGTTGTTTTGTCCCTGGTATCTTTTCGGATCAAATAATCATATTTTTTAGAAAATGTGAAGATCCTGCCAGTGTTATAGTTAATTTCAACCCTTTTGAGTTTTTTTAGATTTTCGTTATTGAACATCAGTCTGGAGCCTCACTATTACTTAATCTAGTATCTTATAATTCTTTTTTTTGCTCCCACAAGATTAAGATCCTTGATCTTTGATTCTAGACAAGCAATCTCTGCTTGTAGTTTTATTACTTTTCAGAGTTCTCTATGGAAATTGCCACAAGATTATTGGACTTTGATGTCAACTCTTTTTCCCATGCTAATAGGAGGCCCTTATCTAGGTCATTGAAGGTCAGAAAGATTTGAGACCTAAGACCCCTAGGGATCCTTTAAAGTTTAGCTCTGTCCCACCATTTTGACATTTCATCACATTTTGTTAGTGCTGTTGTTGTGTTCCCCTGAGCCCGCCACGCCTCCCAGCTGAGCCGCCCTCGCCCCTCCCCCTCCACCATCCATATATGACAGGAGTTCCCGCGCGCAGCGTTTACGCGCAGCGTCCGCGCCCAACCCGCGCCGAAGGTGCGCCAAAGGTAAGCCCGTCTACGCCCGTCCGCGCCTGGACCGCGCCCAGCGCCAGACCCCCTGCCCCTCGCGCTGCCCAGCCCTCCCGCATTACCTACGATGCCGCCACCCTCCTAGCCCTTAACCCTGGTCGCGCCCCCAACTGCGTCCAAGCCGCTCCTGGACGCACCCATGGACCTTTCTCTTGCTACTCCTGCAAATTCAGCGGCACCAACAACATCTCCGCCACGTCCACACCACAGATTCCCGACCCCAACCACCTAGAATGCATCCTTCTCAACACCCGCTCGGTCCACAGACACGCCATTGACCTTTGGAACCTACTAGACACCATCTCTCCTGACGTCGCCTTCCTAACGGAAACATGGATGAACGCTTCCTCCGCCCCTGACATCGCCATCGCTATCCCTGATGACTATAAGATCACACGCAAGGACCGCACCGACCATACAGGAGGTGGAATCGCTATCGTCCATAAGAAATCCATCCGCATCTCAACCAGCTCTGACGCCAACCTCGCTAACTCCGAACACCTTCACTTCCAGATCCACATCGACCCCAAGACCACACTCAGAGGCACCCTCCTCTACAGACCACCAGGACCCCGCGCAAAATTCAGTGAAGACATCACGGACTTCATCACTCCACACGCGCTCCCCTCCAAAGACTACATCCTTCTGGGAGACCTCAACTTTCACCTTGAAAAGAACAACGACCGCAACACCACCACCCTCTTGGACAACCTCGCCAACCTCGGACTTAAACAACTAGTCACTTCCCCCACCCACATCGCAGGTCACACACTCGACCCCATCTTCACCTCCAGCAACCATGTCTCCTTCAGCCACACTACGGATCTCCTCTGGACTGACCACAGCTGCGTTCACTTCACCTACAACAAGCCGAAACCCATCATCCACCTCCAACCAACTCTACAAAGAAACTGGAACAAAATCACCACGGAGCAGATCTCCACATCACTCCTTCAAACCTCCCCAACCCTATCTTCTAACGCCAACGAAGCCGCCTCCAACCTCACCCTTTGGTTATCCAACACCGCCGACACCTTAGCACCACTGAAAAAACGTCAACACAAACTT